>NC_133618.1:215906835-216227119 GCF_048593235.1 Sminthopsis crassicaudata
TTTCTTTTTACCTTTTTATGCTTCTCTTGAGTTCTATATTTGAAGGTCAAATTTTTTGTTTAGTTTGGGTCTTTTCATCAAAAATAAATGGAATTCGCCAGTTTCATTGAATGTCTATTTTCTACCCTGAAAGAAAATGCTCAATTTAGCTAGGTAATTAATTCGTGGCTGCCTTCCAAGTTCCTTCGTCTTTCAGAAAATCAGAGTCCAGGACCTTTAATCTTTTAAAATGGAAGCTGCTAAGTACTGAGTAATCCTTGTTGTGGCTCCTTGGTATTAGAATTTTTTATTTCTGGCTGTTTATAATATTTTTTCCTTGGTCCAATAGTTATGAAATTTAGCCACAACATTCCTTGAGGTTTTAATTTTGGGGTCTCTTTCAGGAGGTGTTCTGTGAATTCTTTCAGTGGTCATTTTACCTTCTGATTCTATGACATCAGAGAAGTTCTCTTTTATAGTTTCCTGTAAGATAGTGTCTAGGCTCTTTTTTTCATCATGGATTTCAGGGAGTCCAATAATCCTTAGATTGTCTCTCCTAGATCTATTTTCCAGGTCAGTTGTTTTCCCAATTAGGTATTTTACATTTTCTCTATTTTTTCTTTTTTTTGTTTTCTGTTTTTTGTTTTGCTTGATTGATTCTTTTTTTCTCATTAAGTCATTCATTTCCATTTGTTCAATTTTTTTTTGTTTTATTGTTTTAGTGAATTATTTTATTGATTTACTTTTTTTTTTAACTTCTTTTTGTAATTGTCCAATTGAATTTTTAAATGATTGTTTTGTTCTATGGAATTTTTTTCCATTTTACAAATTCTGTTTTTTAAGAATTTTCTTTTTCCATTTCTTAAATTCTGTTTTTTAAGGAATTATTTTCTTTTTCTGTTTCACAGATTCTGTTTTTCTGGGAATTGCTTTCTTTTTCCATTTTATCAAATCCATCTTTTAATGAGTTTGCCTTTTCCAAACCCTCTTGCAAGGTTTTAATTTCCTTTCCCCATTTTTCTTCTAGTTCTCTTAAAGATCCTTTTTAATTTCTTCTAGGAGAGACTTGTATGATGGGGATCAGGTTATATCACCTTTTGGAGCTTTATCTGGAGACAATCTACCTTTTGTCTCCTCTGGGTTTGAAATCTGTTCTTCTCTTTCATCATAAAAGCTGTTTCTTATCAGAGTTCTCTTTACTTTTTCGTTGATTTTTTTTTTTTAAGTTAAGGTCTACTTTTAGGGCTGGGAAGGTTTTCTAAACTGTGGGTGCTGCTCTGGGTCAATGCTGACTCACTCCCGGTGTTGAGTGAGTGTGGCCAGGTCCTATGAGATTCTGGCAGTTTGGGGCTCACTATTTACCTTTGTGTTTGTGTTGGATGTTTTTATAACTTCTATGCTGATTTACTGACTGCTTGTACTTCGTTGCCTCCCTCCCGTTTCCAATAAAAAAGATTTTCTGGTCTGTTTCTTCCCTGTAGATTCTCTACCTCATGGAGTCTGCATTGCCCCAAGACTCTGCACTGTCTGCATTGGCTTTTGTGCTCAGCCTGCTTGTGTTTGGCTGCCTCCTTCCTGTTTCCAATTGAAACAGACCTTTTCTGGGGATCTTCAAAATTATCTTCTGCTGATAATTTGTTGCACCCCCCAATATCTGTGGGTTCTGCCAGTCTGAGGGTTGTAGGAGAAGGTCAGAGAGAAACATGTGTTGCCTCCACCATCTTCTAATGTAATGGAATATTATTGTTCTATAAAAAATGATGAGCAGGCTGATTTCACAGTGAACTGATGCTGAGTGAGGTGAGCAGAACCGGGGGAACATTGTATACAGTAACAATAAGATTATGTGATAATCAACTATGAGGTTAAGGTAGCAATACCTAGTTCAAAATTCACAATGGCCATTCTCTTTGCCAATAGGAAAGCTTATGTAGAAGAGTTTACAGACAAAAAAATAACAGGCAAAATAGGCACAACAAGAGTGGTAAATATGAAATAGAGTTGGGAGAGATTATAGTTAGCTAAGAAAAAGGCAAACTCATAATTAACCAGGAAGAAGGAAAGACTCCTTGGGGTAGGAGAAAGCTATTGACTGACTAACCAGAGTTAGTGTAAGGAGAAAGGTGCCATTAGAATGAAGGCATTATAAAGGAAAGAGTGTACTTCATAATGGGCTTAGTCCTGAAGAGAATTTAGCAAACATCAGGAGCAGATCTTTTATAAGGGAAATATTGCCTTAGAGGTTTCTCAGTTGCAAAGCTGGGAACTCAAGAGGGAGGGTCAGAGAACTAGATAGTTTGAAACTGGCAAAGCAGGTCTAAACCTTGCCTAAAGATATGCTAATCAATATTTCAAAAGGTTGTTTGAAGATACCTAGAAGTTGGGGGATGGACAATGCAGGTTGCTAAAGGATTCCTTTCTAGATAGCCTGGGAAAACTAAGTTCCCATCCAGGTTAGTTCTTTAAATATAATTATTACTATTCTACCTTTAAAGATGCTAACTAGATTGGAGAAAGGATGGATGAATTTACAATAGTCTTTGGCTTTACATTATTCTATCGAACAAGATTTAATCTTTATGATAGGGGAAAAGAGTAAGTTATTTCAGTAGACTTAGCTTTTCTCAGCAATATGGTGAAAGTCAAGACAATTCCAATAGATTTGGGATGTGAAATGCCATCCACATCTAAAGAGACAACTATGAAATCTCAATGTAGATCAAATCATATTATTTTCACCTTTTTTTTTCCTGTTTTTTGCTTGCTTTTTTTTTTCTTGTGGTTTTCTCTTTTTGATCTTATTTTTTATTTCACAATAGAAAATGAAAATTAAACATATTAAAAAATCAAATATATGGAAATATGTTTAATATGATTATACCATATTGCTTGTTGTCTTGGGGAGGGGAAAAGTAAGAGAGGGAGGGAAAAAATTTGGAACTCAAAATCTTACAAAAGTGAATGTTGAAAATTATCCTTATGTGTAATGGGAAAAATAAAATACTACTGAGGAAAAAACAAAAACAAAAAACTTTGGTATCAATTGTAAGATATGGGAGATATAACCAAACCACCTAGCATGGTGTGCCCATACCAATGATGGCCCTGTACTTTATGAGTAAAACAGAATTGCAGTAGTTCAAAAGAAATAGAGGTATACAAACTTAGAGACAGCTCCTCTCCAAATATTCATATGGCTTACTTATGCCTGACCTGTGATAGAGTCTTCTGAATTTGTATTGGTATGATCAATCAATGGGACACATAGTACTTTGACTGCAACTTAGTGATGTCATTTTAGTCCTTTTCAAGAATGAAGGACAGCAACCAATCATGTGGCAGACACTGTGCTAAGCATTTTACAAGTATTATCTTATTTGATCTTATATCAACACTGGAAGGTGTGTGCTATTATCTCCATTTTTCAGTTGGTTAAAAAAAGGTTAGATGCTTTTTAAAATAGTATTTTATGTTATTCAATTACATGTAAAGAGTTTTTGATGTGGTGGGATAGCAATACTTAAATTCACATAAACGTGACAAATTCACAATGGCCACTCCCTTTGACAAATGGTAGACTTATTTAGGGGAAGTAGTTAAAGACAAAATAAAGGGATACAATAGATCATAGGAATGGTAAATGTGAAATAGAGTTGGAAGAGCATATAGTTAGACTAAAGAAAAAGACAAGTTTCCCCAGGCGAACTCACATTTAACTAGGAGAAAGGGAGTACTCCAGAAGGTGGGAAAAAGCCAATGTCTGGCAAGTTAGAATTACCAAAATTAGTAGAGTAAGAAGAATGGCACCACTGGAAGGAAGGTATTTATTATAAGGGAGAAAAAGAGAGTACCTCACAGTGGGCTTAGTCCAAAAGAGAATTTAGCAAAGATTTTCATCATAAGCTAAAAGCATAAGAAATTTACCCTTAGGGGTTTCTCACTGTGAGACCAGTGAAGTAAAGCTTGGAACTTAGAAGGAGTCAGGAGCCAGACCTGGCAAACCAGAGGGAGGGGTCAGGAACTGTTGGGGATTCCAGGTTTATGATGTGAGACAAGGCAAAGGTCTGGTAAAAGAATTTACTTATTCAATTCTCTGGCAAAGAAAAGAAAAGTTTTTATTTTTTTTTTAGATCACTAGCAGAACTAGCCTCTTAGTAGACAAAAGCTCCAAAATGGGATTAGGAGTTCTGCAGATTGGTACAGCCAGAGTACTTAGTTTTAGGATCAGAGTTTAGGTCTTGGGGGCTTTTGAAACAATAGGGGAGTTTGTGGTTGAATAGGCTTCAGTAAAGTTATAGAACATTTAATTGATGGTAGTTCAATTCTATAGAAGGCTTAAGTGGTGGTACTTAACTTTAGTTCAGCTCTATAGAAAATTTGGTTAGTGTCAGCTGAACTCTATATTAAGATTAATTAGTGGTACTTAACAAGTTGGGGGGGGTGGTTTCTAGGGTGAAATAAGATTAAGGAATCTGGATTCAAGGTGACTGATTTTTAGGAGAGAGGTTTCCCTAGTCAGAACCATATGGAATATACTTGGCTAGAGATATGTTAATCAATGTATCAAAAGATTGCTTGGAGGTACCCAGAGGTTGGAGGATAGACAATGGGAGTTGCTAAAGAGTTCCTTCCTAGATAGTTTGGGAATTATCTGATAAGAGAATTATCTGATGGTAACTTCTTCCTGACTGGGGAAAAGTTTAAGTCATATTAGTTTTTGACATTCATTTTTGTAAGATTTTGAATTCCAAAATTTTTTTCTCCCTCTCTTCCTTACGCTATCCCTCAAGATAACAAATAATCTGATAGAGATTATACATGTACAAAAGAGACCATGAAAAAAGGGAACAACCATGAGAAAGAAAAAAACAAAACAAAAAGTGAGAACATTGTCTCCACAGTTTTTTCTCCAGATGCAGATATTATTTTCCATTCCAAATCTATTGGAATTATCTTGGATCACTGTGTTGTAGTTGGAAAAGGGACCCTAAAAAGGTTGGGGTCACAAACAGGTGTCTTGAGCTGTCTCAAAAGAATTTGTAGGCTTGAACCCATTTCCTAGTCAAGAGGCAAAGTTTATTGTAATTGTAATGCCATTACAAGTAGTCCAAATTCCAAGAGAATTTAGCAAAGAAACAGAAGGAGATAGCATATCTTGTTCTTCATGTTATAGATATGCTAATTTTATGGCCTAGAGGTAGGACCAACTAGTAGTCTCTGGAATTTGGTTCTCATTGACCAACAGATTATCAGACAGTCAGCAATGAACTGAGAAGTGATCTATTCACTATGTCTCAGGAGTTTCATCTGTGGGACTATCCTGAGGCCAGAAGATTTCAGAATCAAACAGATTATTCTTAGATTGAGTGTGGGAGTCCCCAGGGCCAGAATCCAGAGCCAGAGGACTTAGAATTACTGACAATGTTAGAACAGCTTAGAAAGGTCAAAATCATAGCTGTCTCCCCTAGAAGCTATATTACATCAACTGTATTACTAGAACTGTCTATCATAATTGATCGTCACACAATCTTGCTATTACTGTGTACAATGTTCTCATTTCAAGATTAAGTGCTTTGCCTAGAACTAATAAAAATTTGAGACTGGATTTGGATTCAGATCTTCTTGACTCTAGGCCCATTTCTGGCTCACTATGCCACTAGTTGCCTCTAAGGAAAAAATATGGGGAGATGGGGATGAAAGAAAGACAGAAAGAATCTTGGAGGCAGAAACAGAGAAGGAGAACAAGGGATAGATATTGGGGAGAAAGGGAAAGGGGAAAGGGGGGATGACAGAAGTCTGAGAGGGAGGGAAGTAGAGGGAGAAAGGGGGGAGAGAAACTAAGAGAAAAGAAAAAATTGGGAAGAGAGTGAGTATTTATATACAATATTGTCAGGTTTGCAAAGTATTTTGTAAATATCTCCTTTTCTCCTCACAATTACCCTAGTTTAAGTAGAACCCAAAAAAACAATATACACAATGACCACAATATTGTAAAGGGAAATACTAAAAGACATTTAGACAAATGTAATGACTAATCTTGATTCCAGAGAATTAATGGTAAGACATATTTCCCTCTTTTTTCTAGGCAGTGTACTACAGACCCAGAATATTATATATCCTGTAGAATGGCTGATATATGGATTCATTTTGCTTTATTGTCACTTTTTGTTACAACAAAAGGTTTTTATTGGTATTTGGAAATGGGGGGACTGTATTAGGAATCGACCAATAAGAAAACACAATAGACATCAATAAAACGTTTTTTAAAGCATTATCCCCATTTTACAAATAAGAAAACTGATTTGTCTAAGAAAACTGATTTGTCTGGTCAATGTCAGAACTGATACTTTAAAGCTAGACCAAGCTACCTCTCCTAACAGGGACAAGATTAGAATAGATATCAGCAGGTGACATTGGTATTTGTACCTAATAGTGAATGTGTCTTACAAAGAATAAACAGTGTATTATAGTTCAATTTAAAAAAAACAATTATCAAGTACCTCTTGTATGCAAAACTCAATGCTAAGTAACTGAGATTATCTTCCTCTCATCTCCCACCCCAATTGCCCTCAGGGAAGCTCTATTCAGCAGGGTAGGATACTACATCTAAATACAATTAAATATTAATTAATACAAAACATTAATGTGTTAACAATTGGGGAATTTCAAGAAAAACCCAGGAGAAGTTGAGCCTGAGATAAGCTTTGTAGGAAGCTAGATTTTGTTTAAAAGACAATGACCAGAAAAATTTAATTGATGATTAATTGGATAAACAATTTTTCTGTAGGGAGATGTTTCTAACTGCAAATATTTTTTAATTAAATATTTCATTATAAAGTTATAGAAAATAGGAAAAAAAATACAACCAGCACAGGGGGAAAAAAAAGAGAAACAGAACTTTTCAATGGCACTAATTATTCTTTCTTTCTGGATTTTTATGGTAGAAAACAGGAAATAAAAACTGACATTTCATATGTATTATATTATGACTCTTACAACAAGTCTGTAAGATGAGTGCTATAGATATTATTATCCCCATTTTTCAGATGAGAAAACTGAGGCTTAGAAAGACTAAGTGATTTGTCTAGGGTTACATAGCCAGTAAATGACAGAGGCAGAATTCAGTCAGTCAGCAAGCATTACCAAGTACCTACCATAGGTGAGGCTGCTTTTCTGAGGGTATAAAGACATTTCTGCTCTCAAGGGTACTGTTTCTACTATGTCATGTTACTACTCTAACTGAATACATAAGATTTCATAATGAGTAAATTATTTCTTGCATAAGCCCAAAGCTGCCTATTTCACTCCCTAGAAAAATAACAGCAAGTTTAAACCCTGTCATCTTCCTGGGCAGTCCAAGGCTGGCTTGTACCAGAAGTCATGACATCCTCATTTTTCTTGCATTTAATGCCAAAGAAACTAAAGATTTTCATCAAGAGCAAATCAACAATCTCTTCTTCCTCCGAAGGCTAGAGAGAAAAAGGGGGAACAGATGTGTTAAACAGCTCTACTTAACACAATTCTAAATATATAGAAGCCAAGAAACATTGGCTTGGTGGCAGAGAAGTAACTTTAAACTAGCACTTATCCTAACTGTTCTAAACACAGTCATCTGAACAGTTTCTGGAAGGCCTTGTTAGTGACTCCCTCACCTCAGAGTCTCCTTACCCATATCACTTACTCCCATTTTTCACTTCTTCCCTTTCCCACCTCCGAGGTGAGAAGTGAGAGAAAGATTATTTTAGGATTTATAGATGGAAGAGATTTTAGAGATCATCCAGCTGAACTGTTTCATCTTGTAGATGAAGAGACAGGCCCAAAAAAATAAAGTGAAATCCAATTAAATAAGCATGTAAAGTCAGGTTCCAATTAGTTCAGACAATGACTCCCCATTAAGTGGTCACATTATTCTGATTAGCACTGTGTACTTCTATAGGGCTAAAACCAAGAATCATAATTACTTAATTTTATATACCTTCAAACACTGTGAATATACTTTATGGAATTAATTGTTAACCCTAATTGGAATTTACTTGTGTTAAGGTCCTATTATGTGCAAGGCACATCTCGGAATAACCTTTTCTCAACCCTTATTCTCCTTAATCTCTCAGCAGCCTTTGAAACATTTCCCTTTTTCCCTAGATCCTCTCTTTAGGTTTTCAGAATACCACTCTCTCCTGTTCTTCTACCTATCACATCACTACTTCTCAATCTCCTTTGTTAGATCCTCCTTTAGATCATACCTTCTAACTGTAGTTATCCCTCAGGATTCTGTCCTAGGCTCTTTTCTCTTCTCCCTTTATTTAATACTTCAATTGGTAATCTCATCAGTTCCCATGGACTAAATTGCTATCTCTATGCTGATAATTCTCAAATTTACCTCTCTGTTGACTTCCAATCTCTTACCTCCAACTGATTTTCAGATATCTTGAACTGGATGTCCAATAGACATTTTACATTCAATATGCCTAGAACTCATTATCTTTCTTTCTAACTCGCTGCCTCCTAACTTCCCTATTATTCTAACTTCCCGATTATTGTTGAGGGCAATACCATCCTCCCAGTTTTTCTAACTCCCAACCCAGAAGTCATCCTGAACTATTGCTCATTCCCCATATCCAATTTGTTGCCAAAACCTTGCAACATTTTCTCTCCTGGGATAGAGCTACCACACTGGTATAGGCTTTTATCACTTCACAAGTGGTTTATTGTAATGTGTTGTTGTCTCTCCTCTAGACCAGAGACTTCTTCCTCCACAGAGCCGCCTCAAGTCTGGTCCAAACAAGACTCTCTATCTTTCGAGTGCCGCCCTCTTTTATCCTCCCAGAGAATGGGCGTGGTATAATGCAAGGGCTTCTGGGAAAAATTACTTCAACCAATGAACTTGCTCCTCCTAAGCATGCAAGCTCTTCCCCAGGAGTAAAACTCCCAGTAAAGGCCTGAACTAGAGAATTGTTAACTACCGACTTATCACTTAGTAAGAACCTAATATCTCATTATCTCATTAGCACTTAGTAAGAACCTAACAGTCTACTGCAATAACTGCTTAATAATCTTAAAATCTACCTACTTCAGGTCTCTCCCTTTTCTAACTTATTCTCTTTTCATTCACCAAAGTGAAAATCAAACCGTGTCACTCTTTTTCCCACTCAGTAACTACAGTAGTTCTCTATTGCTTCTTAAGATCAAATACAAAATCATCTGTTTGAAGGATTTGCTCAAAGTCCTTCCTAATTTAATTCTTTCCTATTTGTTCAGTCTTCTTACACTTTACTACCCAACACACAGATTCATTAACAATGACCACCTATCTATTTTGTGATAAGATGTTTCATCTCTTGAAACAAGATGTTCCATTCCTGAGCTCCATACATTTTTTCTACATGTTCCCCATGCTTAGAATGCTTTTTCCTCCTCATCAAAGACTCTTGGATTCCTTGGCTTCCCTAAAGCTCAACTAAAATTTCACCTTCTGCAAGAAATCTTTTCCAACTCCTTTTAATTCTAGTGTCTTTCCTCTTTAATTAGTTCTTTTTTATCCTGTATAGAACTTATTGGTACATACTTACTTGCCAATTATATTTATCTCCCATTAGAATGTAAGCTCCTTCAGGGTAGAGATTGTCTTTTGCTTCTTTTTGTATCTCTAATACTTAGCACATTGCCTGGCTCTTTTAAATCTTTATTGACTGATTGACCAAAGGCACTATGTTAGGCATTGGAAATACAAAGACAAGAACTACAAATCCCTACCCTTAAGAAGGTTAAATTTGACTAGGAAGATAGAACACACACACACACACATTACATACACATTATGATTTGGGGGGCACTAACATTTAGGAAGAACTAGAAATGTTTCCCCTAGGAGATGGTACACAACCTGAGCTTGAAGTACAAAAGGGGTTCTAAGAGGTGGATGTAAGTGATAAGGTAAGTGGCAGTCAGAGAGTTGTTAAAATCCCCTTTTAGTTGTTGCAGGTTTTTCATGAAAGAATTCATGAAACTCTGAATTATTAATTGGAAAAAATGAAAGTTTATAGTTGGACACAAAGACAGTTCTGCTAAGAGACTGACTTGTATAGTGGCAAAGTTCTATTAGGGAAATGGAGGCTAACACTTGAAAAGAGAATGCCTACTCAGAGGGCAGAGGGTCCTCGAAGGCAGCTATGCCAAGGAGAAAGAGAGGATCCTTGGCATGGCATGTTACTGCTCTGGGCCTCTTCAAAGAGTAAGTTTAGAAACTGCCCTTTAAAAGAAGTCTTGAAGCTTCAGGAAGCCAAGGTTCCCAAGCCTAGATGTTTATCAGTATCCAGCCCAGATCTCCTATTGGAATTAACAACACTTAAAAGGAGTGCTTTTTGACCAGGATTTTTAACTGAATCAAAGGCTCTGGCATCCCTGAAAGATAACTTATGTGGGGAGATGTGCCTTCCCCAGGAACATCCCAAAAGGGATCACAGATCAAAAGGGACCACAGTTCCAGAGTGATAATCTTAAAGGGAACACAGCTTCAGTAAAGAGAATAGTTTCCCTCCCCCTTCATGAGGAGGGAGGGCATTCTAGGCATGAGGGACAGGCTGGGTTAAAAATATAGAAGTGAGAGATGAAGCCATGAGTTCTAGGAACTACATGTAGAATAATTTGGCTTTCTTCCTTTAAAAAATCATATTCCCAATAAGTAGAGGTAATTGTAATAATGGTAATTGTATAATAAATGCTCACTGAAATGTTGATTGATATTATATATAGCACAGAGAAGTGAATAATATACAACAACATTGAAAAGGTAGGCTGGAATCATACTGTGCAGGGCAATAATTGCCAAGCTGATGAAATTATCTTTTTTTTTTTTTTCTTTTTTCTGGAAGTAACAGGGAGATAGTGAAGCTTCATAAGTACGGGAAATGACATTGTCAGAAGCAGGTTCTCCTGTGATGTACCCACCAATAAAAATAGATAGGTAGTTTCTACTTTTATTTTGCTAAGTCTGACTCACTCTTTCAGGGCCTGGTCATTCCTAGGTTAAAAAAAAAAAAAAAAAAAAAGGATTGAGTTTATAATAGAAATAGGAGCAATGGGTAGAAGCCATTGAGAGGAAAAATTTAGGTTTCATGTCAGGAAAAACTTTCTGACAATTAATATGATCCCAAAGGTGGAATGAGCTACTTAGAGAGGTAGTGAGTTTGACCTCCCTGAAGGTCTTTAAGCAGGAGATACAGAGGTTATAATGCTTTTTTTTTTTTGGTAATGTGTTGGTTTTGGTGATCATCAAGATGCTTCCAATTTTCAAGTTTTATGATTCTGTGAATTCTGTAAATTCTGACTCCAATGTCCCTTCCCGCACAAAGTTCTCCTTGATCTCTTTGGTCAGTAACAATCTTACCTCTTAAGCTATACATGATACTATTCTTAGATCTCTCTAATGGATTTAGGCATAATATTGCTTATTATAGTTGGCTATCTTTTTCTCTTAGTCCTCTTACTAAATGGTGCCTTGCTTGACAGCAAGAACTGTTTTAAATAAACTTTGATTTCCCTTAAGTGCTTAGCACAGTGCTCTTTGCACAGCAGACACTAACTAAATGCCCTTTGAATTGTGTTGCATTTGTCTTACCAGTGAGGCCTGCTTCCCCATGGACTTGAAGAGGAAGGCCTGGAAACTTATCAAAAGTTTCACTTAGTAAATATTTTTCCAGCATGATCAGCTTGATGATATAGCTTAAGAGGTTGATGACTGCATGGACAAATGAAGCTGGCAAAAGCCTCCTTAGGTTGTGCCTAAGATTATTATCATAATCCCATCTCTTTCCAGAATAGCTTTTTTCCTTCAAGGAATATTATTATATCTAAAAATATCTTTAAGTTATAATTAAAAGAATAGGTTACCTCTATGTCAAGCAATAATACCAAGATAAAGTTGAATTTAGAGAATTGTGAAAAACAAAACAGAAAAAATAACAATCATTTTCATGAATATTTTTGTCAGTTACTAAATTTAAAAACCTGCCTCCTTAAAAGAATGGTGAGCTACAGGCCCTAAGGAATGCTTCCTTTCAAAACTGGAATTAGTAGTTTTTGTACCTGGGGTTAACAGTACAAAATGTGTCTTGCCAAAGTGGCATGAAATGTTTTCCCAATTCAACTGGGGGAGGAGGTGGTGGTGAACTCAGGAAATTGCTGGGAGCTCACTTAGGGAGTAGCCATCAAAGCAAATATTATCCTTTCATTCTAGCTTAATTGTTTTTATGCTGCTAAAAGCCTGAAAGTGCTATCAGCATCCATCTAAATTTTGTCACTCTGGGTTGGTATTACTCTGTTTTCTCTTTAAAATTCCATAGCTGGAATCAAGAGGCTCCCCAAACTGACAGAATAATAATGATTACAAGTAGCATTTACATGGTATTTTAAAATTGGTAAAGCATTGTACATATGGAATCTTATTTTTTCCTTACCATAACCTTTTGAGATACGTTCTATTATTATCCCCATTTCCAAATGAGGAAAAGGGAAATGAGAGAAATTAACTTGCTTAGCATCACACAGCTAGTAAATCAGGTAGAATTTGAACTTTAGTCTGTTCTGATTCCAAATCTAGCACTCTTCTTCTGGTTACTATTTCTTGAAGCTTTGCGCAGGTTTATGCAAGAGCAGAAGCTCCCTCTTATCAAATAGCCACTCTAAATATATACCGGGACCAAATATGGAAAGTGTGATTCTCTTCTTAGTCTAAATTTATTCGGAGGAGAGAATGATTGAGGGACTTGAACAAGCTTTTCCCCCCTTCCCTGGAGGGGTTGGCACCACTTCCAGGAGAGTCACTCAAACAAGACCAAGAGTATACTGACCTGTCCTCCCAATAACACACTGTTCACCACTTAGGACTGGGACTCATTCATCTGCATACTGACTTCAACAACCTTAATCAATCCATCAGTGGACATTTATTAGGGACCTACATTGCTCCAGGCATTGTGCCAAGCATTAGAAATACCAGAAGAACCAAAAGAAGATTTCTGCCCTCAAGGAGTTTACATCCAATGGATTACAATCTAATGGATTAGTTTACCTGGTGATATTTTTGTTCCTCACTAAAGGCAACAAGGATGACTGAAATGAACAAGTTTAGCACCACAAATGTCATAAAGATGATGCAGGAACCGATCAAGAAAGAGCCCAACACAGGGTTAGAATCCAAGACCTAAAACAAATAAAAGCCAAGTGAATGCTGTTGGATCTATCCTCAAGGGGTCCCCTCAAATAGAAAGGTTGCCCAGCAGTCCAAAGGACTGTGTTGAACTCAAACTTTAGGGAAACAGGTTAGTGTTTGGATGATCTATGTTCCTAAGGGAGAAGAAAGGGAAAATATTATCACAGTCTCTTCCCTATGACTTGAAGCAAGTCTTTTCCTCTCTTTGTACCTCAGTTTTCTCATGAAATGAGATAGTTATATAACCCTATTTCTCAGTTCTGAGGACAATTCCTGGGAGGAAGCCCACTTAGTCTCCTCTCTGGGAATGAACAAAATGAGGAAAGCATGAGGGAGCAAAGGTTGGGGTAGTGAAGTAAAGGGAGGGAGGCTCAATCTGGTTGTTTTCAGGAATAACTCATTGCATGACTTAGACAAAAATTGTGTATTTTCTGGTGATTAAAGACAGGGACACATGAACGACTGACTTCTGACTTCTCTGCCTAGTATGTCATGGAGATATTCAATGAAAATCAATGTACATGTCTTTCAGTCTAGCTGGGCTTACTCTGCCATCTTTGTAAAGCATGTCATGGCCTTTGCACAATGACCCATCAGCTTTCTGGGAAAAACAGATGATAAAATATCATTAAGTAGCATGTGCTTCCTGCCATGCCATATCCCTTAAGTTTCTCTGCCACCCTCTGGGAATGAAACCAAAGGGACAACAGCTATGGTTACCTCTTCATAATTGAAGATCCCTAGTTGCAGGCTGACCATTGTTTCTGCTGCATCAAAAAGATTTTTGTAGGAATGAAGTTTCCAGCCAAATATCAAGTTTGTCTGTCAAAAAAAGGGAGCTTAAGTATCATCAGGCAAAAGATAAGTGGTACATAATAAGAAGGATCATGTTCCCCTTAGTGTACTAGCCCATTGTTTATTATTCAAGTTAGATATCTGTATTTATCCAAGCCATAGTGAAGAGGAAACTAGCTGGGACAGAGTAGAAGGAATAGGGGATTTTGAATCAGAAAACCTATTCTCAAATCCAGACTTATTCAGTCAGTCAAATACTTATTAAGTATATTTTGTATGGTAGGCACTATGCAAAGGGCTGGGGATACAAAGAAAGGCAAAAACAAGATTCCAGTTCTCACTATGACACTCATGTCAATGAGAGAATGAATCACTGACTAAGACCTGGTTTTAAATTCTGCCTTAGTTACTTATAAGCTATGTGATATTAGATAGCTCACTGGGTTTTATTTTCTCATTGCTAAGGATGGGGGGTAAGGCTAAATTACATTTAAAATCTTTGTTAAGTCTAAATCCCATGATCATTATTAGATCTAGGGCATTTTACATTTTACAAATGAGGAACTATGGTCCTGAAGAGTTAATGACTTGCCTAAAGTAACTAGGTAAGAAGTAGGTGAGATAGGATTTGAATCCAAGGCATGATTGAATCATTCAATAAACATTAAGTAGCTCCAATGTTTATTGCATTTACTCCCACCTTTGCACTGAGATACTTTATGAAAGTCAATATACATGCCTCTTAGTCTAGCTGGATTTGCTCTGCTATCTTTTCAAAGTGTGTCATGGCCTTTGCAAAGCAACCAGAGTGCTTTGATAGTGCTGAAAAAATGGTCCATAATCTTTCATATTAGGATGGGTAGAATGGGTTAGGGTGAACACAAAATTTCAGAAGTTCCTTAATGGAAGTAAGAAAATTTTATTAAACACCTGCTATGTTCATGTGCTGTGCTAATTACTCTACACATATGATTTTATTTGATCCAGACAACAAATTTAATAGTTCAGGAAACTGAGGCAGACAGAGATTAAAAGTGACTTGTTCAAGGTAACAAAACTAATCAATGTCAGGCTGGATTTGCACCAGAATTTCTGATGACATTCACAATTTCTTGAATTGAAAGTTTCCTGAATATATTTTGCATATGTATATTCTATAGTAAATTATTTGCCTTTTTGAGGAAGAAAAAATTAAATGAGTAAAAGAGAAAATTTGGAGCTAAAAAATCTTTTTGTTCATTGTGTTTGGTTTTGGAGACAACTGGGTTAAGTGTCTTATCCAGGGTTACACTGCTAGTAAGTGTATGAGCATGGGTTTGAACTCGGGATCTTTTTTTTTTTTTTCTTTCCCCTGAGGCTGAGGTTAAGTGACTTGCCCAGGGTCACACAGCTAGGAAGTGTTAAGTGTCTGAGACCAGATTTGAACTTGGGTCCTTCAAGGCTGGTGCTCTATCTACTGTGCCACCTAGCTGCCCCAACTCAGGATCTTTTGACTTTAGTGCCTGTTGCTTTGTCTACTGTGCCACCTAGTTGCTCCAGAACTCAAAGTTTTAAAAAAATGAATGTTAAAAATTGTTTTTACAGGTAATTGAGAAAAATATTTTTAAAATTAAATTTAAAAAAAGAAAGTTTCTTGGAGAATTGGAAGTATATTTGAATACTAGCTTTCGAGATAATCATTGCTACATTCCAGAATGTAATCAGTCCATTTAATAGTTCCTTGCACACAGTAGGTGCTTAATACTTATTTAATTACATTGGATAGGTGAAATAAAACTTCATGGACTTATTCTATGAACTAACACCTTTTTTCTTTTGCTTTGCTCTTGGAACTTGGAATAATGGTCTCTTTATGAGGTTGTTGTTCTAATTTTCACTGATTTACCACCAATTGATATAGTTGCTGTTGTTTGTCCTTGATTCTTGAAAAGACCTTGACATCAGGGAGATAATGCTATGACATGCAAGTGAATTGGATTTAAGTGAGGGAGGGCTGTGTAAGATCATCACTTTCCCCTCCAGAGTCATATGGGTTTAGTGGCAAGATGTAGATCAAGGTGACTGGAGATGCCCTGGATAAAATGGGATTCTTTGGCCTTTTTAAGCTAAAGTTTTCAGCAGGTTTCAACAAGCTGTAGTCACTCAGTGATGAAGGCTAGCAATTGAAGCAAAGACTCTCCTCTTTGACTTAGTCTAAAAAAGCAAAATCTAAACAAATAAATAAATGCATCTGGCAGGGGAAGATCCTCAGGATTTCTGGCCAAAGTAGAAATAACTACTATTTACATTCATTCTGAATCAGTCACGACCCAAACAATCATCCCCTTGTCTACAGATGCTCTGAAAAACAATTTTTTATTCTTTTCTTTTGGATCTTTGAACCCTCCACCAAGATATCTTGGGATACACTGGCAAGATATCTTTCTTAAGGACCTTGCCTTACATCAAAATCACTCTGATTCTCATTGTTTGGCCACCAATAGGTCCCAGGCCAAGCCCCATTTGGTCATTACTTGGAGCCTGATTGAGATTGAATGTAAATAAGAATCATTTCTGTTTTGGCCAGAATCCCTGAATATTTCTTCCCCTCTCAGATTTATTTAATTATTTATTTTGATTGATTGATTTATTGACTAGGTGAAAAAGGAGATTCTTTGACTTAATTGCTACCTGACCTTAATCACTGAATGGGTGTGGCCTCATTCAATCTAAGACCTGTTGAAAATCTTAGTTTAAAAAGGCCAAGGTCAGTTGATATGGTCCTCAGTTGATATGGTTCTGGAGAGCAAAGATGAGACACAAAGATTGTAAAGAATCACAACAAGGCATTCTCCTGCCAAAAGGTACTTTTATTAATGAGTAAAGGACTTGGACAAAATCCAAATATGATTTGGTGCCATACTTTGGGCAGGGGAGACTTTTATAGACAGAAGCAAGAGGAAGAAACTAGGAGAGAGGATTTGGGAGATAAGGGATGTCCAGGAATAGTTGGGAAGATGTTTTGAAGGATAAAATGGGGGGGGTGGGCGGATACTGAAAGGATAAGATCAAGGAGGCGTGGGGGGAAATGCTTGAAGGATAAAATCAGGGAGGAGTTGGTTAGATGCTTCATGGATAAGAAGAAAGTCAGTGAAGAGCTGAAAGAATACTTGAAGGATAAAGTCAGGGGAGATATGGAGAGATGGGCTTAGAAAGGATTAAAGAATTTTGTTCTTAGGGAGAGAGGATAATAAACTGGTTTGAGTTCCCATTATAGTCATCCTTGAATGAGACTAGGTGAAGTTTTCTTTTCTTTTCTTTTCTTTTTCTTTTTTTTTTTTTCCTGAGGCTTCGGTTAAGTGACTTGCCCAGGGTCACACAGCTAGGAAGTGTTAAGTGTCTGAGACCAAATTTTAACTCTGGTCCTCCTGAATTCAAGGCTGGTGCTCTATCCACTGCGCCACCTAGCTGCCCCTGGTGAAGTTTTCTTAAAAAGTCTATGACCCAGATGGAAGGGTCAGACATTAGGCCTAAATCCCAGAGGTTTGCAAGGCAGGAAAATCCAGCGTTGGGCCCAAGTTGGAGGAAGTGACATAATCCCTATTCCCAGAGGTCTCTAGGGCAAGAAAGATCAGACCCTAGGTCTAAGCTTCAGGAAGTGACATGACCCACAGGAAGCAGACAACATTAGTGACCATTGGTCAATAATGGGTGGTTACTTCCTTTTTAATCTATCCAATGAAAAGACTTGGGTCTTTTGCTATTTAATTTCTATTTCTGGCTTGCCAGATCAAGTACATGTTGGGAGCTGAGATGTCTGAAATGCAGGAACTAAATAAATGCTTTCTTTTTGTATCTGAAGATGTCTCTGATTAGTTAATTTGGGGAAGGGGGTCTAGCACCCATCCCACACATCCCACACATCCCGATCTATATCTTGTCATTGGACCCATATTGGCTCTGGAGGTGGGAATGTGAGACAGGTAACCTTGCACAACTCTCCATCCCTTAAATGCTATTCTCTTGCTTAAGAACTTCCCTAAAGTCATGATCCTCTTTGAGAATAAAGGACAAACAACAATCTTTATTGAATAGCTGGCCCAAAAACTGGAACTGGTCCGTGAAAACTTTCTTTTCATCTCTCTCTCACTTTCTTTCTTTGTTTCTTTCTTTGTTTCTTTGTTTCTTTGTTTCTTTGTTTCTTTGTTTCTTTCTTTCTTTCTTTCTTTCTTTCTTTCTTTCTTTCTTTCTTTCTTTCTTGCTTGCTTTCTTGCTTTCTTGCTTTCTTGCTTTCTTGCTTTCTTTCTTGCTTTCTTGCTTTCTTTCTTTCTTTCTTTCTTTTTTTCTTTCTCTTTTTTCTCTTTCTCTGTATCTTTCTTTTTATTTCTTTCCATTTCTTTCTCTCTCTTTTGTCTTTCTCTTTCTTTTTATTTTTCTCTCTTTTCTCTTTCTTGATTTCTTTTTCTTTCTTTCCCTATTTCTTTTTCTTTCTTTCTCTTTCCTTCCTCCCTCCCTCCTTCCTTCCTCTCGTTCTCTCTCTTTCTTCCCCCTCTTTTTTTCTTTCCTTCCTATCTTTTTTCTCTCCTTTTTCCTTTTCTTCCTTTCTTTCTTCTCTCCCACCCAATGAACTCTAATAGGGAATGTTCATAGAATTCTAAGGTCCCTTGGGGAGATTGGACTTTTTAGTAGGGCAATACTCACAGCTATAGAGTAGGCGAGGAACATGATAGTAATGACAATGATGAATCCAGAGATGTCTCCCCATGCTCTGCGCAAGGTAGAGGTGAGCACATTTAGCTTGGGGTTCAGCCTGAGCAGATGCCACAATTTCACAGTAGACAGGAGTACCAGGATTGCAATCAGGTAACCCAGAACCGCATCTGCATTAGCTGTTTCTCCAAAGCTAACAGCCCTGGAGGGGAAAAAACAAGGAACTCTTGTTAGACGACCAAGAGGAAAGAGGTTCAGAGGCTCAATCCCTCCTATTCCCATCCTGTGTGGCTGATTTGAGACAGCAGGTATGTGATACAGTAGATAGATCACTGGGCCTAGAGTCAGCAATACTCAAATTCAATTTAAGACACTTAAGCTGTATGACCTTGGGCAAATCTGTGTCAGTTTCCTCAACTGTAAAATGGGGATAATGTATTTCCCAGGGTTCAAATGAGGCTCAAATGAGATGTTTGTAAGAATTTAGCACAGTGCCTGGCACATAATAGGTGCTTAAAAAAATGCTTGTTTCTTTCCTTGCTATGGCCAGAGGTTGTGACTCTGGGTAGCTGAACCACTGGACTATGACAATTGTTTGGAAGACTGAGCTTAATTAACCTGCATACTTAATGCTGGAAAAGTTGTGGAAAGGATTTCAGTAAAGGTACATATTGAATGGCTAGAGTTCAAGGACCCCTCTAACTCTGGTTCTATGTTCCATTAATATAGCTTTCTAAATGCCCACTCCTGCCAGGAGCCCACTCCCTAAGGTCTGGGCTAACAAACTGCAGCTGTGTCAACACCATTCTTCCTTATCTGTTTCCATTTCCTGGCTCCGGAACTTCACGCATTACAAATCAACCACAGGATGTGCTTAACCACAGGATGTGCTGACATCAATCACCATTATTGACACCTGAACTTATGAACCTCGTCACAAGACCCCAGCCCCCTCCCTTCCTCTATACATTTTGTATTGTGTAACTGCCTTCCTACCTACGTGGCATTCCTGAGCCACTCTATATAAGCTGAGTTGTCTTCCGCAATAAACTCGAGCTGCTTTATACCCCACTGAGCGGTCTCCCTCCTTTGTTTTCTTCACCCATTCCCAGGTTGTAGCCTTACTAGCTCTTGCTTACAGGTTGATGCCTACCTCCAGGCGTCCCTAGTTCGAGACCCGAGGGCCGGGTCAACTGGCGCCCGAACAGGGACCTGAAGGTCTGCGACAACCCAACAGATCGGCGTGAATGGTGAACGCTTCTGTCCGGCCGGACCCCCATACATCCCTGATCATCGGCTACAAATGGTGAGTAAGCCATCTGTCGCATTCATGGGTTCCCAGATATGGAAAGAACAAGCTTTTATAAAAGATCTTAAAGAAAGCTTTCGAGAACGAGGAGTGAAAGTTAAGAAAAAAGACCTTATAAAATTTTTCATTTATATAGATAAAGTATGCCCTTGGTTCATAATAAATGGCCCTGAAATCCACCCTGCTAAATGGCAAAAGGTGGGTCGTGATTTGAATGAAGTCCTCAGAAGAGAAGGACCTGATTCTGTCCCCATAAATATTTTCCCCTATTGGACCTTAATTAATGAGGTCGTGGAGAGTGCCGCTTCTGATGGCGGGATAAGGCAATTGATCATAAGCGCAGAATCATGCTTGCGGCCATTATCTCGCGCCGCCTCTGAACAGTCTATTGTTAAGAGTGCTATTCCAAAGGAAAAATCTGATACCCCCTCCCGTGCTCCCTCGGTAGTTATAGATATCCCCCATCCCCAGACTAAATCTATCTATCCCCCTCTACCTACGTATTCGCCCCCCTCTGAGGAACAAGAAAATTTTTCTTTCCCTGTCTTTCCAACAACCAAAAAGAACTCTTTTAAAACTGAAACTCCGAATTGCACTCCCTTAGATGATGCTGACGTGGCTGACTTAAAAGCTGAAGCCGCTGCTTATAATTCTCAAGACATATTTCTTGCTAATAAAGACCCCGCCATGACTTTCACTGCCAGCCCTCCAAACTCGTCAGACTTAGACCTAACTACTGCGAGAGAGGATCTGATTAGGAGAATGCACAATTTAAAAGAGGTCATGACTATACAGAACCAATATGCCCGAATGACAAAAGAATTTAAAGAAATACAGGAATCCTTAAAAGATTCCTTGTCTATTACCTCCCCTCCCACCCTCTCTATAGCTCCCAATAGGCAAAATTCGAAAAGAAAGATTCCACGCGAAATGCCCCTAACTTTCCCTATATTGAGAAGCCAAACTAAACCTAGACCCCAGACCTCTCCCCAGAGGGTAAATAGAATAGACCCCAGCACACATGACATATCTATAACAATAGAGGAAGATCATGACTCTGATGCAGGAGATTCAGAAAATGAGGACGTAGATCAGGATTCAGACAGTAGTGATCTTTCATTTAAGACTACTTCTAAGACGGCTAAGTTTAAAAGTATTAAGGATCTTCACTCTGCTGTGAAAAACTATGGTCCTAATGCCCCATTCACCATTTCGGCTCTCGAAGCCATCGGCCAAGGAGGATATTTACTACCAGGGGAATGGATAAGAGTGGTCCAAGCAGCACTCTCCAGAGCTCAATTTCTCACATGGAAAACTGACTTCTTTGATAGATGTGCCGCCACTGAAAAGAAAAATATTAGATCTAATAAGGGCACAAAGAATTGGACGTTTGATAAATTAACTGGCCAGGGCACATATGCTTCAGAAGCCAAGCAAAGAACTCTTCCTTGGGGACTTTTGTCTCAAACATCAGAAGCTGCCATCGGCGCATGGAGAGCCCTCCCCACAACAGGCTCTCCTTTAGCCCCTTTAAGCAAAGTCATTCAGGGAAATCGTGAAGACTATTCAGAGTTTGTTAGCAGATTATTAGAAACAGCAGAAAGAACCCTGGGAGCAGAGGCTGCAGAAAACCACCTTGTTAGAAGATTGGCTTATGAAAATGCTAATGGGCCCTGCCGTGATGCTTTACGCGGTCAATGGAGGGAAAAATCCCTTAATGAAATGATTAAATTGTGCAGAGACATTGACCCCACAACTGACAAAATGACTAAAGCTACTAGAGAAGCAGCTGAAGCAACCAGAGAGGCAGCTGACAAAATGTCACAATCAGTCCATTTGGCTATAGGCGCTGCCTTCCAGCAAACTAAAAGCTCAAAAACATGCTTTAAATGTGGCAAGGAAGGACATGTCTAGTCCCATGGCTGGGACTCTCAAGATTATCATGGCCACACCCCCCCCAATCAACGCTTCAACGGGAACTGGGGATGTATGTCCCCTTGGCATCACTCTGTCACCCGACAGATGCCCTTCTATGTCTGCCCAGGTAGTAAACACAGGGACAGATCATTAACCTACAAATGTGGAGGCTCTGAGGAGTTCTTTTGTGCTTCCTGGGGCTGTGAAACCACAGGAGATACATACTGGAAACCAACTTCCTCATGGGATTACATAACAGTCAAGGCTGACTACGATCATAAAAACATAGATAGGTTCAAGGATGGAACTCCTAAAACAAACCCCGATTGCGATACGTGGTGTCACCCACTATGGATAAAATTTACTATTCCAGGGAGACAATCTATACAATGGGAGAGAGGCCTCACATGGGGTCTCCGCCTGTATAAAGACCACTATGATAATGGCTTACTATTTACCATAAAACTTCTAAAAACTATCCCTACACCTAAGAATCATGCTGCCATTGGACCCAATTCAGAACTACTACCCAACTATAAGCCAAACCCACAACAATAAGAACCTCTGGCTCCCAGGCCCCCTCTACCCTATACCCCATTTATACCAACTCCTTCCTTGTTTCGCCCCACAATCCCTCCTGGTCCTCCCTCATCTGTATCAACCATCTTGACAATAGTAAATGCTTCCATACAGACTCTGCATCAACTTAACATTTCCTTTCTGCAGGAATGTTGGGTCTGTTATTCTTCAAATCCCCCTTTTTATGAAGGTCTGGCACATTTTGGCAACCCTATATATACAAACGACACCTCCTCCCTTAGATGGGGAACTGAAGAACAACAGGCATTGACACTTACCAAAATAACAGGCATAGGAACCTGTATTTTAGGCTCGGATATGCTTCCCCCCTGGCAGCTTGAAGAGGTTTGTAATCTTACCATTGTAATCTCCTCGAACTCCACTTATGCATCTGCCCCTAACGATTCCTATTTTGCTTGCTCTTCCGGTCTCACCACCTTCATAGTAACAAATCAATTCCTCCAAAGTAAAGACTACTGCGTTCTTGTCGCCCTCTTCCCTCATGTCACTATCCATCCAGTGGAAGACTTCTTAGACATCTGGGAACAAGGACCAACTGACCCTATTAGAGTAAAAAGGGAACCTCTAACAGCCTTAACATTAACTGTCCTTCTCAGTGCCGCCATAGATAGGGATCTTCTAGAACTGCAAGCTGGCCTCCAACATCTCAAGGATTCGGTCGCCTCTCTAGCAGAAGTAGTTTTACAAAATAGGAGAGGCCTAGACCTCCTCTTTTTACAACAAGGAGGCTTATGTGCTGCTCTAAAAGAAGAGTGTTGCTTCTACACTGACAAACTCGGCTTAGTAGAAAATAGTTTACAAAAAGTTAGAGACAGTCTAGAAAAGAGAAAAAAAGAGAGAGAACAACAGGAAGCATGGTACCAGAATTGGTTCTCCACCTCTCCATGGCTATCAACTCTCCTCCCTACCCTCCTTGGGCCATTCATAGGCCTTCTTCTACTAATCTCTTTCGGCCCTTGGGCCTTTAATAAACTAACAGTCTTTATTAAGTCACAAGTAGATGCAGCAATCTCCAAGAAAAGTCAAGTCTTCTACCACCGCCTGTCTGACCGTGACCATACCGAAGATAAGGAAACAAGATTTTCAGGAGAACCGTTGCGATTTCATGAACAACTATTAAAGAGACCTTGGTACCAGCGGGTGGGGGATAGACTGTGCCCCTCCTTTTTACAAAAATCTTAATCTTCTCCATAGCAAAGAAATTGTTAGATAATATCAGAACCTAACCTTGAAGGAGTTATTTTGACTACTCAAATGTGTTACTACTCGCTATGTTAACTATTCACTGCAAAACTGTTTGATTCCTTTTCTAAAATTCTGACAACCTTTTGTGCACTAGCATTACAGTTATTCTTAGTGCATTGGCACTATAATACTCTCTTTTAAACCAAGGCATGTGAATTGCTCAGTGAAACCCCACCCCACCCACATTTGTAATGATCCTGATGCATTGGCATTATGGTAATCCTGCTCTAATTGATGCTCATGAATTGTTCATGACAACTTGTTTTGTCTCCACATTGTAATGATTCCGATGCATTGGCATTTGTGATAGCTATCATAGTCATCTCTTAAATTGTCCAGATAATGTGCTTCCCTCACTATTTACTATGATCTATAACGCCTCTTTGATTACCCCCTCCCCCCCCCCCCCCCCCCGCCTCCATTTCCTCCTCCTCCTCCTCCTCTTCCATGTACCCTGAGACATTGGACTGGATCTGGATTTCGGCCCCATCCCCCCTTTTATAAGCAGTGGCTGAGCCAATGACTGGATCAGCGTGACCTCGGATAGTGGATGCTTTGAGGTTTGACTTATTATTTTCGGAGCCATAGCAGTAAGACCACACAATTGCCATGATGGGCAACCTCGAGAGGTCTGTTTTCCACCCACTTAAGACAGGGTCCGGCATGGTGTACCCCCGAGTTGGTGTGGCTGACCCCGATGACCTAAGAAGTATGTATATACCCTTTGGTTTAGCTACTTCATTATTAGTCACAGAGTCTAAGGATGCCAAAGGCAGAAATAAAGAACTGGAAACCAAGAAAATACCAGTTCAATGGCTAGGAAAAAGCTGTTGTAGATGAAATTAATGGAATATTTTTTGTGTTTTAAGAGATGTTGATATGAGACAAACATGGGAAAATTTATATAAACAAATGCAGAATGGAATAGGTAAAATCAAAATAATAACCTACAGAATGACTTGTTGTTCAATCGTGTCCAACTCTTCATGATTCCATTTGGGGTTTTCTTGGCAAAGATATTGGAGTGATTTGCCATTTCCTTCTCCTGATCATTTTACAAATGGATCAAATTGAGGCCAACAGGGTTAAGTGACTTTCTCTAAGACATAGTAAGTGTCTGAGGTCGAATTTCAACTCAGGTCCTCCTGACTCCAGAGCTGTCTCTCTATCCACTGCAACATCTAACTGTTCCAAGTCTCTACCTGTGTGCTAATAATCCACTAGTTAAAAAAAAAATCTCTCTTAACAAAGGGATTTTCTAAGATAGCACAGTAAGAATTGAAACCACAAGCATTTCTCTCATAAATCTGGGGCAAGCTTTCTTACTAATACGTATAACACCTACAAGAAGAATATGTATATATTTAAGAGTACATGGTCATGAGGTATCACTCATTTAGGGAGGGTATCAAGGCCCTTCACCTATGCTTGTCCTTCAGGGCCTAGAAGTTTTTTCTGTTTTAGTGATATCCTCATAAAACTCTCCCTTGGGCTTAGCATCTCTGCTGGTTGAATTGCTAGGATGACAAAGCAAGCAAAGTTAGTCTCTCTTTCTCTCTCTCTGTCTCTATATCCCTCTCTGTCTCTGTGTGTGTCTCTCTCTCCCCTCTCCCCTCCCTTTCTTTTTCCTGTCAAAGATCCTACTCCTCAAAGATGTCTCCCCTCTCTCCCATGACTGCTTCTTTGTAACGGATTCTATGTGTGTATCTATCTGAGTCAATGTGTATCTACTGCCTCAACTATACTTCAAACTCTCTAGAACTGAATCTCCCACTGCTGGATGGACTAACTCCTATATAAGCTCTACTGCCAGATGCCATGGCAGATGAAGATTAAAAGAGAAAATCACCTTACCCTATCCATGCAGAAATCTCCCTTAAGGGCAACTATTAGTAATAGGTCACTCAGTGGGCAGACTCTTTTCCAGGAATTATATTGAAAGGCCCCAGGGGCAAGATCCATTTTCAGTCCCAACCAATCATATTACTCCTTCTAATTCATTCAGAGAAAGGTTTTCACTCTTTGTAAAGGGATCACTACACATTAACAGCTGCTTAATTCAGGAATACTCTCATACCTCTTCTACTTTTTGCTCTTGGTGACTTCAACTATGGAGAAGGGGAGCACATATTCATCTGTTTCTACTTGCATTATTCAATCATCAAAAGTTTATTGAGAACCTACTAGGTACCAAACACCATTTGATGCTAAGGAACTCAAATACAAAAGGAAGATAGTCCCTGCCTTCAAATAGTTTTCAATCTAATTGGCATCACACATACTGGGCAACCTCCCAAACTTTAAACTATTCAATTCCCCTCTCTGACCATCTTCTCCCATCCTTTCCATACATCTCTTCTTTCTGTCTTACTCTTCTTACCATAGCCTCCCAGCCCCTTTGTCTCTATTCTCTAAATCCTTCATTCCTCTGCTGACCTTATTTACTTACCTTCACAGTCTTTTGGAAGGAGGAGGAGCATATGAGGATGGAGGGAGGCAACCAGGGTTAAATGACTTGCCCAGGGTGTAGCATAGTTAGTATGTGTCAAGTGTTGGAGGCTGCATTTGAGCTCAGGTCCTCCTGACTCTAGGGCCAGTGTTTTACTTCACCATCTAGATATCCCTTAATTTTACAGTCTTGATGCATAGATGAACATTTTAACTCTATTCTTGAATCAATTGTTCCCTTGTCTTACTGATGAGGGTTGGGGTCCCTTTAAGATTCCTTTCTAATTGCCCAACCCATGACTGATCTTGATTCACAAATCCTGGTCAAAGGCACCCTTTGAATATCTGGGCCCAGCCCCTACTCTCATCTCAGCTTCCCCCAGCCCTCACCTGATCTGAGCTAACTGAAAAGCCAGAAGGAACTGGGTACCGATCATCATCTTCTAGGTATAAAAGAAACGAGCTGGACTGCCCTCTTTGCAGGAGCCCTCCCAGCCAACGCATGTTATCCTTCCAGCCATGTAAGGGTCCCTGCCCGCCAACAGCCACCTTTGGCCCTGGTGTCTTTCTAACTGAGCTTTACTTCCAAATTTCTACAATAAACCTTTTATTTATCAATCTAGGTTTTCGGGCCTGTAAATTCATTTTACAGGGTACACTGCACCTCATGGGATTATCTATGTGCCAAGAAATGGGGTTCCCCCTTTCCTTTCCCTCATTACTACTGTTCATGTCTTGCCAATCCTCAATCCTGGGTCATCATCAACTTTCTTTGGTCCTTCTCTCAAGTTCCACATCACTCCTAGAGGAAGTCCTATTGAAGTAGGTTGTGGTCCCTTTAAGAAACTATATTTCCTATTGATTTGTGATCCCTTTCAGATTCTCAGTTCCTCCTGGGGAAGGCATATCTCCCCGATAAGTTATTTTTCCAGCATGCCAGGGCCTTTGATTCAATTAGAAATCCTGGTCAACACTATATAGAATTCCCAATCCCTCTATTTTTGTCCGCCTGCATTTTTGATTTCCTTCACAGGCTAATTGTACACTATTTCAAAGTCTGATTCTTATTGTACAGCAAAACAACTGTTTGGACATGTATACATATATTGTATTTAATTTATACTTTAACATATTTAATATGTATTGGTCAACCTGCCATTTTGGGGGGGGGGAAGAAGGGGAAAAATTGGAACAAAAGGTTTGGCAATTGTCAATGCTATAAAATTACCCATGCATATATCTGGTAAATAAAAACTATAATTAATTTAAAAAAAAAAAAAAAAAAGAAAAAAGAAATCCTGGTCAAAAAGCACCCCTTTGAAGTGTTTTTAATTCTAATAGGAGATCCAGGCTGTCCCAGCCCCCATTAAGACCCAATATAAAAGCTTCCTTCAAAGAAGGTCTTTTGCAGATGGACCCAGATAGCTCACTCAGCTATCAGGACCCTTCTGTCTATTGAGAACTGCATTCTCTCAGTGCAAAATTCCATTTTCCAATAGATCTGCCACTGTAGAAGTTAGTCTCTTGGTAAACTGATTTCTATCCAACAATAAATTTCCATTTTGCAACTAATAATTCAGGAATGAGTGAATTCTTTAACTCCTAAAACCTGAGGCCGATTTAAAGGGGATTCCTAACAACTCTTTTATAGTCACTAACCTCTAGACCACCAGGAATCTAGACCACTCAAACCTCATCACTACAATCTATTGAAGTCACTACCAATTTATATTTCCCAATCTCCTTTGGGTCTTTACTGCTACACAGCAATCCTTTGAGTGTTCCTGATTGTTTCTGGCTTTCTCTCCCCTCTCCTCACCTGCCTAGGAGTTTTAGCTCACATTGAACTAGAAACAAAACCAACAGGACCAGACTCCAACTTCCCAGGTCTTTTCTAATGATATATTATTTCCTGTAAATGGCAACACCATCAGTGAGAGTCACTTTGATGAGGGGAGCCTGAAACTTAAGGGGAGACCCCTAAACTCTCTCTCTGAAACTTCTTCCAGGAGAAAGTCTCCTTGAATTCTGGGCTCGGTAAAAGATCTTACCTGAAGGAAACAGGATTAAGAGCTTCATTCTGTTATCCTGAGAGAGGGGCACCACCCCCATTGATTCGCTACTACTGATACAACTCCCCATTGAGGGAGATTAGCCCAGAAACAGTCATTCAATTCCAAGATTCTCTATTCTGATTCCAGTTCAAACTACACCCAGCCCCCATCAAGAATAACTCCCAGCTTCAAGCCACAAAATGAGCCAACTTGGGACTCAGTCCTTGCAGAGAACCATAAAATGAGCCAACTTGGGACTCAGTCCTTGCAGAGAACTTAACATGCCATGCCATGCCAGCTATGCCAAGGAATTTCTTTCTCCTTGGTATAAGCTGCAGCCCTCTGCCCACTGACATGATATTCTCTTTCAGTGTTACTCCCTCTTTATCTCTTTCTCACCTATTTCCCTAACAAGATTTTATAACTCTGTTGGGATTTCTCTGCTAGAAACTTTACTTCTCTGTCGGGACTTTGCCACCAAGGAATTAAATCTTTTTATTTATGCATAGCAAAGGCTGACTTCCCAATGCCAACAATAAACTTCTTTTTATCAGCCTAGCTTTTCAGGTTTGTAAATTCCTTTATGAAGGACCTTTGCACTGCCAGAAGGGATTCCCACAACTCCCTACCCCACACCAAATCCTAGGGGAATCAAGGGGACCTTGTGCCAAACCTCATCATTTGGGGACATAACCCTGAACCTCTTCAGTTGATTCCCTGGCCACCAGGAACCCTAAACCTTTTCATTTGGTCCCCTGAACACCGAACTTGCCACTAACCACATCAATTTCAGAGATAAGACTTTATGTTCATCCTTTGGTCACAACGTTTTGAGTCAGTCAGTCAATAAAACATGTATCAATTGCTTCCTATTTGAATGCCTATTTTCTCAGTACTACAGAAGGAAAAGAACTCTTGGCTGTAAGAGCAGAAGACTACAATTCACAAATATATCGATACAAACATCCAGTATTGTCAATTACTATAAAAGTCATGTAATGTGATGGAAAATATACTGACCTGAAAGTTAGAGATCTGGGTTCAAATCCTGCCTCTATCACTTTACTATCTTTGTGATCATGAGCAAGTCATTTAATTTCCATGGGCCTCAGTTTCCTCATCTGTAAAATGAGTCCTGAAAATCCTTCCAACTCTAAATTTATGATTTTTGCATCAACCATTATCCATAGTAATATTATTATGAATATCCCTTTTGAATTAAATACTTACAGAGTTGGAAGACATTTTAGCATATATCACATAACACCACATTTTGAGAATTGGAAGAGATGTTAGAGGACATCTTCAATCTATACCCAAAAGAAATCCTTAATAGGATATAGTTAAGTGATTATTTACTGTCTGTTTGAAGATCTCCATTGAAATGCATCTCTTGAGGAGTAGCTTGATGTTACAATGGATAGAGCAACAGCTCTAAAGTCAGGAGGACCTGAGTTTGAATTTGGTCTCAGACATAATCAGTAGCTGTGCAATGCTGGGCAAGTCCCTTAGCCCCAGTTGTCTCATACCTACACAACACCCCTACACACAAAAGACAAAGGAAAGAAAAGAAATGTATCTCTCTTGAGGAAACTCATTTCACTTTTGTAAAATTCAAATTATTAAGGAAATTTTACTGATAGCCTAATTTTGCCTTTTTGAATTTGTATCATTACATTAATTAATATAAGCACAGAAAGCCCATTATGATTTTGCTCTTAAGTTTGAGCAAAAGTTTGACTTGTGTACAGAAGAATGTGTCCTAGACTTTTGTTTTAGCACTTTTTTTTTTAACTATACCACATTAATAAATATTTTTTTTCAGTTGAGATAGTTAATTGAACAGACATCGCTTATAATTAGCAGAACTAGAAACCTCCAACTTGTCAGAGTTACTCCTAGAACTTTGAGGGGAGAACTAGCAGATACTCCTGGGGAACTGGTCTGCTAATGGGAAATTAGGATAGTCTTAGAAAGGGGATAACTAAGAGGCAGAGTTATTATTACTTGTTCTTGTGGGTCAAGTAGTACTTGACATCTCGGGCTCCCAGGATGGTTCTCTTCACAAACACTGATAAAGCACTCCAGCTGATAAGGATGATGGCTAATTCTAGCAGGTTCCATTTACTTCGGAAATAGCTCCATTTCTGAGTCTTCATGAACCGACCCTGCAAGACAAGGAGCATAGCAGGGCTCCAATATATCTGCTCCAAAAGCTCAGGATGCCTTCTCCTGGAATCTAATTCCTGCTCTTTCTAATTATGAAATCTCAAATGCAACAAAAAGTCTCAACTAGGTAATGGATAAATTTTCCTCCAATAAGACTATGGGAGGAATAAATATCTAATGGAAACAAGCTGATTCAGCACTGGGTCAGTCTCTAGTGTTGTCACACACATGCTCAAAAGTACAGAAAACTGAGACTAAGGACCACCTGCCATTTTAAGGACTGGTAGGAATGAATTGTGGGGTTCTTGATTTCTATCTGATTCTGTCTATCTTTACAGACATTGCCAGCAATCTGTAATTTAGACTAATCTAATGCCTCTTAAGCTTACAGGAATGGGGTAGGATTTTTCCCAAGTCTAGGATATTATTCCAGATGTTAATTATAGGAGAAAAGTTTTGGTTCATGAGAAGACAAAGAGTAGAACCAGTAGGCTAAGGCTATTCCCCGGACTTTCAAGATGGAGCTGGGATATAGTTTTGGATGTTTCAAGAGGCTAGTGTCTCATTAAAAATGCAGTCAGATAGTACCATGCCACTGTCCACATCAGTTAGGCTTAGGTCTGTGAAATTAGAACATTACATTTAAGGGCATGTGGGTCTTTTCTGTGTATACAAAGCCCTGAAACAGAATGGATGCTTCTGTAACTCTGAGCTGGGTCAGGTAAACAAACTTTTTCAAGGACAAAATAATAATCTTTACATGCTGAAGAAAGCTAACTTCATCTTCCTAAAGGGACTGAGGAGGAGGAGGATAAAAAAGTAAAATGTGATTTGGTATGAGGAATGAAGCATATTAGGCAGAAGGGAAACCAATTTCCAACTCTCCTAACTAAGAAATTGGCTTCCAACCAAGCTAAAAATCTTGAGCAGTATTAAAACCTAGGAGAACTTTACAGAATCATAGAACTTCACACCCTGAAGGGAACTTAGAATGGAGCTAGAAAGGACCTTAGAGACCAACTAGATCAGTCCTCTTATTTTACTGAGAATAGAAAAAGAGATTTAGAGAGATTAAGCAAATTACACAGGCCATATCACTAATAAATAGAGAATGCAGCAGGTAAATACCAAGTTAGGAGAGGGGTCTTTAGTCTTTCCAACATGGTATTTAGAATGAAGTGATACAAAAATAAATACAGGAGAAAATTGGAAGAATGGAAAGAACTAATGAAGAAAAAAGAGAAGTATAGACCTTGTAATATCAATTAAAATATCAATCAATATTAATCAAAAGACAGATAAGGAGAGAAATGTTAGGATTCTTACAAGGTGCTAAGTCACTGGAATGAATAGAAACAATATTTATCTAATTTAGCATGGTTCAGTATGCTTGATCTTATCCTACAAGGAGATGTTATGGGTCAGAACTTGAGACAAAATAATGTACTTAGTTCACACGTTTAAAGGAGATAAGATTTGGAAAGAGACAGTAACGGATCTGGACTTTAACTCCTGGCTGAATTTAAAGTGATTATTGAATTGAACTCAAACTAAGGCTGCCTCTAGAAGTTCCCCAAGAAATGTGCTCCCAGAGAACGATTATAACTTAGAGAAGAACATTTACAGGAATCCTGTAAAACCAATAGAAACAACCAACACTTATAGAAGAAAACAAAAATGCAGACAGTACAGACCAACTAGAAAAGCATCCTCAGAAAATGACTGCATTAGATGATTTTAGAAAGGCCTGGAAAAACTTGTATGAACTGATGCTAAGTAAGTAGAACCAAGAGAGCATTGTATACAGCAACAATAAGATTATGTGATGATCAAATTGATGGACTGTGGCTCTTTTCAACAATTAAGTGATTCAGGCCAATTCCAATAAACTTATGATGGAACCTACATCCAGAAAGAGGACCATGGGGATTGACTATGGATCACAACATAGTATTTTCACCTTTTTTTTAATTGCTTGTTTATTTTTTGTTTTCTTTCTCATTTTCTCCCCATTTTGATCTGATTTTTCTTGTGCAATCTAATTTTGGAAATATGTATAGAAGAAATGCAATTGAGGCAAAGACTCTCCTCTTTCATCTAGTCCAAAAATATATATAAATACCAAAAAAAAAGACAAATCAGGTCACTAGCCCACTACCTTCTAAGAGCCCATTTTATATGTGGGCAGTTCTACTTGTTAGACACTTTTCTCTTACACCAAGCTCAGATTTACCTCTCTACTTTTTCCACATATTGCTCCAAGCTCTGTCCTCTAAGGTTAACAGAGCAGAGCAGATGAAATTCTTCTACCATATGCTAGGTCTTTAAATGCTTGACTCTAGCTGTCAGGCTCCTCTCTATCCTCTAAGGTTCTCCTTAGAGACACCCCCACTCTCTTTGCAACTATCCTTTGTAAGGGTGTGGCTCAAAACCAGGTACTGCTGTGTTGCTAGCCATATATGCAGAATAAAGGAAAGAATTTATAACAAAGAATTGAGACAAATGAAGTTTCTCAAATGTTCTCTGCTTAGGAATTTTTGTTTCTCTGCTTTTCCTGTACCTGCAGTTCTAATAACGATGATGTAGAATGACCATTTCTTTACTCAGCCTTACTATTTACTGCATTTTGAATTTTTGTTTCTGGTCTGATATTCAATTCCTTCCCTGCCGTGATTGGGATATTCACATATGGAGCTGTACGTGTTTTCAGGGGCTATTTCCTAACTATGTAAAATGTGGCTGTAAGTATCAATCAAGCTGAGATTTGTTCTAGTTTATGTCCTACTATCTATAAAATATTATTTGCTTAGCTTTCAGAGAAATATTGATTTTTACACTAAAAACCATAAAGTTAAATTGGCACATAAATATAAATCATATCTTGGCTCTTTTGTTCCTTTGTTCTAAGTTGATTATTCCTTTTGGATGAAGTATCATCTTTAGAAGGCCCCCATAATACAATCCAAAGTTCCCTGGAAGAGTAGACACATTTATGAACTAGGTAAAGGCCTCACTTGGTTGAAAATACTGTTTAACTAGCTTGTACCAGATTTTAGTTGGCTGTAAGAACTTCTTAAGCATCAGAGCTGTTCATTTGCAGATCAGGCCACTTCCTCTCCAGCTTTCATTCACAACTCATCCCCATGAAAAACTTGGCCTTTACATGGCTCTCTTCAACAATGAGATGATCCAAATCAGTTCTAATTGTTCAGTAATGAAGAGAACCAGATATATCCATCAAAAGAACTATGGGAAATGAGTGTGGACCACAACATGGCATTTCTACTTCTGTTATTGTCTGCTTGCATTTTTATTTCCCTTCTCAGGTTATTTTTACCTTCTTTCTAAATCTGATTTTTCTTATGCAGCAAGATAACTGTATAAATATGTATACATATATTGTATTTAACATATACTTTAACAAATTTAACATGTTTTGGACTACCTACCATTTAGAGGAGGGGGTGGGGGAAGGAGGGGAAAGGTTGGAACAGAAGGTTTTGCAAGGGTCAATGTTAAAAAATTACCCATGCATATGTTTTGTAAATAAAAAGCTATAATTTAAAAAAAAGAAAAAGAAAAAAAAAAAAACTTGGCCTTTTCCCCTAGAGCCACCCTGGATCCTGATGGATTGGCTTCTTCCTAATCTTGTCTGGATCCAGACATTTACTTTAGTTCCCATGTTTCTCTAGGACATGCTACCATAACTATACTGCCTACTCTTCCCTATTTTCTAGTTCATCTTTATGTGTTGTCCTTTAATAGATGATAAAATCTTTGAGAACAGGAACTGTCTAATTTGTTTCTATTTATCTCCTGTTTCAGTAAATGCCTTAAACCAAAACCACTCTGAATCTCACTGGCCACCAAAAAGTTCTAGACTAAGTCCTTTTTGGTCATTGTTTGGATCCTGATTGACTCCAATTAAATGTAAATAGCAATCATTTCTGACTTGGGCAGAAATCCTGAGGGTCTTTCCCTCCCAGATTTTTTTATTTGTTTATTATTTTTTTTTCTTTTTTGGACTAGGTGAAAGAGGAGATTCTTTGGCTCAATTGTTGACTAGCCTTAATCACTGAATGAGTACAGCCTATTGAAGACCTTTGCTTAAAACAAGCCAAGGTCTCCCATTTCATCCAGGGCTGTCTCAGTTGTCCTGATCTATATTTTGCCACTGGACTCAGTTCTGGAGGAAAAAGTGAGGCAAGTGACCTTGTACAGTCCTCTCTCACTTAGTGAGTGTGGAGATATCAAAAAAAGATGGGACAGGTAATGATGGGATTTGGACAGAAGCTAATACCAAATCTATGTTGAGCCAACCTTGCTGAGTCTGTCAACATGCTCAACTCTAGAGGAAAATGATGGATGACCTTTTACCTTGAGATCATTTTCTTCCCAGTACAGCATAGTGTTTCTAAGAACTCATAGTGAGATGTAAGACTTGCTTGCACATCCTAGCCTTTCTTGCCAGGAAACTGGAAACCCAGCCCTTCACTCAGGGCTGTTTTAGCTTCAGGTCTCTTTGCTCAGAATATTCCCAATCTTACCTGAACACCCATATAATAGGCTAGAAAGAGGAAGTAGATAGCTTCAGCTGCTACAACAAAGACATGTAGACCATTGGTGAGGGGATAAAGTCGAATACTTTGCAGTTCTGCTTGTGGAAGGAAGGCCCCTGAAAAAAATTAGATGGAAAGGGACATCCTATTAACACTCAGCAATCCCATTTTATTTCTCCTTTTGACTTAAAAGCCCTATTTCTCTAGGGTGTATTCATTCAACCAGTCTTGTCTTCTTCCCTTCCCCATTTTTCTCTCTCTTTTTTTTTTTTTTTTTTTTTTTGCTTCATTCTTTTCTTCCTTGCTTGTTTTTTTTACTTTCTTTTTACTTTCTTTCTCGACAAAAGCTCCTCTTGATAAGGTTCTGGATTGTTCTCTCTCTCTCTTCTCTTTCTTTTTCTTCTCTTTGTCTGTCTCTGTCTCATTTTCTCTTTCTCTCTCTCTCCCCCTGACCCTGGTTACTTATTGGCATAGAGTCCTTGGAACATGGTGTAGAGGACTCTGAACTGCATATTAGGAGATCTTGGTTCTAATTCTATCTTTGTGGCTAACTTGGTGCATGGCCTTGACCCAGTTGCTTCCCTGCTTTGATTCTCAGTTTCTATCTCTGAAAAATAAAGGATTTGATTTAAATAGTTTGTAAGGTCCCCTCCAGCCATTCCTGATACATCTGAAGGTTGTTATGAGACTGACTGCCCTATTCTCAGTTTCCTAATTCACTCTCATCTCCCAGAGGCCTGCTTTTCAGACTACCATAGCAAGGACCCATATTTCTGCCACATACTCTCAGAGACTCTAAATTCAGGGACTAGGACATCCAGGATTTAGGGAAGCCTGGCATACTCAGTGTGTATAATGCCGCATGTACAACAGGAAAATTAGCAGGCATTTCTCACCTATAGAGTTTGTTTCAAAAGTCAAAGTCATGATACAGAAAAGATTCACATTAGCATTATAGACAGTAAACTCCACAAACACTGCTCTAGTGAAGGTGTCCAGCCAGGTGTTGTTGAAGAGATACTGCAAAATCCTGCCAAGAGACAAGAAACATAAAATCACTGAATTTAGAACTAGGATAAATGCTTAAGGCTATCTAGTGCAGACCTCTTATTCGGCAAAAGAGGGAACTGAAGCTTAGAGAACATAAATGACTTTCCCAGAGACTGACAGGTATCATGTAGAAGATTCAAGACGAAGTCCCAGATTCTTGGATGCTAAGCCTAATATTCTTTCCACCATTCCACACTGATGCTCATGTGTGGGTCAGTCAGCTCAGTTGTTGGCCACTAAGGGTGTGACTTCCAAAGTTAGCTCATGGAAGGGGTTCCAAGTCTTAGTAGTTGGTCCCAAGTCTCCCACTTATAAGTCCATTTTCCAGACTAGGTAAGTATTAGGAGCTAGAAGCTTTCTAAAAGTGCTCCAGCTCAACGCACCCTTCACTTCTGCCATGTGCTCCCATCTAAAGAGTCCAGGCTCATCTTCCTGCCATAGTTTATTTTCTTAGTCAATCCCATCAAAGAATTCTGGGCCTATGTTAACCTTCTCTGTCAGCAAGGTGCTTGGTATTGTCCTTAGCATTTCTCATTGATTGCACAGATTATTTTACTCTTGAGTTCCCACTATCTACTGATGGTCATCTTGGACTTTTGAACATTAACTTTGATTCACCATCTGATGCCTGTATCCTTGGGGCACAGTCTGCTCACTAAATCTCTAACCTGCTTGCTATTCTGTACTTTGTTCTTAATTCATGCGCTTTTTCTCTGGCTTGTTCTGATCCTTAGCTATATTCTTAACATTCTATATCCTTACTCTGAATTGCCTGACTGGTTATTGAGACAAGTGCCAACTTGACTCTGCAGGTCTTGTGCAACCCTACATCTTTCTCTCATGAGACCCTTTTGTGACCCTACATCTCTTGCTTCTGATTCCTTGTTCTGCAATATAAGATTGCTAGCTATGTGACCTTGACTGATCTTATGTCAAAGCGTGGCATTTCTGCCACAGATTACATCCTTCCTTTTGGGACACATTGCATTAGGTGGGTAGGGGGATATACAAGGTAGGTCAATGGGCTTACAATATACCCAGAATGTGACCTCCAAACATTCACATAGATATCAATATATTCATAGGAGCACTTTTTGTGTTAACAAAAAACTCATCAATTGATGCTCATCAATTTGAGGAATAACAAAAATTTAATGAAATATTACTGCTTCATCATAAACAATGGATATGAAGAATTCAGAGAAGCCCGAGAAGACTCATATGAGCTGATGCAGGGTGAGCTAAGGCAAACCAGGAAAACAATATACACAATGATAATAAAAATGTAAATGAAAAGAACAATCAATAAAAAGTCCCTCAAAAATGAATATTTTGTAATTATAATGAACAGTCCTGGCTTTGGAGAAGAGTTTTATAAAAATTCTCTCTCCTTTCTTCATAGAAATAGGCTTCTATAGAATCTTGGATATATTTTCAAATTCAATCAATGTGTTAGTTTTGCTAAACTGTTTTTCTATCTTTATGTTTAAATCTTTGTTATAAGGAATAAGCAGGGAAAGGGAGAGGAACAGATTTGGAAACAATGGTATAATATAAAAATAAAATATATTGATTAAAAATTTGAAAAATAAGGCTATTTCTTTGTATACATAAGTAAAAAGGATATTCCTGGGTATCTAAAACAGTAGTATTAAAAAGATCAGATATAGCCTATGTAAGCATCCAGTTTGGTAGGTTGTATTAGTGGCTGCCCTTTGACTTCTAAGAATATTGTCCTAGATGGTGGCATTGATTGTATGGGGCTTCCAACTTTATAGATGATTACTACAATTTGTGTTACAGCACATTTGGGAACGAAAACCACCAGGGTGACTGCCAAGAGGTGCCATAAACTGCTCCAATCTTTACATGTTCACCTTTCCACTCTTGGGAGTCAAACAGGTCCTATTCCAAGGTGTTATTCCTAGGGAATCAATCAGGTTCTGGATGTGGAAAAGCTAGAGTATAGATAAATTATATTAGTCTCCAGGATCAGATTCCAGAAAGAGTCTGAACCAACCTGATTTCTTTTTCAAGTTCTTCATCGCAGGTCAAGGTTGGAAGGGGCCTCCCAGAAACAAAAAAATTTTTTTTTCTTTTTTTTTTTTTTTCCTTTTTCCCCACTCTTTTTTTTTTTTTTAATTTTTATTTTATTTTATAATTATAACATTTTTTTGACAGTACATATGCATGGGTAATTTTTTACAACATTATCCCTTGCACTTACTTCTATTCAGATTTTTTCCCTTCCTCCCCCAACCCCCTCCCCCAGATGGCAAGCAGTCTTATATATGTTAAATATATTACAGTATATTCTAGATACAATATATATGTGTAGAACCAAATGTTTTGTTGCACAGGAAGAATTGGATTCCGAAGGTAAAAATAACAGTTTACATTCATTTCCCAGTGTTCCTTTTCTGGATGTAGCTGGTTCTGTCCATCATTAATCAATTGGAATTGGATTAGCTCTTCTCTATGTTGAAGAAATCCACTTCCATCAGCATACATCCTCGTACAGTATCATTGTTGAAGTGTATAATGATCTTCTGGTTCTGCTCGTTTCACTCAGCATCAGTTGATGTAAGTCTCTCCAAGCCTCTCTGTATTTCTCCTGCTGGTCATTTCTTTTTTTTTTTTTCTTTTTTTTTTCTTTTTTTTTTTTAAATTTTTTATTTTATTTTATAATTATAACATTTTTTGACAGTACATATGCATGGGTAATTTTTTACAACATTATCCCTTGCACTTACTTCTATTCAGATTTTTTCCCTTCCTCCCCCAACCCCCTCCCCCAGATGGCAAGCAGTCATATATGTTAAATATATTACAGTATAATTTAGATACAATATATGTGTGTAGAACCGAATTTTTTGTTGCACAGGAAGAATTGGATTCAGAAGGTAAAAATAACAGTTTACATTCATTTCCCAGTGTTCCTTTTCTGGATGTAGCTGGTTCCGTCCATCATTAATCAATTGGAATTGGATTAGTTCTTCTTTATGTTGAAGAAATCCACTTCCATCAGCATACATCCTCGTACAGTATCATTGTTGAAGTGTATAATGATCTTCTGGTTCTGCTCGTTTCACTCAGCATCAGTTGATGTAAGTCTCTCCAAGTCTCTCTGTATTTCTCCTGTTGGTCATTTCTTATAGAACAATAATATTCCATAACATTCATATACCATAGTTTACCCAACCATTCTCCAATTGATGGACATCCATTCATCTTCCAGCTTCTAGCCACTATGAAAAGGGCTGCCACAAACATTTTGGCACATACAGGACCCTTTCCCTTCTCTAGTAGTTCCTTGGGGTATAAGCCCAGTAGTAGTATGGCTGGGTCAAAGGGTATGCACATTTTGATAACTTTTTGGGTATAATTCCAGATTGCTCTCCAGAATGGTTGGATTCTTTCACAACTCCACCAACAATGCATCAGTGTCCCAGTTTTCCCACAGCCCCTCCAACATTCATCGTTATTTGTTCCTGTCATCTTAGCCAATCTGACAGGTGTGTAATGATACCTCAGAGTTGTCTTAATTTGCATTTCTCTGATCAATAGTGATTTGGAACACTCTTTCATATGAGTGGAAATAGTTTTAATTTCATCATCTGAAAATTGTCTGTTCATATCCTTTGCCCATTTATCAATTGGAGAATGGCTTGATTTCTTATAAATTAAAGTCAATTCTCTGTATATTTTGGAGATGAGGCCTTTATCTGAACCTTTAACTGTAAAAATTTTTTCCCAATTTGTTACTTCCCTTCTAATCTTGTTTGCATTAGTTTTGTTTGTGCAGAAACTTTTTAATTTGGTGTAATCAAAATGTTCTATTTTGTGATCAATAATGGTCTCTAGTTCTCCCTTGGACACAAACTCCTTCCTCCTCCACAAGTCTGAGAGGTAAACCATCCCATGTTCCTCCAATTTATTTATGATTTCGTTCTTTATGCCTAAATCTTGGACCCATTTTGATCTAATCTTAGTATGTGGTGTTAAATGTGGGTCCATGCCTAGTTTCTGCCATACTAATTTCCAGTTTTCCCAGCAGTTTTTGTCAAATAATGAATTCTTATCCCAAAATTTGGGATCTTTGGGTTTGTCAAAGATTAGATTGCTATTTTTATTCACTATCTTGCCCTGTGAACCTAACCTATGCCACTGATCAACTAGTCTATTTCTTAGCCAATACCAAATGGTTTTGGTGACTGTTGCTTTATAATATAGCTTTAAATCAGGTACACTTAGACCTCCTTCCTCTGACTTTTTTTTCATTAGTTCCCTTGCAATTCTCGACCTTTTATTCTTCCATATGAATTTTGTTGTTATTTTTTCTAGGTCATTAAAATAGTTTCTTGGGAGTCTGATTGGTATAGCACTAAATAAATAGATTAGTTTGGGGAGTATTGTCATCTTTATTATATTCGCTCGGCCTATCCAAGAACACTGAATGTCTTTCCAATTATTTAAATCTGACTTTATTTTTGTGACAAGTGTTTTGTAATTTTGCTCATATAATTCCTGACTCTCCTTTGGTAGATATATTCCCAAATATTTTATACTATCGACTGTTATTTTGAATGGAATTTCTCTTTGTATCTCTTGCTGTTGGATTGTGTTGGTAATGTATAAAAATCCTGAGGATTTATGTGGATTTATTTTGTATCCTGCCACTTTGCTAAAATTCTGAATTATTTCTAATAGCTTTTTAGCAGAGTCTTTGGGGTTCTCTAAGTATACCATCATGTCATCTGCGAAAAGTGACAATTTGATTTCTTCATTTCCTACTCTAATTCCTTGAATCTCTTTCTCGGCTCTTATTGCCAAGGCTAGAGTTTCTAGTATTATATTGAATAGTAATGGTGATAGTGGGCAACCTTGTTTCACTCCTGATCTTACAGGGAAAGGTTCTAGTTTATCACCATTACATATGATGTTTACTGAAGGTTTTAAATATATGCTCCTTATTATTTTAAGGAATAGTCCATTTATTCCTATACTCTCAAGCATTTTTAGTAGGAATGGATGTTGGATTTTATCAAATGCTTTTTCTGCATCTATTGAGATGATCATATGGTTTTTATTAATTTGATTATTAATATGGTCAATTATACTAATAGTTTTCCTAATATTAAACCAGCCCTGCATTCCTGGTATAAATCCCACTTGGTCATAGTGTATTATCCTGGGGATGATTTTCTGAAGTCTATTTGCTAATATCTTATTTAAGATTTTAGCATCAATATTCATTAAGGAAATTGGTCTATAGTTTTCTTTCTCAGTTTTCGATCTACCTGGTTTAGGTATCAGTACCATGTCTGTGTCATAGAAGGAATTTGGTAGGACTCCTTCAATCCCTATTTTTTCAAATAGTTTACATAGCATTGGAGTTAGTTGTTCTTTAAATGTTTGGTAGAATTCACCTGTAAATCCATCTGGTCCTGGGGACTTTTTCTTAGGAAGTTGGTTAATAGCTTGGTCTATTTCTTTTTCTGAGATGGGACTATTTAGACTACTTACTTCTTCCTCTGTTAATCTGGGCAAGCTATATTTTTGAAGGTATTCTTCCATTTCATTTAAGTTATCGAATTTATTGGCATAAAGTTGAGCAAAGTAGCTCCTAACTATTGTTCTAATTTCCTCTTCATTAGTGGTGAGTTCACCCTTTTCATTTTCAAGACTATCAATTTGCTTTTTCTCTTTCCTTTTTTTAATCAGGTTTACTAAGGGTTTGTCTATTTTGTTGGTTTTTTCATAAGACCAACTCTTAGTTTTATTAATTAATTCAATAGTTTTTTTACTTTCAATTTTATTAATCTCACATTTTATTTTTTGAATTTCAAGTTTTGTGTTTGTCTGGGGGTTTTTAATTTGTTCCTTTTCTAGCAATTTTAGTTGTAAGCCCAATTCGTTGGCCCTCTCTTTCTCTATTTTATGCAAGTAGACCTGTAGAGATATAAAACTTCCCCTCATTACTGCTTTGGCTGTATCCCACACATTTTGGTATGATGTCTCATTATTGTCATTTTCTTGGGTGAAGTTATTAATTATGTCTATGATTTGCTGTTTTACCCAATCATTCTTTAGTATAAGATTATTTAGTTTCCAATTATTTTTTGGTCTATTTTCCCCTGGCTTTTTATTAAATGTTATTTTGATTGCATTATGGTCTGAAAAGGATGCATTTACTATTTCTGCCTTACTGCATTTGATTTTGAGGTTTTTATGCCCTAGTATATGATCAATTTTTGTATAGGTTCCATGAACTGCTGAGAAGAAAGTATATTCCTTTCTGTCTCCATTTAGCTTTCGCCAAAGATCTATCATATCAAACTTTTCTAGTATTCTATTTACCTCTTTGATTTCTTTCTTATTTATTTTGTGGTTTGATTTATCTAATTCTGAGAGTGCAAGGTTGAGATCTCCCGCTATTATAGTTTTGCTATCTATTTCCTCTTGCAGCTCTCTTAATTTCTCTTTTAAGAATTTAAATGCTGCACCACTTGGTGCATATATGTTTAATATTGATACTGCTTCATTATTGATGCTGCCCTTTAGCAGGATATAATGCCCTTCCTTATCTGTTTTAATTAGATCAATTTTTGTTTTTGCTTGATCTGAGATGAGAATGGCTACTCCTGCTTTTTTGGTTTTACCTGAAGCATAATAGATTCTGCTCCACCCTTTTACTTTTAGTTTGAATGTCTCACCCTGTTTCAGGTGTGTTTCCTGTAAACAACATATAGTAGGATTCTGACTTTTAATCCAGTCTGCTAACTGCTTCCTCTTTATGAGGCAGTTTGCCCCATTCACATTTATGGTTAGAAGGACTAATCCTATATTGCTTGCCATCCTATTAACCCCTGCTTATGCTTTTCCCCTTTCCTTCCCTTTTACCCTCCTATCCAGTATTAAACTGGTGAACACCACTTGCTTTTCACAGCCCTCCCTTTTTAGGATCCCTCCCCCACCTTAAAGATCCTCCCCTTATTTTACCCCTTTTCCTCGAAATTACTGTATTCCCTTCGCCTTAGCTTACTCCTTCCCTTTCAATTTTCAATGAAGTGGAAGAAGTTTCACCATAAATCGAATATGTCTATTGATACACGCTATGTTCATCTCCCTCCTTTCTTTCTCTCAGATATAATAGTATACCTTTGCCTCTTCATGAGATGTAGTACCACCACTTTACACTTTTTTATGATATAATCTCCTTTCCACCTCTAGTTTCTAAGACAAATTGTACATATGTTCTTTACATTTTTTTTGACAGAAGTATAGTTCTCAAGGTTTCTTTTTACCTTTTTAGAAATCTCTTGAGTTCTGTATTTGAAGATCAAACCTTTTATGTAGGTCTGGTTTTTTCATCAAAAATAGATGGAATTCATTTATTTCGTTAAATGTCCATCTTCTTCCCTGGAAAACGATGCTCATTCTTGCTGGGTAAGTTATTCTTGGCTGCATACCAAGTTCCTTAGCCTTTCGGAATATCATGTTCCAGGCCCTGCGTTCTTTTAATGTGGATGCTGCTAGATCCTGGGTTATCCTTATTGTGGATCCTCCATATCTGAATTGCTTTTTTCTAGCAGCTTCCAATATCTTTTCCTTTGTCTGATGGTTCTTGAACTTGGCCACTATATTTCTTGGCGTTTTGATTTTAGGGTCCCTTTCAGTAGGTGATCGATGAATTTTTTCAATGTCTATTTTACCCTCTTTTTCCAGAATGTCTGGGCAGTTCTCTTTGATAATTTCCTCGAAAATGGTGTCCAAGCTCTTTTTTTCCTCCCATTTTTCAGGGAGTCCGATTATTCTCAAGTTGTCTCTCCTGGATCTGTTTTCCAGGTCTGTTGTCTTTCTGGTAAGGTACTTGACATTCTTTTCAATTGTTTCATTTCTCTGGTTTTGCTTGACTCCCTCTTGGTTTCTCCTTGAGTCATTCATTTCTACTTGTTCCAGTCTAATTTTCAATGATGTATTTTCTTCACTCACTTTTTTTATATATCTTTGTAATTGTCCAATTGAGTTTTTATCTTCTATGGAATTTTTTTCCATTTTATCCATTTTATTTTTTAGAGAGCTGATTTCTTTTTCCAGCTCACTAATCCTGTTTTCCTTGGAGTTGTTTACCTTTTCCAGCTCACTAATCCTGTTTTCCTTGGAGTTGTTTACCTTTCCAGCTCACTAATCCTGTTTTCCTTGGAGTTGTTTACCTTTTCCAGCTCACTAATCTTGTTTCTCAATGATTTGATTTCTTTATCCACTCTGCCTTTGAATGCATGGGATGACTTCTCCAGGCTCTCTTGCCAAGCTTCCCTTTCCTTTTCCCATTTCTCTTCCAGCTCTCTTGTGAGAGCCTTTTTGATTTCCTCTATGAGGTTCTTTTGTATTGAGGAGCAGCTTATATCCCTCCCAGGGGATACATCTGGGGACAGTCTGTTCCTAGTCTCCTCAGCATTTGAAGTCTGCTCCCTCTCCACACAGAAGCTGTCAATGGTTAGAGCCCTTTTGAATTTTTTGTTCATTTTGTCAGAGTAGGAATCAAAGAAAACAAACTGACAAGAGAAACAATTGGTCTGTTTTGCGGGGGATGGGGCTGGATGGTATTAATGGGCTTCCTCTACAGACTGGGGGTAGGGCAGCAGAGAGCCACTAACAGAACAGCAATGACTGTACTGAGTCTGCGCTCTGAGGCTCCCAGAACGCACTGAGTCAGTCCAGGTGGGGGCTGGGGGTGGCCGGGCTCCAAGAGACGCTGGCTTTCTGGGGTTTTAATCTTCACCTCTGGTGTTTACACCCTCTCCGCCGCTCCTGGCTTGCTGCCAAGACGGAGCATCCACACTGGGGCAAAAGCCCTTTCACAGAAACAGCAGAGATCACACCCCTCCCACTCCGGTCTGAGCTGTGTGAGCTGCCTGTCTCGCTCTAGCTTGCCTGCCCTCAGTCTGCACCCAGTCTGATTGACCCTCCCCCGAGCAAACACAGACCTTTTCTGGTGACTTTCAAGGATGTCTTCTCTTGGTGATTATTTGTGGATTTCTTTCTGGGTCAAGCATTAAGTCAGAGGCTTGTCATGAAGTAAGTTCTGAGAGAAAATGCGGAGCTCAAGCAGCTGTCTGCCTCCACGCCGCCATCTTGGCCGGAAGTCCCAGAATCAAAAAATTATAAGATGTAGCACTAGAGAGGATCTTAGAGACTGTCTGTCATTTATTGAGACCTATTATGTATTAGACACTATACTTAGGATTGGGGATATAAAGAAAAGCAAAAGACAGCCCTCCCTGCCCCAAGAAGATCACAATATAATGAACATTTTACAAATCATATCAATTTATAAATGTTAAAATGGGCCTGGGATTTCCTTATGATCAAACAAGTGGTAAGAAGGAGTACCAGAAAGTGAACTTAATCTTTTGAATCCAAATCAAGTTCTTTTCCTGGGAGACCACAATGCCAAGTATATGTTCAACACTGAGAGTCTCCTCAATACAGCCTGGATATTTACCAAGAGGCCTTAAGATTAATTAAGATGTATTAGACATCAGATTTTATGTCTTATATCTTATGTTTTAGTAGAGAGCTACAGAGCCATCTTCATGAACATCATAATAAAGACATAGTGATCAGTCAGAGACAATAGAATTCTTGATATGGGTCTTCCTTCTTGTCTGCATACTTGGATTGAGTTTTGCCATTAAACTAATCTAAAAGGTACCAAAATGCTCAAATGTTATGCCAAAGGGATGCAACAGTGTGCTTGAGCATGACACTGGAATGGAATGGAAAAAGGACATGACTCAGAAGACCTGAGCTCTAGGCCCACCAACCAGCTATATGACTATAAGTAAGTTTGTGGCTCTCTGTGGATCTCCGTTTCCTCCTTTGGAAAATAAAGATATTAGATGAGAATCTCTTTGGGAGTTCTTTTATCTGTAAAAACATTGTAAGTGTTACCTTGATGCATTCTTTGGATCTGTCCCCAAATGCACTACGTAGCCTCCTCCCCGATAGACTGTAAGTTTACCCCAGATGGGTTGGCCTCGTAGCTGCGTCTGGCTTTGATACTGCCAGGCCTGGGACAGGGTGGAGCTTTCATTGCAAGCAGAGCTATTCCAACCTTCACCATAGTCAGACATATCTTCAGCCTCCAGGGAATATGGTGCATGACACTCTTGAAGAGAAGCCCACAGCTCCTGAGTGACAGGACAAGAGTCACTGCGGACTCTGACTTGACGGATCTGGGCACTGCCAACCAGTTTTGAGTTTCCATCAGTAATAAAACCTGAACAGAAAAGTGAACTGGATATGAGTACCTTCACTGAGAGGTAGCAGGTCCATGATTGTATTGTCCCATTACTCCACAGACTGAGTTCTTAGAACCCAACTTGTGACAGTAACTCATTTTTCTGCCTTATCACTGGGGCCAATCTTAATGGAACCACCACATTTAGACTCCATGTCAGAGTCCTAGATATGCTTATAAAGGGAATGGAAATGACAGAAAAAAATTACTAAACCAAGTATGCTCAGAAGAGACTGTGCTGGAAGTGTCATAAATCTGAGGGTAGTAAGGGACTGATTATTCTCAAGGTTTCAGAATCAAAGGAAAATACCAACGCTATGAGAAAAAAGACTTCGTATTTGCCCCCCCAAAAAAGGAGACCAAAATAATAACCCATAATTACTGACAGTATATCTACTTTGCTATGTATTAAAAAAAATTGTGAGACTAATCAATATCAGTACTGAGGTTAACCTTGATGAAAGTATTTATCTAAGTAGAAATAGGCAGGACTTCACAAATGATATTTCAATTAAACCACTTCTTCAATATCACAGATTAACTGAAAGATATAGAGAATACATGAACCACTGTGCCTGTTTTTTTGTTTATTTTTTTAATACAAAAAAACATTTGATTAGATAGAGTTTTTAAAACCTCACCTTTGTGCAAGTCCTTCAAACTCTTTGAACCACAATCTCTTCATCTGTAAAGTGAAAATATTGCCCTAGAGGGACTTCAGTGAAGAAGGGAGAAAAGGACAGATAAAGAAGTTCTCTTTACCTGGATATGAACTGTATAAGTTGCTCACTAATGTGGTTTTGGCCCATACAAAAAATTCTTGGAAACTGAGCACTCCCTGTAGCCCTGTAGAGAAACTGTTCTCTAGATGCCTGTTGAGGTAGTAGGCATTGGGATCCCTTTGTCCATAAGCAATCAGCAAAAGCATCCATAGGAACCCTATGTAAGCTAGAAAAGAAGAAATAGGTCTGTTGGAAGGCTTTGTGAGACCCCTAGATGAACTTTTCTCATGGCCCAAGAGATGCCTGACCTCATATGAATATTTTCTTCTCAAAATGTTTCCCTTCAGACTATTATACCTGTCAAAGGTACCACCATTCTCTAGACTGTAAAACTTTGGCTTTTAAGGTCAAGCTCAGCTGCTATCTCCTCCATGAAGCTTTTCCTCATGTCCCTCCAACTCTACCCTGAAACTGAAACTGACCTCTTCCTCCTTTAAATTTTGCATAGCACTTGGTTTCCTTCTTTCCTTTGTGCTCATTTCATTTTCAATATCTGTTTCTTTTATTTTAAATTAAACCATTCCAAAAATTAACAAAAATTAATTTTCCTCTCCCTTCTCCCTTTAAAGAAAAACAAGATTCTTGTGACAAATGAAAGTAATCAAGCATTCATTTACTTTTCTGTATTACATTTGTTTTGTGTACATGCCTTTTCCTCTATTATATTACAAGTTCCTTGAGAACAGAGCTGGTATTATATCTAGCTAAATGCCCAGCACTGAGCACAGGAACCTACATGAATAGAAAATAATAAATATTGGTTCAATTTAATTGAATCTGTGATTCATCCCTCCCTAATCCTCCCTACAGTGACCAAATCTAATTGATTTTTCCTTCATAATGTTTCTACCATCCTTCCCCTCTTTTCCATCTCCACTACTACAATTCTTCTGGATGGGCTTTAAGGTTGGAGAGAAGAGTTGACCCTGATTGGGGAACAAATGAAAAAGGAAATCAGCTAAGGAGAGACCTTACCTAATATTTCTCGAATTAAGGCAAAAGCTTTCTGCTCTTTGAGGCGATTCTTCTTCATCTTTTCGACATCAGCGTCAAGAGGTGGTTGGTAGATGCCTCTTTGACTGTCCCTACGGGCTCGGAAGAAAACATCTGAACCTGTCAATGCAAAAGACAATGGCATCCTGAGAATTTTTCCCCTGGGATCAGACATATGTGACCCACAGGAATTTCTTTCATCTATAAGAAAAGAGAAATGTTGGTGGGCTCTCAAACCCACACCTAAGGGTACACATGTTGATGGCCAGCTGATGAAAGATTCTAGGCAAGAAATCTTTAAGGGTTTCATAGGTAGAAAGCTGGCATCTCATCTTTTGAGGGGCTCCCTACTCTAGGTAGGATTGTCTGAGGAAAGCCCCAAGATTCTGCTTTCAGGCTAGACTCTAGCCCAAGAACATTGGAGAATCTTGGATAAGGCCTGGATGGGGTCCTACTTTAATTTTTACTCAAGGAAAGACCTGTTCTACTTGTTTCAGTCTCTAGGGTTGAGTCAAGCTCATTAGTTTCTGAATCAAGCAAAATGAGCTCTCTAAAATAAAGGCTACATGTAACTCAAAGGCTTTTTGCCTGCTCTGAAGAGCCCTTGGCTCTCACAGTGTCTTTCTGTTTTCTGAAATGGAGGTTGACCTTCTCTAGACCAAGCTACTCAGCCAGTGTGTCAGACACAATGTCTCACAGAACACTCTTGGGTCTATTGCATGCCAGAACTAGTCCTTTCTTGTGGCCAGAAAAGTGTACCCAGTGTTCTGTGTTCAGATTCAGTCCTGCAAGTGGCAGGAAGTGGGGTATTGAGATTGGAGTCTAGAAGGGAAGGAGTGCAAAATGACTAGTTTCTTTTTTTCTTCTTTTTTTTTTTTTTTAATATCTGTCTCTATGACTATAAGATTCAATAAGATTGTTATAGCAGTCTTATGCCCCTTGATATACTCTGTGATACAGTAATCTCCTTACTGTTCTTCAGGACTATCATCCTATCTCTTCCCTCCCAGGCATTTCCCTTAGTTATCCTTTATACCTTTATCTTGGCTTCCCTGACTTCCTTCAATATCCAACTATTCTAGCCTTCCACAAAGAGTCTTTCCCAGTCCTCTTTAATCTTAGTTCCTTCCTTTTGACACTAACCCCTTATTTATCCTATATATATCTTATTTGTACATTTTTATTTGTATGCTGTTTCCCATTAGATTAGATTCCCCATTAGAAACCTCCTTAAGAGGAGGTTTTTGTTTGTTTTTGTGTTTTGCCTTTCATTATATCCCTAATGCTTAGTACATGATCTGCCTGTTACATAGTAGATGCTTAATAAATGCTAGGTGGTTGATGTTATTTTCTCATAATAACTGAGAGTTAATAGCTGAGAGTGAATCTCAGTTCTGTCACTGCTCAAAAACAAATCCCCCTGGGCCTTAGTTTCCACATCTATAAAATTAAAGTGTTGGACTAAATCTTCATGGCCCCTTCTAGATCTGTATCTATAATTCTATTCTGGCCAAGACATTGCTATTTCTTATCTTTTCCTTTGATCCTAGGAGGGAATCAGGACAGAGATTTTTACTTTATTGATGAGGCACTGAAGGTCTCTGAGTTGCCCAAGATCATACAGCTAGTTACTCAGGCAATAAGAGTCAAAAGGCATTTATTATTATTTGTTGTTAATTAATTAACTGGTCAGTGTCAGCCTCACGACTTGAACTAGAATCCTTTTATTGCAAATTATTTTCTCTTTTCCCTATTCTTTGGGATGTATTCCTATAAGCATCCAAGAGTAGAAATAATGCCCTTTCTTTTCTGGTATCTCTGACTAGACTGTTTTCAACTTTCTCTGTATCATTAAGACAGGAACCTAGAATGTCTAGAACGTAGTTAAATGCTTAATAAATATTTGTTGACAAACTTTACTAGGAAATAGTAAATGCTTGGTTACTACTGGGTTTCTGGATGAAGTTCTGCCTGATCCTTCCTCCTCACACCTTCTTGAGGGGGAGGCTTATAAGTTCCAAAGAAGTATTTATTAGTTCAGGAACTAGGAGAGTTCTATACAGGAATAACAGGGAAGTTTCAGGAAACTGTCAGGACAGTGAAGGTAAACAATTCTTTCTTCTCCTTTGCTAAAACAATTCCACAGGAGCTATTGATCTTTATATCTTTAAAGTAGGAAGGATCTTTGGTAAACATTTAATCTAACAGTTTTCAAAGTGTTGTCTGAAGACTCCTATTTGTCCTGAAATCCTTTCAGCAGGCCTTTGAAGACAAAACTACTTTTATAAAAATACTAAGATATTATTTGCCTCTTAAAACATGTCTCCTTTGTCCAGCTACATATTTGTGTGAGACTGGATTTTCTTTATACACAACTAAAACAATTTATCTCAAGAGACTGAATACAGAAGCACTGTTCTCAACTCCCTGCAAAAGCAGAAATGAGAATCTATTTTCTAATAAGCCAGACCTTAAAGAGATTTACAAAATTATAATGATGCTACTCTTCTCACTATTTCAATAATATTTTGTGTTAAAATGCAATGGATTTACTGTTATTTCTAAATTAATTGAATACATATTTTGAAATTTATTACTTTTTATTTTTAATGTAGACATCAATAGATATGAAAATCATAAACAAAAGCTTAGGGCAGCTAGATGGTACAGTGGATAGAGCATTGTCCCTGGAATCAGGAGGACCTCAGTTCAAATCAGACCTCAGACGCTTGAGGCAAATCACTTAACCCCAATTGCCTTGCAAAAAAGGGGAAGAAAAAAAGAATGTAAAGAAACAAAAAATAGTTTGAGAACCCCTGAAGGTGGGCCACCTTCCCTAATATATTTAAGGTCTTCTTTATTTCTGAAACCTGAAAAATGTGATAAAAGCTGTTTACTAACTGGCTATATATGTTATTGCTTAACTTAATTAAATCCAACTCCCTCATTTTACAGAAAAGGAAACTGAGGCCTTAGGAGGCAAATGTAACTCTCCCAAAGTTATCTAGTTAGTAACATATCCTTTATTTAAACGCAAGTCTTTCACTTACAGACTTTATTGACAAAGCCACTACTCTCTGAAATAGCTCATTCTATTTTTGAACAGCTTTAATTGTTAAGAGAGGAACTAGAACTTAACTTTAATGGAAATGTTTTGTATAACTTCTCATGTGGTTTCTTAATTATAAGTGAGATAAGAGAGAATACCTAGAACTCAAACATTTTAAAAACAAATATAAAAAGAAAATTTTGTTTTGAATGTAACTGGGGGAAAATATTCATAAATAAATAAATAAATGTTACAAAAGAGGGGAGCTAGGTGATATACTGGCTAGAGCAGTGGTCTTAGAATTAGAAAGACTCATTTTCATGAACGACCAGAAGATTTGAGAGAAACCTGGAGAGACTTACATGAATTGATGCTAAGTGAAATGAGTTGAACTAGGAGATTATTATACATGGCAACAAAAACACTATACAATGATCAGTTCTGAAGGATGTGGCTCTCTACAACAATGAGGTGATTCAAACTTTGCTCTGTGATGAAGAAAGCTATCTACACCCAGAGAGTGGACTATGGGAACTGAGTGTAGACCATAACATAGCATTCTCACTCTCTCTATTTTTTGCTTGAATTTTGTTTTCTTTTGCAGTTTTTACTTCCTTCTTGATCTGATTTTTCTTGTGCAGCAAGATAACTGTATAAATATGTATATATGTATTGGATTTAGCATAAAAAAAGATTCGTTTTCATGGGTTCAAATCTGGCCTCACAGCTGAGTGACCCTGAGCAAGTCACTTAACCCTGTCTCAGTTTCCTCATCTGTAAAATGAGCTGGAAAAGGAAAGAACAAACCACTCCAGTATTTTTGCTAAGAAAACCCCAAATTTTTACTAAAAAAACCCACAGAGAGTCAGACTTAACTGGAAAAAGAACTTACCAACAACAGAACCTAAATCTGCCTCTCTACAACTCACACTTGCTGCTTCTAATTCTCTTCTCTGGAACCAAATAGAATAAGTGAGAAAAGAGCTGGGTTTAAAGTCAAGAGGAACTAGTCACTGTTATGACCTTGCACACATTAACCTAACTGTGCCTCAGTTCCCTCATCTGTAAAATGAGTTGGATTGGGTGACTTCTGAGGTTTTACTTTTGTTATCTGAGTCTAACCACATAGTAGCCAAGTTAACTAAAGCTCAGGTTGGCCAGAAGATGACTTTAGCTCCAGAAGCGGGGAGGCAAAATCCCTGAAAACTACAGAATAAGAGCTATATCCAGGAGAATTTTCACTCCCCTCCCATTAAGTACCTGGGTCATATAGATGTTCAGTTACAGGTGCTGTATAGTCTTCCTCTTGATCAACTTTCTTCAAAACTAGGGCAAAGAAGGCAGCAAATCCCAGGACCTGGAATTCAATTTGATTCAATAAAAATTAATAAAATGATCTATATATCATGTACTAACTGCTAGGTGCTGGGGATAAAAAGGCAAAAACAAAACTGTCTGCTCTTGAGGATACTTAACTTAGGATTATCACCTATGAATACTAAGACTCACAGGGCGATTTTGTCTATTCTGGCCCAGTCACTGACTTCAGATCTCATCTCCTCCTGTCCAATGTCTCTGATATGAGGGAGACACATATTTCCACCACTGTGGGTAGTCTTCATATTGTCTCCATGTGAACTGGAGTACAATAGCTTACCTATTTTATCCTGCCATTTCTTTCTCCAAAATATTTGTAGAGGCTATTCTCCATGTCTAAAAAAAACACTTCTTTTGTTCCTTCAAGGCCCAGATCAAAAGCTACCTTCTCCATGAAGGAGAGTACTAATCCTCACAATTGAAAATGACCTCTCTTTCCTCAAATTTTCCTAGATGATTCTGTCTGGATTTATCCTTTGATTCTATTACTCCTGACCTTGCAGTAAACATTTTGTGTATGTATTATTTTCCCACAGTAGAATATATGTAACTTGAGGGGAGAAGATTTATGGGGCTTTTTTCATTATTTTATCTCTAAGATCTTGCACAAAGTAGAGTTTAAAAATACCTACTAATTAATAATTTATTAAATTGATTGAAATATACTAAAGCAAAGTAGAAAATACCCCACTTGCAGATAAGAGGCAATGATGTGTTAAACTTGGCCCCTTAATATTGCTTAGATGAATAAAGAATCACCAGCTACAATCTTTTTGGTAACCTGGAGTATCACCAGGTTTTAGTATTTGTTTTACCACTGAGTCCTAAGATCCACTAAGCCCTAATATTTGTCTAGACCCTAGGAACATTACCATCTGACCTATTGGGGGTACTCTAAGGACTCTTGGATCTTGCTCTCCCTTCCTACATTTGAAACCTCCTATATGTTTTGTCTCTCTAATTAGAATGTGAGCTCCTTGAAAGCAAGGACTCTCCTACTTAACTCTTTGTAGTCCAGGAGCTTATTAGTAGGTGTTCAATATATTTTAAAATTTAATTTTCATGTCTGTCTTCTTAGGAAATGCATTGACCCCATATGGCAACTGACTTAACTCAAACCTATTCAAGCATAGTCAACTTGGTTGACTATAAAGAACATTACCTTTAGAGGCTGGGTAATAAAAACACTTTCCACAAATGAGACTGCCATGGAAAGAAGCCATTTGATGGAGTTGTCTTTCCCATAGTGCAGCCCATACAGCATGGTGAAGAAGGCTGCAACACTACTAGTGCTCACAACAAGCAGCCAGCCAATAAGGACAAACCACCAAGGTAAGCTCGGGCCACCAGAGACTGTGGACTGGACTCTAAGAAGGAGAAAAAAGAGGAGGAAAAGTGAAAGGATACCAATGAAGGAGGGAACAACATAGTTTAACTCTCTGGGGGAAACTCTGCTTTGTTCTTAGAGATAATAATAAGACCCCTCTATTAGTTGGGTAGGACTATTTCTGGGAATTTTTAAACTCAAGTCAATATCTTCATCTTAAAAGGCCCTTAGCCTAAAAATGAATTTGGTTTCCATAATGAATGAGAATTCTTTTTAATCTGTTTCCAGGTTCTCTCTCCCTGTAGAGTTGAGGTGAACATTTTCTATCCTATCACCACTCTTCCAAAAAGCCCTATAATATCCAGGCCAAGCCTTTAGATTTGAAATATGTAAAAGAAGGCTTAGATGATCTGGGAAATTAAGATGGCTTTCTTTCCTGGAAAAGAGGAAAGAAATAAGTTAACTAGCTCTTTTCTCAAGCTGCATCTCTGAATGTTGTTGTCAGTGAGATGTAGAAATCTAACTGAGAGAAAAGAAATCATACTTTTTTCTGGAATTTTCCTTTCAGGAGGGTTAAAAGGGGAGGATGGGAAAAAAGTAGGGGTGAATCTGGGTAAATGTAATGAACTTGTCCAGTAGATCCAGTGTGATATTTTTAACTTCTTCTCAGGAGGACTAAGAGGATAGCACTGGCAAAGCTGTAGGGAGGGAATTTGAAATGTGACCAGGGATACTTCTGAAAAGTTCTCCCTGTGTGCAGTAGGTGCCAGCTGGCCTAGGCTACATCAAATGAGAGGTAGATTTCATGCTGTCTCCTAGGGTAGAATCACCCTGACACAGGGTTACCTCTTGTTGGCTGGTTCTTGGGAACTATCCTGGTTTCCCAGAAGGCTTTTCAGGGTTTTGACCTGCACCATTGCCTGTGGGTGGCTCTTAGGATCCTGGAAATCATGAGGCCCCAGAAGTTCGAGTTCTTTCTCTACATGTTGAAGATGCATAAAGAGATAATGACTGTAGCCACTGCTGTGGAGCCAACTCTTCATCTCCTTCTTGATTCTGGGAATTCTAGTTTGCTCTGGGCAACAAAGAGAGAAATAACATGCTAGTAGGTGAACAGACAATTTGGGGCAAAACTGGCATAAAAAAAGAAACTACTCTTATTGTCCCCTAATCTGCCAGACTTTCTGCTGCATCAAGGATTAACTCTAAATATAAGAAATCATGGGTACACAGCTCCCTTGGCCTCAGGACTGGAATGATGATAGTAATCAGAGCTTTCTATAGCATGATCAGGGCACATTGGCAGGGTTGGCTGGATTGGGTAAAACCAATTTGTAGTGTAAGGAGGAGGGACTAGAAACAATCTAAGGATCAGAGAAAGCTAAAGGGTAAAACATCACCAGATAATAATAGAGATTGGGGGTGGGGAAAAGATATTGCAGAGACAGAATTTACATGTTCAAAGTCCAGAAATATGGGTCAGCAAAGCAATTCAAAGGTTGAAACAGTTAAACATAAAATGAGTTCAGGCAAGAGTCCAAGATATTCAAATAAGTTCCTAATTTAACTACTTTGGCATAAGGATTGAGTTTCTCTGATTTTAAGGTCTAAATTAGGGCTAAACTCACCCCCTTGATATTCAATATAAAAGCTTGAGTGGTGGATAGCTCTCTAACAAGATTGTTTTTTTTTTAAATGGACATTGGTGAGCTGGGAGGGTCAGGATAGAAGACTGAGGGCAATTGTGGTGTAGAAGCACAGGAGAGGTGTGGGGAAGGAGTGGCTCCTTTTGTTACAATTAAGCAGATTGGAAAATTGGGATTTGTTTACTTCTTGACTGCCATGATGTGAAAGTTCAGAAGCCAGATGCATCTCTTTGAAGTTTTCTAGAGCTGCATTCATGATGCTCTTGTTTTCATAGATTTAAAGCTGGAATTTGAAATTAGAAGACAGTTTGAATTCTAATTCTGTTACATCCTAAGGACCAGAGGCAGTGCCATATGGGACTCTCGAGGTCATCTTGTCAAGTCTACTTAACTTACTAATGAAGAAACTAAAGTCAGAAGTTAAGAGGTTAAGAACATACCTATGTGTTGGAGTTGTTGAGTTTTTATAGACTCTAGATGCCAGCACTCTGTCTGCTACACCATACTGCCTTTGGCAAGTCATTTAGCCTGACAAACTATATATTTCTTTCTAAATTTATGATCCTATGAAAAAATTTTATAAGGGTGATTTCTTTCTCAAAAAAACCAAAACAAACCCAAAACCCGAAAGGGTAGTAATACATACATATTCATATATTATGATAAGGAATAAACCTCTGATTTAGTTGATATTCTAGATGAGGACATATATTCTCTTTACCAATTCAGGTTGGCATCTTTTCTTCAACTTATGGTCTTAAAGAATTACCTAGAGTAAATGAGAAGTTAAGTGACTTACTCAAGGTCATTATGTGTCAGAGGAAGGACTTAAACCCAGATCCTCTTGGTTCCAAGATCATCCACTATATAACATTGTTTTTCATACATCTATAATATGCCTAAATCTATAATTATATCTATATGATACACATATATGTGTGAAAGACCTTGAAAAAAAATTCATGTGTACCAAACAATTTCATAATTTTCAAAGTCTTTTTATATTTATATGTTACATTAAATGTAAGAATCAGCATTCAAAATAAAATCTTGACAGAGTAGGATAAAGAACCAAATTTATTAAGATAGATTTAGTGGGATAAATGTAAAGTTTTATGCTTGGATTTTAAAAAGTTAACTTCATAAATATAAGAAAGGGAAGTAACCAGTTCATATGAAAAAGATCTGGGTGTCTTAGTGAACTATAAGCTTAATATAAGTCAATAATATGAAATAGCAGGGGTAGCTAGGTGGCGCAGTGGATAGAACACCAGCCTTGAATTCAGGAGGACCCGAGTTCAAATCTGGTCTCAGACACTTAACACTTCCTAGCTGTGTGACCCTAGGCAAGTCACTTAACCCCCCAGCCTCAAAAATAATAATAATAATATGAAATAGCAATGAATAAAACTAATGACTTTGGGCTACATTCAGAGAAACAAATCTTCCCTGTTCAAACCACACCTGAAATTATATGTTCATTTCTAAGCACTGCTTTTTAGGAAGGATATTGATAAATTAAAGGGTACAGAAGAGGGCAACCAGAATGGTATTAAAGTTCAAGTTTAAGTTCTATGGGGATAGGCTAGAACTAAGCATGGAGGAGACATTAATGATGTGATAACTGTCTTCAAATATTTGAAGAATAGTTATATGGAAGAGGAAATAGATTTCTCTTTGGCTCGACAGAACAGAATAAGGATCAATGATTGAATGACACAAAGAGGAAAATTTGTGTTTGCCTTAAGGAAAAACTTTCTAACTATTAGAATGATGGAGAAGTAGAAAGATCAGTTTTTGGAAGTAGTACATTCCCCTTCATGCAGGTCTTTAGGCCAGAACTGGAGGATTACTCTTAAGATATTTTGTAGTAGGATTGTTTTTTAAGGTACAGGTCATGTTAAATGTCTTTTCTTTTTTGAAATTCTGGTATTTCTTCACTCTACCCCTGTGAGATGAATAGGCATAATCTCCATTTTACAACAGAGAAAATAGTTTCATTATTACATGGTGAGTAAATGGTACCCTTCAAATGTAATGAAGATGAAGGCATCATTCTTTATAATTTATCTCAGGAACACATAGGTTTTTCTGGGAACCTAGAAAATACAAAGCCCTTTAAAATTGGATCTTGAGGGAACCCAATAATGCAGTAGATAGAGCACTAGTCAGGAGGACCTGAGTTCAAATTTGACTTCAGACATTTGACACTTACTAGCAGTATGACCCTGGACAAGTCCTTAACTCCAATTACCTTATGAAAAAAAAAAAAAAAAAGAAAAGAAAAGAAAAGAAAGGGGGGAAAAGTTGATTCCATAAGTCTATTGTTTGGTATGTATATCAGGTTGGTCCCCCAAATCTTTGTGGTTCATATTATCACATACATATACATACAGTCTGTTAGGATTCTTACTGGGTGCTAAGTCAGTGGAATTGATAGAGACAATAATTATCGAATTTAGCATGGTTCAGTGTGATTGATTTAATCCTACAAGGAGATGTTATGGGCCAGAACTTGAAACAAGGTACTAAGTGGAATTGATGAGATAATGATTCTCTAATTGATATGTACTTAGTACTTACTATAATTCCACAAGATTCACATATTTAAGAGAGCGTATATAAGGAGGAACTGATAAGCCAACTAAAGGACAAGTCCAGTAAAGGACAAGCTCATTCTCAGAGGTGGAGACAGATTCATTCCATTTTTCACCTTTGTGCTGGCTGGCGGCTGAAATACAAACCTTTGAATTCAGAGACATTCAGAGGGAACTAGGGACAGAAGCTGGCAGAGGCAAAGGACTAGCGGCAAGAGCTCTTGGAATCAAGGAGAGAGATAGGCCTCTAAAAAAGCTAAGCGGGCCCAAGGAAGGAGACAATACTTGGAAAAAGAAGATAAAGGAGACTTTAACTCCTGGCTGCATTCAGGGTGATTACACTGAAATGAAAGGAAGGGTGCCTCCAGAAGCCCCCCAAGAAATCTGCTCTCAGAGAACATTAAATTTTAGAGAAGAACTTTACATACAGTCATACAGTCATACAGAACTTCAATATTAGAAGGAAGTGGCAAAAACTTGGTATAATGAAGTACATGTTGAAGGCGTGGCTTCTCATGGGACCATTACAGATAAGGGCTCTCCCTTTGCCATGGCCTAAAAGATCATTGGTCCTGAGGTTCTGGAAACATTTCAAGTTTTATTATTTTGTCCCTCTTCTATTTTGGAGATACCATCTCTGCTTCAATTGAGGCAAGGGAAAAAAAATGAAGTCCTCATGTTTTGCCCATGCAGAATTTATATAAGTTAAAATGCACCAAATACAAGGCCAACTTTGCACTGTCAGACAGTCTCTTCTGCAGAACTCCCTTGAAGTCCTGTGAGAGTTGTAATGGACTGGGCCATTAGGTCATTACTTGGCAGATCCTTGAGTAAATTGTTTTTCTTAAGCTTCCTTTTAGAAACTATAATTTCTTTTCTTCTAGATTGTCTTTTATTTCTCTGAGGTTGCATTTCCAATCAGTTATTCTTTCTTTTTGTTTCTTTGGTGAAACTTAACCACCATGGATTCAAATTTTCAATTCTATCAGTTATTTTGGTTGTGCAATTGTATTCAGAATTCTCATTTCTTTTTTAAGAAAGAAAGGGACAGAGACTGCATAAAATGAGATTTTGGCAGTAAAAACCTTGGTTTTTGTCTCTGGAAGCAAAAACTGGGATTTAGTCTCTGGAGGTATAGTTCTATATAGTCCCTTGGAAATTCATAGATACCTCTATCTCATCAGACAATGATTCATTTTCTTTTGTCTTGAAATATCTATCCATATATGGCTGAGTTCTTTTAGCTGATTTGGAGGCCATATTACCTTCTGTAATGAATATCTTCCTGTTAATTTATCTGCTTATGTTTAAGACCTTTGATTTTCTTCCTTCTGTTATCTTTGACAATTTCAGTCTTTTTTCCTTATTTCTCCCTAATGCTAACTTTCTGACTCCTCCTAAAAGGCTAAACCTCAAAGCTGGCTCAACTTCCTCCTATCCTGGGCAATTCACATTTTAGAAGAGTCATATTTTTTGCAAAAAAAACCCAAACAACTTGGGGTAGTGAAGGAAGGGTAAGAATTATCAATTGGATGCTGGACTATTTGCCTCAGCCTTAATAGAGTGCTCACAGCCATACAGATGTTGCTAGCCTTGTTTCTTTTGTTCAGTTCTCTGAGCTCTTTTGAAGTACAGATTACTACCACACTGCTGTCCTAGCCATAGCAAGCTTCTGATTCTTGGTTTTCCAAGGCACTAGGAAATATAGTTGATTTTTGTTGCAAGTGAGTCTGCTTAAGGGATAGGGGAGTCCTGAGTGATTGAGTTAGGAATTTGTCTTCTTTACTGTTGGTTCGTTATATTTTTTTTACCTCATTTAGATTCTTGGTATTTTACATCTTAGAGAAAGCTGAAAGTAGTTTATCACTTCTACATAATTCCTATTTTGCAGAGGTTTGAGAGGTCAGAGGAAATGTCTTCCTTCTTGGTGGTCACATGACCAAAACCATAATTTGGAATCCAAATTTTTCACAACAGGTAGGAAGAGGAGCTCTTGCTATACTGCTAAGGAGATGGAGTACCAACCAAGGCAAAAGAAGAGACTGTTTTTATGGGACATATTATGTAGAGTGTTTATATCTGGAGGACTGCTAATATACTGAGTTATAGGAAAAAGGTAGAATATAAAAACTAGTCTGTTTATATGACAGTCTTAAGAGGACTGAATTTGGACTTAGAAATCCTAAGCAAATCCCAGCTCTGTTACTACTTATGTGACTTTGGGCAAGCAATCTAAAAAATGAATTGGATGATATCTAAGATCTCTTTCTAGTACCAGTCCTATGATCTCTCTCTATATATACAACATTCTTTAATTTCTTTCTGGAATTTGCTAATAAGCATAGATAACTCTTTCTGGCCTAAAAGCTGACTACAGTCTCTCAAATTCATGATCAGATTCAGAATAATTCCAAACTGTTACTTTGGACTTATCCCCAATGAATCACTGATTACATTTTCAAATTTGCTATGTGGACATTTGTTATTTGCACCAAGCTATCAGATCTGGGTGACAAGTGGTGCCGTGGACAGCCTTGTGCAGTGTCCTCTGTCCAGGAGATTGACCTCTCTTGGAAGAGAAGCAAAGGCAGAAGAGGCAAAGGGAGTTCACTTTCTAAGAGAGTTCAAACCTATCATTATGTAGGACAGGTTAGCATGCCCCAAATCCCAAGGAAAGAAATAAGTTCTATTGAAGCCTCAAATACATTCCATAAACACAAACTATTTACTGAATGAAAGTTTCTGCATCACAGAAGTCCTAGTCCCAGCATTCAAAGCTATTACATTTTGGTTCTAATCTATCTATTCTTCATAATTTCACTCTACTCCCTTTATGTCTAATGATATAAGTCAAAGCCCCCTTAGGCTTTTACTGGCTGTACTGATATAAAAAAAGTCAAGAATATGGGTAAGCAGATAGCAACTACTTTGACCTTGCTCCCTGGGCTTGGCTTGTCCTTTTGCCTTTTTCCTAACTACTCATCTACTTGGAAGAGCAAAAGAGACTTAAGAGTTAAAAATAGGAAACCCTGGACCTCAAAACAATTTAGTGGTTATTAGGTAAGTTAGCATCACCTAGTTTTTAGAGATCAACATTGAGGGCCAATGGAACATTTAACATGAACTGAAGGGAGAAAGGTCAAGCCCCTAGACTAGTAACAGAAATCCAAAGAAAAGACTAAGTTTCAGGGCAGCTGGGAAGACCCAGTAATTTATTTTAAAGAAGTTGGTATATGAGGCTGAGCATATGCTGCTGGGAAAATGAGAAGTCTTATTTCAAAAATGCTTGAGAATCATGAAATAGGAGAATTCAAGATTTTTTGCTAGTTGCAAGCAAGGATTTTTTTCTTTTTTTCAAATGATACAGGAAAAAAAACCAAACAAACATATGGATTGTTGCGGGTGTAGCCCCTCTAAGATTCCTTGTTTGATCTACCTTTGATACAACATCTGGCCAAACTAGTTTGGGCTTGTACCCAGCCCCCCCACTGGATCTGAGCTGGCTTGGATAACCCAACCCCCAACTATATGAAAAGCCCACCAAAAATCAGGAATCCGCCCATTACTTCTTCAAGCAGATAAAAAGAGCAAAGCTAGAATCATCTTTGGTCAGAAATTTGAAAGATGCCAGCCAAGATGCTGGCATCCGAGACCCTCTGTCCCCGCCGCTTTCGGCGTATATCTTCCTCCATCTAATGCCTTTTACTAACCAGACCTTAACCTTGCTTACAAACCTGGCAATAAACATCTTTTTACCCATCTAGGTTTTTGGCCTGTAAATTCATTTACAGGGGACTCTCGCCACCACTAGACCTGATTTAACTTTGTATCCTTGCGCCGAATGCTAAGGGGGTTGCAAGGGAGCTCCATGTGACTCCCTGTACCCCAAATCCTGCCACTAGACCTCAATTAATCTTATTGAGGTATATACCTCATTATTAGGTATTTATCTCATCTTGTTACCTCATCAATTGGTTCACATTTACCTCATCGTGGATTTTAAACTAAGAAAGATTAGTAATTAAAATTTTCCCAGGGGAAAATTGATATAGCTAAGATGTCAACTGATACAGAAACTAAAGGCTCCAGAAACTATAGGGTGTCCTATAGAGCCTATATAATTGAATAGTGTCCAACAGAGATTATGGGTCCAGAAGAGCAGTGTTTTTGACTACATATTTCTCTGAGCAGTGTCTATCAAAGACTGTAAGTTTAGAAATATTAGTGTGATGACATTAGTATAAGATATCAATGGTCCAACAGCACCGGGGGTGTGAATGGTTGAATATATACACTCTATGGATGCTTTTCTATATTTGTGGACTTCTATAGATGTTTTCAACATATGTGTCCTTCCATGCATATTCTAATCATTTTTCCTTTTATTTCTCTATTTGTTGGAGAATACATTCTAGGTGTAGGGTGGAAGTGTTTTGTTGCTATTTTTCTTGTTATACACTTTCATTATATGACTTCACTTTGGACTAATTGTATGCTCTGGCTATTAAAGGCAAATAAATTAGTGAGGTCTTGTGAGCTATAATTTTAGGGGACATGGACCCATTGATATTTCCTTGCAGGGGACATAACTTGTAAGTGGTAATGTTGTCCCAGGAGCTGTACATATTTGTATTCTATATTCTGGCCATTTTGTTCTCTGAGTTCATTCTGCTTTCTCCTGCCTTCTTATCTTTGCTCATATTACTGTCAGATCATAGGATTAGAGTTGGAAGGATCCTAAGAAATCAAATTGTACAACCTTCTCATTTTATAGCTGAGTATACTGAGGTATATAGAAATGGCACTCAAATGGCATTTGTCCTCCATGAAGCTTTCTTTTCTTACTTCCTCAGCTGAAAGCAATCCCCCCTCCTTGACATCTCAAAGCATATGGGCTGTGTCTAGGTTTTATATACTAGTTATTTATGTACTCATCCATTCTCCATTATATTGTAATCTCTAGAGCAAGGTCTGGGTCTTACCTATCTTTGTAGTTCAATGCCCCACATAATACCTTGCAAATAATAGCTATTTAATAGCTATTTGTTGAATCTGAATGGTATCTATGGACAATGGAAACAACAAGTATAGCACAGAGAATAGAGAAGTATTCATGCACACAGAGACAACCTGCAAAACAAATACCTCTAAGACCCCAAAACAAGGTCCATCTAGCCATGGATATCCTTTGTCTATCAAGGGTTTATTAAAGGAGACAATTTTCCAAGCTAGATCTAGCACATTCTTATATGAGCATTTCTCAATGAGAAATATACACATTAGAGAAATCAACTGTTACTATGTGTAAGGAGATCTCTCCACAGATCTTTTTTGGACAAAGCCAACAAATGCAGAAGTAATACACACATTGCAGTATATATCATGAAATTAAAAGGTCCTTCCCTTGGGTCTTTAAGGATTTTTTGTTTTTGTTTTTGTTTTTGGGTTTTTTTTGCAAACACCTACTAGCAGACTTATGAACCATAGTAAGGAAATCAAGCAGAAAGCTGTAATTTAGTAGTCCATACTAGGACAGGCATCAAAAAACTTGGGTTCAGTACTTGGTGGTTTCTCCTGCACCTTGGGTCTCAGCTATACCAGCAGATGGTGTCCTAGGCCTGGTACCTGTGCTTAGAAGGATTCTGAACTCCTACCCACCTTCCTACTCCTCTCTTCCCATACTAGGTAACAAGAATATTTAGCTCTAATAATTTTAAACATGTAGCACAAGTTAAAATCTCCTTTAAGTATTCCCCATGGGTTTACTAGTGATATACAATAAATATTGTTTGATTACTTTAAAAAAAAATCTAGGTTCTATTCCCACTTATTCACATCTACCCTATAGCAAATCACTTCCATTCTTGGGCCTCAGTCTCCTCATTTATGGAATGAGTCCTTGCCCTATGACTTTTTCAAGGATATAATGAAGATCAAATGGCATAATGAATAGAAAAATATTGTGGAAATTGGCAAGTACAGTGTGAAAGAAAAGGAACATTACCTTCATTAAAAATTACTAATAAAAACTCATCAATTGAATCATCATTTATTAGGTATCTAATAAGTGCAGTGTTGTGTAGTAGATGGTGGGGATATAAAGACAGAACTGATTCAGCTTTTATTCTTTAAAAGTTGGATATCTAGGAAATCTTATAAAAAGGTGTGATCATTGTATACATGGAATTTGTCAAAACAAAAACTTAAAAGTATATTCAACCTACATCTCAGAATTAATGATAAAAAATGCAAGAACTAAATTGTGTTGAAGAAAATATAGACTCCTTGTTGATCGTGTAACTTGTAAGTAGTAAAAAATATTGCATAAAAATGTTGGGTCAATATTGAGTATTGACTCTTTCTGAAGACATCTGAACTTTGGTCTTCTTTTAAAACATGACTCAGGGCACATTCTAGTCAAAAATTACAGAATTTCAGAGAGGGAAGAGACTTCAGAAGCCATTTTGTTCAACTCAAACAAGAAACACTTGCCACTATGTCTGGCAAGTAGCCATTCAGTCTCTGCCTGAAGATCTTTCAGGAGAGAGAAACTGCCATGTTACTTTGGGCAGCTCTGACTGTGAAGACATCAAGCTCAAGATGGCTTTTATGCAATTTCTAGCCATTCTGTTCCTAGTTTGGTCCATTGGGATCAAGCAGAATAAGTACTCCCTTCTCCTCATGTTTGCTTTTCAGATACTTGCACATAGCTCTCATGTTCTCCCTGACTAAACATATATAAGTTTTTTCAACCTGTCCTCATAAGACATGGACTTAAGAACCATCCCAGTTACCTTCCTTAGGACATTACAGTTTATCAATTCCTTCGTAAACTCTGGTTTCCAGAATAAAAAAAAATACTTCATATGTGTTCTGACAAGAATTCAGAAGGGCAATCACCAATCTATTCCTGGAAGCTATGCCTTTCTTATTATAGATTAAAATTGTTGGGGGGTTTTGGCCAGCCATGCTACAGATTAGATTCATGGTGAATTTAAAGTTCACTAAATCCTTCAGATCTTTTTTCAGAGTTGTTGTCTAACCATGCCTACCCAATTTTTTACTTAAAAATTTCATTTTCTTTCAATTCAATCTTACAATTAATATTTACCTCTATTGAAATTTCTCTTTAGAGATTCAGCTCAGTCTTCCAAATTGTTAAGATTCCTTTTGGATCCTGATTGTATCTCCTACTGTGTTAGCTTTTTTCCCCAAGTTGTGTCATGTGAAAATTTGATAAACATGTGAACTACATTTTTAAATTATTGATGAAAATTGTTATTTAGCACAGAGTCAATCAGAACCCTATTATATTCTAGGCCTCCTCCTACACTAAAGATTCTAGATTTGATGTGATGGGAGATATGGAGTTTTTGAAAGCTTTTCAGCAGGAGAGTGGCACAATGTTATGGGAACCTCCTGCTGACAACCTAATTCTGACCAGCAGAATAGATCCCTTCATGTGAGAGGATGACAACACAAGGAAACTGAGAGGCAGTCACATTCACTGACCTCTCTCCTCTTCCCTCTTGCCTCCAATTTATTTCATTCCTAATTCACAAGTAGCATCTGTGTAAATAAAGGCTGATTTGCAATTCCTTCAGGATTGTTATGATTTCATAACTATGGGGGCTTTCAGATAATTGACCCGCCCCTTAAATGATTTAGTGCCTTTTAATCTCTTATAGATTTTGTGCTTGGGCCTTAATAGCACAACACAAATGGTGATGATATAAGGGATATTTAAGGCCCAACAGCCTTTTGCAGGATAAAATGGACAAGGAAAGCCTAAGTGTAGGTGGGCCAACTTGGAAACTGCTATGGTAATATTGGTATAAAAGCCTGGTATAAAAGAGGAGACAAATATTAGACACATTTGGCAAAAAAAATCAGAGTTGATTTAATGATTGACTTGTTATGGAGGAGGAGGAGAGAGGAGCGAAATGACTAATTCTTTGAGCCGGGATGACGAGAGTGATGCTGCTATCAACAGAAAACCTGTACAAGAAATCTGAGGAGAAGCATTGATTTAGTGGGACAAATGAGGTCTGTTTTGGACTTGTTGAGTTTGAGAAACTCATTAACACACAAGTGGAGATATCTAGTAGACAACTATTGGTATGAAACTCGAACTTAGGAGAGTGGACATACTGGACAGCCTAGAGCATGAAGACTCTGGAATTAAGGTAAAGGAGGTAGCTTTGGCAAAGACAAAGGATAGTTTTTCTTCTGATATGGAAAGAAAGCTGCAGGAAGTGGATGCAACATAGAAGAAAGCTATGACTATGATGAATGTGTGGCTTCAGAAAGTATGGGTGGGGTTTGATAGGGAAGAAAAGTGAGGGCATTGAAAGGCCTCAATACACCTAATTAATTGGAATATGAGGCCATCTTATGAAAGGAAAAGACACAAGATTGGACTTGGGGCCTTGAAGACTGTTAGCATGTCTGGACTGGGCCACTGGTCAGCAGCTGAAAGGGAAGCAACAAGAGATGCTTCTACTTTCTTCCACAAAGAATAAAAATTTAGAGATCACATCTAATAGCTGGTCACAGTGACAAAAAGAGACTTATTCTTCTTGTAACTTACCTTTTAAGTTGACAGTCCTAAGGGTGAAGTCCTTTTTTCTCCTGCCCTCCTCATTAAAATCATGCCCAGCCTTATTCTGTGGGCAAATGATTTCTTCCATTAAAGCCAATAGTTTATTGATATCCATTGATTTCCCTAGATCTGAGCCAACAGCAGGTGATGAAATCTTCAGAGTTTTAAGCAATGAGTTGACAATTCTCCAAATGTCCTGCAAGTTGAAAAAACAAAAACACTGCTCTCCTACAGGGACCTGAGGTCATGCCCTTGTAGTGACAGAAGGGGTGACGACAGGAACTAACATTTATATGGCACTTATTATGATTTCACTCTCAATTATTACCATGTTTGCAAGGAGAGAGTCTAGAAAATCATATAACTAAAAGAAAATTCTTTTTTGGGTGCTCTCTGTTTGTATCTTTACTTTCTTTTTTATCATGGTGAATATCAGTAACAGTTTGATATCCACATGTCAACAGAATCAGGGAGTTGATTTATGGGGCAGAAGCTGACATTAATAGCTCTAAAAATCCTTCTACTCCCTGAAGTACCTTTAAGGAGCTTATAAAACCATAACTAGGGTAAGCTTCAGGGATGATGTTTCTAAACTGATGCCTATGATATGAAATTGTATCAGCAGAAGGAAGGACAAGATATGAAATTTTACCTTGGCTGAATAGTTTTGCTCTAGAGAGTTTGTTTACCTGAGTCTCTTTTTGTATCCTTATCTTGATGTACATCCATATTAGATAGCATTTATATAACCTTGGCCTTGGACACCTACTAGCTGTGTGACTCTGGGCAAGACACTTAACTTCTGTCTCCTTCAGTTTCATCAACTGTAAAATTGGGATAATCTACCTTGTAAGGTTGTTGTGAGATTTGTAAAGTGGTTAGCATAGAGCCTAGCACATATCAATAAATGCTTGTTCCTTTCCTTCTTCCCTTAAGAAGTGTCTGGAAGTTCTCTTATTCTTATTCTTCTCTATAATATATGGACTAAGTTGTGAAATACCAGCTCAGAAACTGGTAATTAACAGCCTAAGATATAAGAAAAGTTGACCTTTATTAGCTATTTGTATAGCCTTTTTGTCCCATGAAACAATTCATCTTCTTTGAAAAATTGTAGTAAAACCCAGTTAGAGTGGATCTTTTCTCTTTAATCCCAGTGAAAACATGCCTTTGTTACGGTCTCAGAGGTGAGGAAGGTCTCCTGTGAAGCCTCTGGAGAGAGAGGGGACTGGGGAGACATAGGACCCTTCCCAGTTTTCTCCTTTTTGGGTGTCCAAGGTTGTGAGTTCCGGAAGATCTGAACAATAAGTAGGTTGATGGGGAACATCAGGAGGGAGCTTTCCAAACCAATCATCACTTCCTGCCAAGTGAATTCAATTTTACCTGAGTAGTCAAAAGAAAGTCAATTAATTATTTAGCATTTAATTAAGTACATAGTAGGTACTATGCTAAGCACTAGTGATACAAAGAAATGCAACAACAACAAAATAGTCTCTAGAAGGGGAAAATTTTATAGTTTCTTGAATAAATGTCTCTTATCAAATATATAGAGAATTTTGTCAAATTTATAAGAATGAGTCATTCCCAGATTGATAATGATCAAAGGATTTGAAGAGGTATTTTTTAATGAAGAAATAAAAATTATATATACTTATATTAAAAAATGCTTTAAATCATTATTGATTAGAGAAATGCAAATTAAAGAAACTTTGAGATATTTCATACCTAACAGATTGCCTAAAATTGTAGAAGGGGAAAATGACAAATGTTGGAGGGGCTATGGAAAAAGTGGGGCATTAAGGTACTGTTGGTGGAACTGAGAACTGATACAACCATTTTGGAGACTAGAATTTTTTTCTCAAAAGAATTTTTTTTAAAATGGCATATATCCATTGACCCAGCAATACCATTAGCTCTGTTTCCCAGAGTTATCAACAAAAAGGAAAAAAAAATAGACCCTATATGTTCTAAAATATGTAAAGTAGTTCTCTTTATGGTGGCAAAGAAATGGAAATTGAGGGGATGCTCCTCAATTGGAGAATGGTTATACAAATTGGTACATAATTGTGATAGAATATTACTGTGCATTAAAAAGTGATGAGCTGGTTGGTTTTTTTTCTTTCTTTCTTTTTACTGAGGCAATTGGGGTTAAGTGACTTGCCTAAGGTCACACAGCTAGGCAGTATTAAGTGTCTGAGGTCAAATTTGAACTCAGCTCTTCTTGATTTCCTGACTGGTGCTTTGTTCACTGTGCCACCTAGCTGCCCCCAAGCTGGTTGATTTTAGAAAAATATGGAAAGACTTGCATGAAATAATAGTGAAATGAACAGAAACAAGAGAACACTGTATATAGTAAAAGCGGTATTGTTCAAAAAATAATTGTAAATGACTATGATTTTAAGTATTATATATTCTTATATCAACTAAGAATACAAAGAAACATACTATCCACCACTAGAAAAAGAAATGATAAATAGAAGTATGCTTAGTATGTTGTTACATATATTTATCTGTAGCTATATACATTGTGACAAAAGGTAGGAAGGAAGGGAGAGAAATAGTATGGAACTTAAAATGTAACTAAAATAAAATTACACTTTCTGTTCTCAAAGATATAACAGTCCAATGAGGAGTTCATAGGTTAAAAGCAAAAGTCAGCCCAAGTCTAGTGTCTAATCAACCAATAGCCTTTGCTTATCATTATTCTGTGTTCTGCTTTGGCTCTTTTACTGCAGTATCTTCCTCTAAAATCATCTCTGATGGGAGAGGCAGTGAAGAGAATAGCAGAGTGGTTAGATACCACTAGCAGAATGGCATGGGAAAATAGAATGACTCTAGAAAAGTTATTGGTAGGAAAAGGAGTACAATCCTAGTATAGCCCTATAAGAAGAATTAGCAGAATTGTTGGTGGAGTTGTGAAAGAATCCAACCATTCTGGAGAGCAATCTGGAATTATGCCCAAAGAGTTATCAAATTGTGCATACCCTTTGATCCAGCAGTGCTACTACTGGGCTTATATCCCAAAGAAATGCTAAAGAAGGGAAAGGGACCTGTATGTGCCAAAATGTTTGTGGCAGCTCTTTTTGTAGAGGCCAGAAACTGGAAAATGAATGGATACCCATCAATTGGAGAATGGTTGGGTAAATTATGGTATATTGATATTATGGAATATATTATTGTAAGAAATGACCTACAGGATGAATTCAGAGAGGCTTGGAGAGACTTACATCAACTGATGTTGAGTGAAATGAGCAGAACTAGGACATCATTATACACTTCAACAACAATACTATATGATGTACTCTGATGGAAGTGGTTATCTTCAACATAGAGAAGAGCTAACCCAATTCCAATTAATCAATGATGGACAGAATCAGCTACACCCAGAGAAGGAACACTGGGAAATGAGTGTAAACTGTTAGCATTTTTTGTTTTTCTCCCCAGGTTATTTTTACCTTCCGAATCCAATTCTTCTTTTGCAACAACAACAACAACAACAAAATTCAGTTCTGCACATATATATTGTACCTAGGATATACTGTAACATATTTAATATGTATGGGAATGCCTGCCATCTAGGAGAGGGGGTGGAGGGAAGAAGGGGAAAAATTCGGAACAGAAGGGAGTACAAGGGATAGATAATGTTGTAAAAAATTACCTATGCATATGTACTGTCAAAAAATGTTATGATTATAAAATTAATAATAAAAAAAAAGAATTAGCAGAGAATTCAGGAATTAATTATCCATCTTTTGTAAGGAAATCTGTGTAGAGGTTAATAGACTTTTATGAAGTGGAATGTAAAAAGGATTAGCCAAATTTGAGAGGTTAGGAAAGGACATGGAAACCAAATTATTTTTAAAAAAAAAAAGGGGGGGGGAATTGTGAGAAATGGATAGGCATTTATTTGGTTTCCACAGTTATGAAAATTAGATTGAAGATATGAAACTTAAATTAGAAAATTGAAACCCACAAGGCCATCTTAGAATAATCAAGGGTAGAGGTTATCTTCTTCCTCTCTTCCCCCCCAAAATGTAAGCTCCTTGGGTTTGGGAATGACTTTTGTGATCACAGGTCACAGTGGTCTGAGATTTGAAAAGAATCTTTTGTTCTTTGCCCTCCTTCTAGAAAGGAAGCTCCTTTGTGGTAGGGACTGGCTGTGTAATAAGGGGTGGAGATTCATGGGTAATTTATGTAACATTCAATTAACGAGGAATTAGAAGAGTGACTTAAGTGCTTTAGGATAGGAAATAAAATACTGCCTTTGGAGTTTCAAAGGCATAGCTACTAAAAGACACTCATTCTTGCAAGAATGTAAAATTAATCTTTCCTGTATTCCAAAAAAATTAAAATCATCTTTTATTTACACTGATCATATTTGTATGTATATAGCTGTTTGCATGTTCTCTTCTCAATTAGAATGTGAATTCTTTGAGGGCAGAGACAATGTTTCTGCTTTTCTTTGTATCTCCAGCAATTAGTACTATGTCTGGCACATAGTAGGTGTTTAACCAATATTTGATAAGGCTAATAATTTGATGAGGTTAATGATGAGTAACCAGATAAAACTGACTGCAATGTTGACATTTTGACCATTCTCTGGCCTACAGCCACCATTTAGGTAGGAATTACCCAAATCCATTTTCTGCTCAGCTGGATCTTTGGGGATCCCCCAGAACATGATGCTGGTCAGCATAGTGCAGAGGAGCAAAGAAAAGCAACAGGACACTCTTTGAACTCTTGTAAATGAGCTTCGAGGGGAGCGGCTGAAAATTGAATACCAAATGTGTCCATCTTGGAAACCCTTAGAGGACTTCATGTAAAACAGGTGGCTGTAAGGGAGGAGGTGGAAAAGAGGTTTGAGGGAAGAAAGGAAAAAATAAAAGGGGGAGGAAAGAAAAGAAGAAATCATTTTTGGTCCTTGATTAAAACCTCTTATTCTTTTTCTTATGAGATGTTGACTGGTATGCTTTCCCAGTGAACTTCATCAATGTTCTGTTTTAATATATAAGCAAATGACCATAAAACATAAATGACAGATGCTGAAGACTGAGCATCCATGAATAGAGCTTAGTATTGGGGTCATATAAAATGGTTTCTTGTTTCATCTGACTTATAAGACCCATGGCTGTAATTGTGTTGCCTGGTAATTGGGCATGAATCCTATTAATAGTAAGTCATGAAAATGACTGTGTGCAACTCCATTTTTACCCAGACTATACTTGTCATCTTTCTCTTCTTACTTTGTTAGTTTCCTAGTGTCTTCCCATACCATCATCATTTTCATCAATATGCATATTCTCTCTTACTATCTAGTCATGTGATCATACACCATGAGAGATAGAGAAGACCCTAGAGTTCATACTGTTCAAAGTGAGGACCTTTGTGTCTTGGGAGGAAGAACTTGAACCTAAAGGGGATTTCATTAACTAATTAGACATTAGGAAGATTGGTCACATCCAGCTCTTCCCAAGATAGTTCAATCATGGGATTTATTTTGAATACTACTATATGTACTTTTATTCCTCAATAATCCTCTAGTCAGTCTTCTCCATAGACTGTGCCAAGGCCCAACTCCCAAACTTAAAAACCCTATTAGTCCTTCAGGGAAGCTATTATCTAATTGCTAACTGGGTACCATTATAGCTTCTGCCACCCTGCCCCCCCAAATCCTCCCTCATCCTAGAGATGGCATGGTGGCTATAGCAAAGCCTCTTAGAGGATGGGCTCCATACTCTAAAATAGTGAACAATGAATAAGAATTCTACCTCACCTGCCCCATTTTCTTTTTATATTGGGACAGAGTAAATCAGAGATAAGATAAAGAGCCATGGATGATTTATGATCTGTGTTGCAGATCTTTTTACATTATCTTTGCTCCTAAACTGCTTTTCCAAATTTCTCTTTTATTGGAGAAGACATTACAATCACCTAAGTGTGTACTCTTAGTATCATCCTTGACACCTCACTGGCACTCAAGCCACATAGCCAATCAGTTGCCAAACCATGTTATTTTTATTTCTAAACTCTTATATATGTCTTCTTTAAATCACATAGGTAGGGTCCTAGCTCAGACTCTAATCACTTATCCCAGTTTATAACAATAACCTCTTCCTGCTTTGAGTCTTTCTCTAATCTTATTTTTCTACACACAATTGCTAAAATAATTTCCCTAAAGTGCAGGTCTATCTATGTCACTCCCTTACTCAATAAACTCTAGTGGCTCCCTATTGACTCTAGGATGAAATGTTTATTTTATTCTTTTTAAATTTCTACTTTTGTGTGTTATAATGTGTAGCGAGCTGTCGTCTCTAGAAGCTGCCGGATCACTCTCTGGGAAGAGATCTGCTGTGTCTACTCAAATCTCTCAGACAGATTCTTCTTCCTGTAGTGAACCGTTGTCTCCAGGCAGTTGCTGTTAACTCTTGTCCAGAGAAGTGACTTCCCTTCCTGCAGGGAGCCCCGTCAAGCCTGATGCAATGCAGAGTCTTTTTCTTGAATCTCCTCCAGCTCTTATCCTTCTCCAGGCCGATCTGCTCTCTGCGCCCAGTGCTGTCTCTTTTATCCTCCCAGAGAATGGGTGTGGGATAATGCAAGGGCTTCTGGGAAGAACCACCCCAGCCAATGAGCTTGCCCCCTCTATCAAGTCAACCTGAGTTCTCACCTTGTAATTGTCCAGAAAACCTGAATTCTCACCTTGTCACTGTCCAGACAACCTGAGTTCTCACTTAGTAATCCTAACAATAATGTACTTGATTTTTATGATGGTAGTGCCTGTATGTAATTTATAAATAAGTTAGTATATGCATATTAGAAGTATATGCTCAAATATTTTTTACTAATAGTATTTACAATCTGAAAATTGTAGCGAGCTGGAACTTCGGAGAAGTATACTTGAAACAAGATGTTAACTCAGTGGAATTAATGAGGCAATTGTTCTCTAGTTCACATATATGCTTAGTACTTATCATGGTGATATAATGGTTCTCTAAATTCACACAATCAGTATGCTATAATGATGTAATTACAATAAGATATATTAAGGCTAACAAGGATTGGAAGATGGACATTCTATTTTTGACTATCCTCCTACCTCCTGCACTGTGGGGGAGACTGGTTCAGACTGGGAGACAATAAAGACTTTGAACTTTATTCCTGACTATTCTCATTGGTGATTATTCTGTTGAGATCAAGGCTGGTCCCAAGGCCCACCAGAAAGCTAGCCCAGATATTACAGAAAATTATGGAGACCACTGATCTAGTCCAGTTCCTTCATTTTATAGATGAGAATAGTCCTAAAAAGGAAGAACGTAGTCCAAAATTGCATAATTAACTGTCCCCACTCCTATCCCTAGTTGCTAGTGCCTTTCCCTCCGAGATCACTTTCTAACACTTTCTAAAAACTCAAACCCAGGCTAACTCCCATGCCCGGAATGCTTGCCTTCCTTCAGTTCAAATTCAAGCTTCCATAGGAGACCTTCTTTTCTAGCTTTTTCTCTCTAACATAATTTTTCATTTACACTGTATATACATTGTATGTAAATAGATTTTTTTATGTTGTTTCCCCCATGAAAATATGAAATCCTTGAAAATGGGGACTTTTCTTTGTAACATAGAACTTAATAAATGCTACCTACAAACTGACCAACATTCTATATTCTATATTTTAAGCCCTGCCCTAGCTCTGACATTCTCTGGTTATATCTAATGCCTAATAAGACAATATTACTATACACATTTGTTTTTCTGAGGTTTTCAAAACTACATGGATACTCAGTTCTCCATGCAATATGAACCAAGGTTAACAATAAGTCTTACCTGAATTGTTTCATATCTTGTTCTGTGGCCACTGGGAACCTCCTGTCTAGGACACAGTCACCAACATCAACAGACAACCAAGAATTACAGAGGAAATACCATTTCTGATCCAGTGTCAAATCATGGACTGACACACGGTTGACATACCTGGAAAAGACAGCCAGATCATCAAGAGATTCAGAATATAAACCTATTACCTAGCAGAACTTGGGGCTATATAAAGGAACTTTCATTGTTTGCTCCAATTCCTGGAAGAAGCAATCCTGAAAAAAAGAACAATAATTTTTTTTCCTCTTTAATTAAAGTGTAACAATTTGTAGTAAAATTTGGCTACACATAGGAAGTAGTTTATAGAGTATTTTCACCACAACCCTATGAAGTAGGAAGTAAAAATATTAGTAAAAATTACAGATTAGTAAATTAAGATTCTGAGATAATCTCAGAACATCATAGTTAAAAAGGATTTCAGAGATTATTTTAGTAAAACTATGAATAAGAATCTCCTTTATAACATCAACAAGAATTCATCCAGTCTTCATTTGAAGACCTTTAGTGATGTAGGGTGGAGGGAAATCTGGTACCTCCTAAGGAAGTCCATTCATCTTTTGGCTAGCTCTATCACATTCTCCACAATAGTCATTCTAAATCTTCCCATCTCATCTCAAGCTTTCTGAACATTTCCTAGTCCCTTCCTCTTAGCAGTATTCTTTTAAGAAAATAGAAGTCAACTTTACAATGAGTTCTTCCTTCTCAGTTGTAAACTTCAAGAATTTTTCATGACATATCCTAATTTCTTCTTAGAATTACAGGCTCACATGTCTCATTTGTTTTGGACCTCTTAATGAATTGTCATTGAGCTTTTAAGTCCATTAAAACACTCATATCTTTTAAAGAATAACTCATATTTATCTCCACAACTTCGTACTTTTGAAGTTGATTTTTATTTAAACTCTGTATTGCAGGAATTGGAACTCTATCCACTGCGCCACCTAGCTGCCCCAAGATTATATTATTCTATCAGATTTGGTCTTACTAGAGTCAGCCGTTTAGTCTAACCTGTTGAAATTTTTTAGATCCTAATTCTGTTAGCCAAAGTATCCTTTCCAGCTTGTGTTATCAACTTGCCATCTATGTACATCTTCTTTCATCCAAGTAATTGATAGAATTACAAGACAGAACTATGCATTGTTGGACCAAGGTCAAGTACTAATAAAAGGGCCAGGACCCAAACTCAGATCTTCTGAACCCAAAGTTCAATACTCTTTTTTACCATATCAGTTCCTTTGGATATCTAAATTTCAACAAATGTTCTGACAAGGAAGGGTCCTCTGAAACTGGCAATCATGTGGCAAATCACACTAAGCCTGAGTGCCAACATACCAATTGACAAACTTTAATCTACCAGTGATCTGGAACACAAAGGATAAAGGAACAGGCCTAGTGTTCCCACATAAAGGAGGAAGGCTGAAAGCATATCCCACCATTTCCCATGGGTATAAATGACTTTATGTTAAAGGACTTCTAATTCTGGACCTTCCTATAAATCATAAGAGGGACAAATTTTCTTGCTTTTATTCTAAAATCCTCTGTCATGAATAAAAGCACTGAATCTTGGGAGTCAGATCACCTAGTCTTATACCTTGATTTAATTTTTATTTTTATTCTGAATTTAACCAAAACCAAATAGAACAAGCATTTGTATGCACAATATAGAAAAGAAAAAATAGGATCATTCTGTCCATACTGTACACTCTAGGAAGTTAGAGGTCTTCAAGTGGAGAGACCAAGTGCCTGATGATTTAACTCTATGGGCCCAGAGTTGAGCTATGGATAGATGATGGCTCCAGGAAGTAGATAATAGAATCACCTAAGTTGTGGGTACATTAAAGCATATTCGAGGCTTCTTTTTAATTCAATTGAAAACTATTAGGAAATAAATAAGAAAACTATCAGTCCTTAATTAAACTTTTCAGGATACATTTTTCAATCTGTTTTCTTTCACCTAATCCCTTTTAGGAAAGTGTATTTGCTTCCTGAAAAGTTCAGGAAAATGAATTAGGAGTGGTAACCATTCTTAGGAAGAGAAATAGCTCACCTTTACTTGAATCATTTACAATGATTTCATTGCCTCCTCCCTTCCCCAGAAGGATTTAGTCTGTGGAAGAGCTCTTTATCTTATTTCAGCTAATTGCTCTTGACAAATCATAAAAGGAATTTTGTGGCTTTAAGGAAAAGGATTCTCCATAATTAAGTGATTATTATTATGGACTATTAACTTTTACTTTTTCCTGAGTTGTGTTTCATCATATTATATTATATTATAATATTTTCCCATGTTCAAGAATCCTATAAATATTACTTCAAATTATCTTGGGGAGAGAATTGGTTGTTCTTCATTCCTGAAGAGAACCAAAATAACACCACCATGTTTAGAGTTGAGTTACAGTGTGTCCCTAGATGATCAACATGAGTTTGGAATGTTCTGCCATATATTGGACACAAATAGTCCCTATACACATTTGGGGTGGATTCTCTAACTTTGTGCAATCTGTGTTTCTTTTGGGCTACTTCAATTCTGTTTTGCTCATAAAGCACAGAATCTTCTCTGATGAGGGCATAGTATGCTGGGCAGTCCTATGCCAGTGCCTCCCATGGTCTTGATTAAAAAGAGACCAAATGCCTCCTATGTCATACAATCAGTTCTAAAGTTATTGAAAAACCTTGAGAATGACCATGTGTTGCTTTTTTCTGATCACCTTGTGAGCACTTGCCCTGTGTGAGTTCTCCATAATTTTTTTTGGGGGGGAAGTAAACTTTTGGCATTTGAACAATATGGCCAATCCAACAGAGTTGTGCTCTCTGCAGTAGAGTTGGAAAGCTTGGCACTGAGGTACAAAGGTTAAATGAGTTAGACAAGGTTTCACAGCTTCTAATTGTCTGAGGCAGGACTTGAACTCAGGTCTTCCTGATTCCTGATTCCAAATTCCATATGTTACCCAATGGCCTGAACATGAAAAATTAGTAAAAATTATTTCTGACAAACTTGTGCCTACAACACAGAACATAATATTAATAGTTTTTTTCTTCTACATTTCTCAGGAACCCATTGAATTCACTCACCTATGAAGTCCCTTCTGCTCTGATCACTGGACAATATTATCTCACCTTTCCAGCTCTGACATCCTATGTAATTCATATTACATAGAATGTATTATATATATTCCCTACCAAGTATGGAAATTGACATTTAATGCCTTAAATGACATTTAATCTTTACAGTGGATACCATCTCCATTTTGCTGATAGGGAAGCTTAGGAACAAGGTCAAATGGCAGAGACAAGGTTTCCTGACTTCTTGCCTATTCTCCCTGGGCTTTGGCTGCCCTGCAGGAGCTTACCAGGATGGCCTTTCTCCAGAGTTGTCATGCCATAGTCGGATGCTCTGCAGTTCCCCAAGTGGAAAGAGAGTAGCCAGCAAGAAGACATCCACCCCACCTCGCTCAAAGATTGGGGTATCTGGGTCTGATAAGTGGTGAGGCTCACTTTCTCCTTTCAGTCCATAAAGAGTGACTGTCACCTGAAATAACAAATCTAAATTCAGATTCTCTAAAAATATATTTGAAGTCCTTGAGGTACTAGGGTACCACCTAACAGTGTTTTGCCCTTTGCACTGCTTTACAAATAATATCAAATTTGGATTTGGTCCAAATGCTTGGACCAAAGGCATAGATTGATGAGATTGTAGGATAAAGATAGGGAACAAAGAGAGCCAAGGAAACAATCTCTATTAGAGGCTTGAGAGATCTTCAGTTTGAATCAATAGCACCATTTACTACAAACCTCCTAACCAGTTAGCCAGTAGGTTCTTTCTAGTAATCATCTTACAGATTGACCTCTTAAATAATGCCCTTAAATGTGGATGCAGAGAAATTCTACTTAAGACTATCTCAAATTGCCTCTTTGTTCTTTCCCCCATTTGAATATTAGCTCCTTAAAGACAGATACTAGTTTTGTTTTTATGTTAAATATCCCAGAGCTAAAGACAGATCCTTGTGTAGTTAATTTGACTAAGGTCAAGTACTATAACCAGAGCAAGAACACAAACCCAGCTCTTGTATCCCCAATAGTTAACCTAGCACTTGTTATACACTATGACCTTAATAAATGATTTTTTATTCATTCATTCACTGATGAGAATAGTCTGACATACACCTATATTTTGGGAAGGTATATTTCTAAAGGTTCAGCTGAAGACTGAATAAAATCCTATGGATAAAATGCTTAAAGGAGTCCAGGAGAAATGGGAAACTTAAGAATGAAAATATGAATTGGACTTATATCCCAAAGAAATACTGAGGAGGGGAAAGGGACCTGTATGTGCCAAAATGTTTGTGGCAGCTCTTTTCGTAGTGGCCAGAAACTGGAAGTTGAATGGATGTCTATCAATTGGAGAATGGTTGGGTAAATTATGGTATATGAAGGTTATGGAATATTATTGCTCTGTAAGAAATGACCAGCAGGAGGAATACAGAGAGGCTTGGAGAGACTTACATCAACTGATGCTATGTGAAATGAATAGAACTAGAAGATCACTGTACATTTCAATGTTGTATGAAGATGTAGTCTGATGGAGGTGGATATCTTCAACATGGAGAAGATCCAACTCACTTCTAGTTGATCAATGATGGACAGAAACAACTACACCCAGAGAAGGAACACTGGGAAGTGAATGTAAACTGTCAGAACTACTGTCTATCTACCCAGGTTACTTATACCTTCAGAATCTAATATTCAATTTGCAACAAGAAAATGGTATTTACACACATGTATTGTATCTAGGTTATATTGTAACACATGTAAAATTTATAGGATTGCCTGTCATCAGGGGGAGGGGGTGGAGGGAGGGAGGGGATAATTTGGAAAAATGAATACAAGTGATAATGTTATTAAAAAATTACTCATGCATATATAATGTCAAAAAATTTATAAATAAATAAAATTAAAAAAAAAAAAAGAATGAAAGTATGAAGCTATAAAAGGAAACAATTCAGATAAATAAGAAAAGTGGGAATTACCTGAAGAGACCAATAGGGACACACAGAAAACATATCAACCAACATACATTTTTTTTAAAAGAGAGGATGAGGAGGAGGAAGAAAAGACTAAGCATTTATTAAACACCTACTTTGTGGCAATCACTGTGCTAAATGCTTTACAATTATTATCACATTTATTCCTTATGACAACACTGGGAGGTAGGTAGTATGATCCCACTTTAATATATGAGGAAACTGAGGCAGGCAAAGATTGTGACTTGCCCAAGATTATGTAGCTAGAAATTATTAGATGTTGGATTTGAACTCAGGCTCTTTTGACTTCAGGTCTAACATTCTTATTTACTGTGTCACCTAGTTGCCTATAAGAACATGACATAGTTCTGTGCAAATAGTTTCAGGGAGTATTTAGGCTCAGAATAATGGTGAGGAAAGCTAAAGACAACAAGAGGTCATTAAAAGCTATACTAAGAAGAAGTTCAGAGAAGGGATCGGACTGCTATTTGGGATGGATAGAACAATAACAGAAATACTGTTTTTAATTTTATTCTATTTTCTTGGTCAGTGATAATAATCTTTGCCCTGGAAAAGGCACAACAAACTTGGTTAAGAGGTAATTGATACCCAAGACAAGTAAGGAAAGAACATCTAATTACCCTTGATAAATTCAAGTCACTTAGTCCAAAGGGATCCTAAGGAACTCTTAGGTTCTGAAAGAACTAGAGGATGTGTTACTGAACCACTGTTAATGATGTGGGTTGTGCTCCCTTTAAGAAACTAATCCTTTCTGAATTCATTAAAGGCTTGGAGAGACTTGCATGAACTGATGCTGGAGAACCAGAAGATCACTATACACTTCAACAACAATACTGTATGAAGATGTATTCTGATGGAAGTGGATATCTTCAACATAAAGAAGATCCAACTCACTCCCAGCTGATCAATGATGGACAGAAATAACTACACCCAGAGAAGGAACACTGGGAAGTGAATGTAAATTATTAGCACTACTGCCTATCTACCCAGGTTACTTATACCTTCGGAATCCAATACTTAACGTGCAACAAGAAAATTGGATTTACACATATATATTATATCTAGGTTATACTGTAACACATGTAAAATGTATGGGATTGCCTGCCATCTAGGGGAGGGAGTAGAGGGAGGGAGGGGAAAATCTGGAAAAATAAATACAAGGGATAATGTTATTAAAAAAATTACTCATGCATATATACTGTCAAAAAATTTATAATTATAAAATTAATTTTAAAAAAAGAGATTTTAAAAAAAAAAGAAACTAATCTTTTCAGGGTATGATATGGGTTGTGCTCCCTTTAAACTAATCCTTTCAGATAGATTTATTCCTTTCTGATTCCCAGCCCCTCCTAGCTGATGTATTATCAATTCAAGAAGCTAAGACCTTTGATTCACAAATTCTGTCAAAAGCACCCCTTTGAATTCCAGTAGGAGATCTGGGCTCTCACAACCCCCACCCAGATATGAGCCAACTTGGGACACCACCCACAGACCCCTTTGGCTAAATTTCTCATTATAAAGGAGCCAAGCTGGAGCTCTCTCCTTGCAGAGGTTCCTAACATGGCAGCCTTGTACCTGGCTGCCAAGGATCTCTGTCCACTGGAATCCTATTTCTGGTGCCCTTTTATCTCTATCTTCACCTTTTACTAACTAGACTTTAACTTTACTTCCAAATCCCATAATAAACCTTTTTATCAATCTAGTTTTTCGGGCCTGTAAATTCCTTTACAGGGGACTCTGTGCCATCACTGCATTTAACTATGTATCCTTGCACCAAACCAAAAGGAGTTACCCTTTATCTAACTCTCATCATTAGTGATATGTGAAAGGATCTAGAAAATGAAAAAGGTTTTTAGGAATTAAAGAAGGGTAAATGTCTCCAGTTTTTAAAAGGGAAAGAGGATAGAGTTTTCCAACAAAAAGAAAGCTTTATTGCAATCCCTAAGAATATTCTAAAACAGACCATTAAAGAGATGATTAATGAACAGTGAGAAAAGGGAACCTGGATTAAAAAGAGCCAGCATAGCTTCATCAATAAGAAGTCATGCCAGACTAATCTTATTTGCTCTGTTGTTGTGTTCTTAAACTCATAGATTAATAAAATGCTATAGCTATAATTAGCCTAAATTTTATGAAAGCATATGATAAAGTACAAGGTATCTCAAAAGCATTCATGTAATTAAAGTTTACTCCTGCACAACACATCCTTTATCTTGTTCTTATAGGAAAGGCAAAATATAGATTTAAACAATAATATAATTAGGTAGATACAGAACTAGTTGAATGAACAAATTTAAAAAGTAGTCATTAATTCCATATCCATAACCAGTGGAATGCTGTAAGGATCTGTTCTTTTCCCAAAATGTTTAACACCCTCATTAATAATTCAATTGAAGGCATCAATGGCATATATTCATCAAATCTGATGAAATAAAGTTGAAAGGAATAGCTAGCACAATGAATGTTAGGGAGGAAACCCAACAGATCATAACAGGTTACAACATTGGGGCAAATCTAATGAGATGAAATTTCATAGGTTGTAAAAGTGTTACTTTACATAAAAAAATCAGCTTCACAAGATGGGGAAGCCATGATTAGAATGTAGTTTGTCTGACAAAGATCTAGGGATTTGAATAGATTATAAGTGTGTATGATATGACACTTTAAGCTAATGAAATATTGAACTATATTAAGAAAGGCAAAGAATCCAGCAACAAGAAAGTGATTATCCCTTTGTACTCTGTGCTCATCAGACCACATGTGGGATACTGTTTTCAATTCTGGGCTCTCCAGTTTAAGAAGGATGTTGTCGACCTATAGGATGTCACCTGTCACCAGGATGGTGAAGCTAGCCCAGAATGAAAAATACTGCCTTGGTAGATATTGGTTTCCTCCCCCTCAGAGGTATTCAAGTAGAGGCTATATGGCTATATATGTTATATACTATGTTATAGTAGGATTTCCTTTTTGACTATTAATTGGTCATGTGGGCTATTAAAAGTTATTCTCAATCTGAAATTCTGTGAAACACTCCCTGCACTCAAGGAGCTTGTATTCCATTGGAGGAGGGGGAAAATACCCAGAGAAATACATAAAAAATATACATAAAATATCATGAGACTGTAGGACACTAAGAACTGAGAAGAGATCAAGAAGGTCTTAATGACACTTGAGGTTAGCCTTAAAGAAAGCTAAGGATTGTCAGAGACAGCAGTGAGGAGGGAGTAAATTTCTAGTTTAGGACAGTCTGTAAAAAGGTACAGAGAGATGGAAGAGCAGCAAATTTTGATTTTGATTAGGATATAGAGTTCTTGAAGGAGAGTAATAGGCAATGAGCCTGGAAAGGTAGGTTGGAAACAGACTATATAGAATTTTGAATGCCAAATAGAAGACTGTGTTTTCTTTGAGAGGAAACAGTGAGCCATTGGAGTTTCTTGAACCAAAGAACTTTAGGAATATCTTTTTAGCAAATATGTGTAAGATATTTTGGAGAGAGAAGAGACTAGACAAGAAATAAAGAGACCAATTAAGAGACAGTTGCAACAGTTCAGGCAACAGGTGATGGAAACCTGAATTAGGGTGGCATATGTGTGAGTGGAGAAAATAGGATGGATGAAAAAGATGTTGGCATCAGATTGATCTTGGGAGTTACTGAGAGTGAATATTTGAGGATAACTTCAAAGTTGCACACCCAAGTGACCAGAAGGATGGTGGTGCCTTTAGTAGAGGTAGGAAAGATGGAAGAGATGTGGATTTGGGGAAAAACAAAAGCATTCCATTTTGGATCTGTTGAGTTTTAAATATCTATGGATTATACAGTTCAGTGATGTGGAACTATAAGATAGAGCTCAAGATAGAGTTAGGCTTGCTATTTACAGCTGTGAATCATCTGCATAAAAGTAATAAAACTGTAGAAGCTGATGATCTCATTGAGAGAAAGGATAAAGAAAGAGAAAAGAAGAAAGTCTAAGTGAGTCTTGAGTCTTAACCTATACTTAAGTGATGGAATAAGGATGATAATCCAGCAAAGAAAACTGAAGAGCAACCAAAAGTATAGAAGGAAAACTAAAACAGAATGATGTAATGAAAATTAAGGAAGGAGAGAACATTTAGCAATTAGGGCTGAGCAACTTCATTAAATACCACAGAGAAGAGAAGGAGGAGAAGCAATGAAAAAAACACAATTAAGCAATTAAGAGATCTCTGGTAAACCTGAAAAGAACTGGTTCAACTGTGTGCTACAGGGAAAATATTGGATTTAGAGTCAGAAAACCTATGTATTATTTACAGTTCTGCCACTTACCAGTTATGAGATTGTGGGCAAGTCACATTAACTTCTTCATTTGTAAAATAAGGAGGTTGGACTACATGATAGTGAAGGTCCTTTTCAGGAATTTTTGTTATCCCAAGCACCTAACATAGTGCCTGATACACATTTGGTATTCAATAAATGTTTTTTGAATTATTAAATTTAATTACTACATTTTATCCTAAAATTTTTACCTGGTTATAGTACTATCATCTTAAATTCACCTTTTCCAAGCCAGAACTCATCCTTCCCTCATTCCTAACTTCTTCATTTCTATTGATAACATCACCTTCCTTCTGTTCACATTGACTTGAAACCTCAGTTATCTTTTATTCTTACCTTTCCCTCACTCTGCATGCCTAATCAATAACCAGATTCTAACCAATAATCAGTAAACAGATTTTATAAATTCTCTCAAAATCTCAAGCAACATACCTTTTCCTTGATAACTAGTACCATCATCCTAGTTCAATTCCTACCTACATGACTGTGACACCTTATAACTTGCCACTAGTGTCTACTAGATGGAGTATATTTGTCTACCCTACTAAAGTTACCTTCAGAAACTTTTAATGGCTCCCCATTTTCTAGCTCCTTACAGATAAGTTCCTTAATTTTGTTTTAAGGCCTTTATAAACTGTAGTCATCTCTGCTGCCATTCATTCATCTACAATGAACCCTCCCTCTGCCTCTTTAAACTAATTTCTTCATTATCCCTTGAACATGTCTTGTGTTTTCATGCTTCATTGTCAGGCCTCCTCAAACACATTCAGTAGTTAAGCTATTTCCAGTGACATCACTTATACCCTTAGCCCTAGGTCCATTTGGATGGGGAGACTGCAGACAGCTCAGTAATTTGTCACCTGATCAAAGAGTTCCCATTACTGCTCCCAAACAGTAACTAACATTAGTCAATCTAAAAGCATTTATTAAATACTAACTGCTCTTTTAAAAAAAAATAGCTTTTTATTTTTTCAAATAATATTAAAGATAGTTTTCTACATTTTATCTTTGCAAAACCTTATATTCCAATTTTTTCTCTCTCCTCAGACAGCAAGCAATTTGATATAGGTTAAACATGTGCAATTCTTCTAAACATATTTCCATATTCATCATGCTTCACAAGAAAAATCAGATCAAAAGGGGAAAAAATAACATGAGAACGAAAAAAAAAAAAACAAGCAAACAAGCAACAACAAAAAAGTGAAAATATTCTGCTTTGAACCATATTCCGTCTCCATAGTTCTCTGTCTAGATATGGGTAGCTTTTTCTATCACAAGTCTATTAGAAGTGTCTTGAATCACCTCATTGTTGAAAAGAGCCACATCCATCACAGTTGATCATCGTATCATGTACCATAACTTATTCCTCCATTCTCCAACTGATGAGCTTCCACTTACTTTCCAGTCCCTTGGCACTAGCCAAGATGGTGCAGCATAGACAGGTCCTAGAGCCTGAGCTCTTCCTGGCTACCCCCAGAACCAACACCAGATCAGGTCTTTGAATGGATTTTGAAGTGACAGAACCCATCAATATTCGGAGTGTAACAAAATTTTAGCTGAAGATATCTTGGAAAGATTTCAAAAGAGGTCTGTCTCAGGCTGGGGAGAGGGGGCATAGCTTAGCACAGGAGTGGTGCAGGAGACCCAGGGTGGAAAGGCCATGCATGCATGGGAATAAAGTGGGAGACTTATCCAAAAAGACAGCAGCATTGGCTACTCTGCACGGCTTTAGAAGCCAGTGGATCAGCAGTCTAGCTGTGAAACCTCCAACTCAACTACAGAGGGAAACAGTGAGCCTCTGAATCCCAGGATAATACGTAGGACTTGGCCAGGCCTACTCAGTGCAGGAAGAAAGCCTGCAGCTCCCAGCCCCAGGGCAGGTTGTCGCCCTCTAGAGGAGACTCAGGACAATCTCCCTTGTGCCCTAGGAGCAGACCTCCAGTTTTCTAAAACTGAACAAAAAAGCAAAGAACTCTGACCCTAGATAGCTATTATGGAGAAGGGGAAAAAACAGGCCCCAAGCCCTGAGGACACTAAAGGTAAAACATCTCCAGATGAAGACTTAAAGGGGGCTATGACTTGGTCCACAACTCAAAAGACTCTTGGAAGAATTCAAAAAGGTTCTTAAAGGAGAGTTAGAAGAAAAATGAGGAAAGGAAATGAGAACTTTGCAGGATAGTTTGGAAAAGGAAACACCAAAATTGAAGAAAACAACTTAAAAAATATATTTGGTGAAATGGAAAAAAATATATACTGAAGAAAACCACTTCTTAAAAAAATAGATTTAGCTAAATGGAAAAAGAAAACAACTCCTTGGAAAATAGAATTGGTCAGTTCCAGTTGATCAATGATGGACAGAATCAGCTACAGCCAGAGAAGGAACACTGGGAAAGGAGTGTAAAATGTTAGCACTACTTTCTATCTAACCAGGTTACTTATACATTCTGAATCCAATTCTTACTGTGCAACAAGAAATTTGGATTTACACACATATAATGTATCTAGGATACATTGTAATGCATTTATTATATATAGGGATTGCCTGTCATCTAGGGGAGGGAGTAGAGGGAGGGAGGGAGGGAGGGGAAAATTTGGAAAAGTGAATACAAAGGATAATGTTAAAAAAAAATACCCATGCTGTCAAAAAAAACCCTATAATTATAAAATTAATAAATTATAAAAATAAAGACTGAGCACAAGTCATTAAAGCCTTTTAAGATTATGCAAAAAAAAAAAAAAAGGAAAATAGAATTGGTGAAATGGGGGAAAAAAATCCAATGAACAAAACAATTTTTTAAAAAGTTCAATTGGCCAAATCAAAAGGAAATAAAAAAACTAACTGAAAATAATTCACTAAAAACTAAAATTGGATAAATAGAACATGAAGAATCAAACAAAACAAAAAAAAAATGTAAAAATAGAAGAAAATGTAAAATACTTCATTGGAAAAACAATTGACCTGGAAAATAGATCTAGGAGAGACATTTTAAAAATTGCTAGGCCACCTTAAAATCATGATGAAAAAAAAAAGAGCTTGGACAAAAAGGGCTGCTATGAACATTTTTGCACATGTGGGTTCTTTCTTCTTTTTTTATGATCTCTTTGGGATACAGACCCAGAAAAGACTGCTGGATCCAAGGCTACACATAATTTTATAACCTTTTGTGCATAGTTTTAAATTTCTCCAGAATGGTTGGATCAGTTCACAACTCCATCGACAATGTATTAGTGTCCCAGTTTTCCCATATTCCCTGCAAAATTTCTCATGAACTTTTCCTGTCATTTAAGCTAGTCTGAGAAACACTAATCATTCTAAGCCCAGTTACATGCTGGAGACACAAAAACAAAGCAAAAAATAGCTCCTGCCCTTAAGCAGCTTACATTTTCATGAACAGTGTGGGTAAAGAACGATGGCTTAGACTCTCATGTGCAGACCTGTTTAACTTCTGCTCCTGCCCTGGCATGTATTCTGTCTTGGTTGTGTGTAATCCTTGCTGTTGTTCCCATCTACCAGTCACCTCTTTATTCTCTCCCCAACATAAGCTCCCTGCCCCTCCTCTGGGCTCTGCAGAGTCACTTTGGGAGGACCCTTCATGAACTTTTCCATACTGACTTCACACACTTAGGGGATTTGTATCTACTATGCTGACTTTAACAATGTGCATCAAGGCTATATTTTGACTCTCCCTACATATTTCAGGAGTGATTAGTTGTTACAAGTAGTTATGTACTTCTGCAGTCTTGGGCACACAGCTCAACTGCTCACCCTGCTCTACCCCTTTTTGAGTTAAATTCTATTATCTAACCTTTAAATCATAGCATTCACCTTACTTAGTATGCCTTTGTTCTCTGCCTAGTGTAATCCTTCAAAGTCCAGATGACGAGTCCTCTGTGAGGCCCTCTTCATTATCCCTTCAAAATATGCTGTCCTGTTTACTTGCCTGGTGCCACGAGATGGCGCAGTGGATAGAACACCTGGCCTGGAGTTAGGAAAACTCATCTTAAATTCAAATCTAGTCTCAGACACTTATCAGTTGTGTGACCCTAGACAAATTACTTAACCTCAGTTTCTTTATCTGTAAAATGAATTGAAGAAGAAAATGGCAAACCAATTACTCTGGAAGGTTTTCTAATTCTATGCTTAGTGACCTTTCCACAACTTCTCATTCTGGTACTGGTAATTTAAAATTAGGAGAGGGAAAGTACAGACATCTAGACCCAAGTACTACTGCATAAATATTGTCCTTTGTGTTTTTGTGGGACAACTTCCCTTTTTTCCCTTAAGGATGAGCTTGTTTGCCATTTCTTAATCCAACAATTTCTTTTTTAGACCCATAAAGTTCATCACAGTTATGGAAATACAAGTGATTTTTCCTGGGCTAGGTTTCTCTGGTGCACAGTTAAGCTGGGGTGAGTTTGTCCATCCTACCCCATGTGGGGCACTTTTACCTTGGAGGTGGTAGCTGCTCCTCGTCGATGGCCAGTAAAGACTGTCACCAGGTAATGGTACTGGGCAAAGGGATCATTGTCCTCTAGCACTGTGATCTTCACCTGAATGGAATTAGGATGCTATTAAAACATTTGCTGAGCAGTGTCATTGCCAGTACCACTGCAGTCAGAGAGGATAAGTCTTCTCTCCATACAGATGTTAGTGAGCCTGGAAGAGCTGGCAGGTCCCTTCAACTTCCAGCACTAATATGGCCTTATAAATAGCAGAGCTGTGGCCCAGATTCACTGAACTTCAGAGTTGAGAGAAAATTCAAAGGTCATCCAGTGCAAACAGGAATCCTTCTAAAATATCCCTGACAAATAGTCGTTTAGCCCCAGCTTAAACACTTCCAGGCAAGGGGAACCCACTGTCTCCTTGTATTTTCAAAAGTCCTAATCATAAAATCCTAATTAATAATCAAATATTTTCACAGCTATGATGTTATTTTTATTTTTATTTCAATAGCATTTTAGTTTTCCAATTATTTGTAAAGATACTTTTTGATATTCATTTTTGTAAGACTTTTAATTCCAAAATTTTTTTCCCCCTCCTCTCTTACCTCCTTCCTCCCCAAGATAGTAAGCAATCTGATATAGGTTATCTATGTACAATCATTTTTCCATGTTTTTTTAATGAAAAAAAAAAGTAGAAAAGAAAGAACCATTAAAAAGAAACAAACAAACAAACAAAAGTGAAGATAGTATGTTTTGATCCTTATTCAGCCTCCATAGCTTTCTTTCTGGATGGGAATGGCATTTTTTATCTCAGGTCTATTGGAACTGTCTTGAAAGTGATGTCATTTTATATTCAGAACATCCCTGTGAGATACACAAGGCAGTCCTCATCTTATTAGATAAGCCGACTAAAATTCAGAGAATTCAAGGCTCTTTCCCAGTTAGTTAAATGAGCCATTAGATTAGAAAACAAACTTGGTGATTTCCAGTTTATGTTCTTTTGTCCCAGACCACCAAGCAGTCTCACAGAGGGTGACCAAAAACCACCGTATTCCCTTAATATTAGTGATGATAATAGTTCACATTTCTATAATTTTTTGAGATTTGAAAAATGCTTTGCATATATTATCTCATTTGAGCCTTATTATTGCTGTTATTATTTCCATTTTACAGATGAGCAAAATGTTCAAGATCTTATCTAACAACAATTTGGGATGGGATTTTAATCTAGTTCTTCCTAATTCCAGATCTACTGTCAGTCAATAAACATTTATTAAGTACACACTGTGTGCCTGGTTGCCTTATATATTACACTGCCTGCCTCTCCACTGATCATAGAATCTCAGGTCTGGGCAGGACCCCAGGTCATGACCTTGTCTAGTCAACAATAATTTATTAAACATTTACCATATGCCCTCTCAAGACAGCCCATTCTATTATTAGATCATTTTGACTGGTAGAAAGTTCCCTCCCTCCCAAAGCACTTACCTTAGCATTGTCCTGAATGTCTTTTCTCCTTGCCCAGAGTGCTACCATCACATACACCATACAGAGGCAGCCCACTGTGGTCACAACCACCGGATTGTCCACGAAGGTGTCAAAGAGTTCGGCTGTTTGGCTCACGTCCACAATGTTGGGCATCACAAAAAAAGTGCTTCCAAAGAAGGTGAGATGGTTGCAGAGGCAGTGGGTCCTATAAAGGGAAGTCTGGGAACCCACCTAAAACCACCCATCCCCCAAAAGTACTTCATTAATGGGATCACAAGATCACAAATTTAAATCTGGAAGTTACCTTAAGAGGTCAATTAATTAGTTCATTCCACTCATTTTGCACATGAGGAAAAGAGGTTAAAAAAAAGGTGAACTCAGAGCCTCAGACACTATATCCAGCATTTTTGGTTTAGGGATCTCATTTCTTAGTTGAGTAGCATGGAATTCAACTTGACTTTGATTGGGAAAGGAAAACCTATTAGTGTTTTCATGATATGGTCAATGTGTTCATGTGTTAATGAGAGGCTTATTTTCTGACAGAACATTTACTATCTAGAACTGGATCAGGGTATCAGCTTGCTTCAGCAGTGCTGGGCATAGGTAGAGAGCTTTTTCAATTTTAAGATAGATATACAGAGAATTAGGACACTTTGCTATTATAAGACATGCATTTTCTTTTTTTAATTGAATAATAGCTTTTTATTTTTAAAATGCATGCAAAGATAGTTTTTAACATTCATCCTTGCAAAACCTTGTGTTTCAAAATTTTCTCTCTCCCTCCACTCCCTCCCTTAGACAACAAGAGGATCTGCATTTTCAAGGTTGGTAAGAATATCTTCCACTTGGTTACCTTTCAGTATTCTGGAGAAAGGGAGGCTCATAGGGACATATATCTAGAAATGGAAGGGACCATAGAATTTCATCTAGTCCAACTCATTTTATAAGTGAGGAAAAATGAGGCCCTGAGTGGTGAAAAGACTTTCCTAAGATCATATAAATAGTAAAACAAATGGCTAGAAATGATAGTCATTTTCAGGGATGTCAGATGGCTTGGTATGTGATGAGCCTTTAGTTTGAGCAAAGTTCTGCTTTCCATATATTCTGTCATTCTATCTAGGGAAAGTCTTATTCTCACGTCTTTCCAAAAGTCCCATCTAATTGAGGTGTAGTCTCTGAGACTAGAGCAGAGACCCTAACACCAGGTTAGTCAAAGTGCAGAAGAAAATTTGGACAGGTCATGAGCTTCAGCCTATTGCTAGTATATGTTTGTGTTCCTGCCCCTGTTCTTGTCCCCAGCCAATTGCTACTTTCCACCACCTTCATCTTCTTATGAAATTTAGACAGTCTGGAAGGTATTAACTAAATCATGGGGAAGCAGGTTCAGTTCTCTGGGAAGTGGGCTGCCCCATAGTAATCGCACCCTCCTGGAACATTAGCAATATTGGCTACCTGTAAAGGGCTAGAACTGAGCAAATGCACTTGGATAATGGAGCATGTGAGACTAATTGCCAATTGGACAGTTCCCTATTAACTTGTTTGAAGGTTGACCCTCCCCAACTATTCTGTGCTGACTTGATTGGTGGGACAAAAAGGGGAAAGTGATGTGTGTGTAAGAGGAGGATATTGAGGCATTCTCTCATGGTGGTAGATAGAGAGGAAGGTGGTGTGGAGATTACTAGGTCTAATCCCCTGACGGTGACCTCAAGAGACCAAGAATAAAGACTTTTGGTCATCCTGACTCCGGCTGATTTCTGGAAAGACAGAGTTCCAGCAGCTACCCATCCAACCTATCTTGAAAACCATCTTATTTAGTCTATGATGTATACAAGGCAGATTTTCATATCTAAGCCAGTTATGGTACAATGAAAGTCTATTAAGTCTTGATTCCCAACCCTTAGTGAGTTAGATATCATAAGGGTTCAAAGTAATTAAATGGCAACTTGGGCCATTTTTCCCCACTTCCACTGTTTTCCCTTACCTGACACCCATCACCTCTCCAGTCCTCCTGGAGCTCATCCCAGAATACACACTGGGAAATGAAGAACGCAATGCTAACAGTGACATCATGGTGGGCAGCTGGTTCCAAAATGGATGCAGGCATTACTTTCACATAATAGGTTCCTTCTCCAAAAGATAGCTCTTCAGCACTTAAGATCCAGGTGGCCAGCTTACCTGAAGGGGGACCATTTCAGTGGAAGGTCAGTCTGGTAAGAGTTACTGAGAATGGGCTTTATACAAGAAGAGACATTTTTTTGTATAGAAAAAAAACACGAAGTGGTACAAATCTACAGATCCTAAATGAAGTTCTAAATCTCGAAGAGGTAGAAGTGGTCTTTATTCACTGGGAGCTTATAGTTTCCCCTACTTTCTAAAGTTATTTTCTAGCTGCTCTAAGATGAATAATGTTTAAAAAAAAACTGCTCAGTATCATAGAATGAGGCCCATAGTCATCATCAAAATATGGATTATGTTATGCTAAAATTGTAGAAGGGGAATACATACCTGTATTATCAGTCTTTGGATAAAGATGAGCTTTGACATCATAGTTGGTCTCATTGGGATGATAGCCATAGCTCATATACAGTATGAGGGGGAGATCAAAGTTCCACTCAAGATGGATCACCAGAGAAGCATTTCCAAAGGTCATGTTCACTTGCAAAGTGGCAGAAGTTGTCAAGTTCAGTACAGTCTGTGTATTCTTTAATTTTGTAAATCGAGGCAACACTATCTACAAAGACAATGGCATAATGGTAGTTCCCAGAACATAGGAGCAATTGTAGTTCAATTCAGCATATATATTTGTCCATCAGGTATATCAGGTCCAAATAGTTAGTAGGTCCTGTATTTTATATTAGGGATACAAACAGGGGAAGGTATGAGGAAGCTCAAAAACTCCAGAGTCCATTGTTAAATTTTCAGTGTGAGCATTTGTACTTCAGAAATAGGCAAGTGCTACAGACCAGGATTTGATTTATTGTTTTGTTGATTGTCTAGACTTAAGAAAATGATAGAAAAGATGGTTAATAATGCAGACTAAACTTTAAAGTATGTTGTACATGCCTTTTTTTTTTTTTTTTTTTTTTAAAAGAGCTTCTATATTCCTGCCTGGTATGATCCCCCCTTTTTCAAGGTATTTTTAGGTGTTGTCTTAACCTCTTTAGATTGTGAACTCTTTGAAGGCAGGGACTGTTTTGGTTTTTTGTTTGTTTGTTTGTTTTTCCTGCCTTACTTCCTTGCTTCCTCTCTCTCTCTCTCTCTCTCTCTCTCTCTCTCTCTCTCTCTCTCTCTCTCTCTCTCTCTCTCTCTCTCTCTCTCTCTCTCTCTCTCTCTCTCTCTCTCTCTCTCTCTCTCTCTCTCTCTCTCTCTCTCTCTCTGTCTCTGTCTCTCTGTCTCTGTCTGTCTGTCTGTCTGTCTCTCTCTCTGTCTCTCTCTCCCTCCCTCCCTCCTTCTTTCCCTCTCTCCTTTCCTCTCTCCTTCCCTCTTTCTTTTCTTCTTTTGCAAGGCAATTGGGGTTAAGTGATTTGCCCAGGATCATACAACTAGAAAGTGTCAAGTTCTGAGGTTGGATTTGAACTCAGAGCCTTTTGACTTCAGGACTATCACAGTGCTGGAGTTCTTAATCTTTTTTTTTTTTTTTTTTGATGTTGTTTTTGTTTTTGTTTTTTGTTTTTTTGTCATAACTTTCTTTGAAAGTCTGGTGAAAGCAAGGGACCCTTTCTCAAAATAAAGTTTTTAAATGCCTTAGACAAAATGCAAAGGGTAACAAAAGAAACCAAAGGTTAGTGAAAATAAAGGATGTGTTTTTTATCTCATCTAAATTCATGGACCCCCCCTGAAACCTATTAATTGATCCTTACATAAGTGTTTCCCAGTTTATGACTGGTAGGAATCTAAATTCTAATAACTTGGCTTTTCAAGGGCTTCCAGAATTTGGCTTTCCTCCATCTCTCTTTTAGTTCTAGGACTTTGTGAATCATATTGATTGACCAAGAGATATTCTATTGTATTCCACATCTGAAATAGAAAAAATCTGAATTTAATTATTGACATTATATTAATTATGAGATCATGGGCAGTCTCTTTGCATTTCAGTTTCATTATCTATGAACTAGAGGTGATAATACCTGTAGTATCTGCTTTTTAAAGTTGTCTGAGGCTCTAATGTGCTCTCCAAACCTCTATGGGGTATATAGATGTTAACTATTCTTATGAAAAAACCCATAGGTTCAGAAAAGAATTTCAAGACCTTAAACTGTCTTTTGATTTTCTTTGTAGTCTCAGAGTTTAGCACAATGCTTGGCATATAATAGGAGTTTAATAAATATTTATTGACTGACAAATCAAACTGTCAGGTCTGGTGTTTTGCCTGTTGATTTACCTTCATCTTGCAGGGCAATACTTTGAAGAAGTCTTGAAAGACTCTTAGTAGGGGCAGGACAGCATATGTTCATCCAACTTTAGTACATCTTTGGAATCTCTGTCCTTTCAGGAGGCTCTGCTGAAGACACTTTTTCAAGGCATCCTCTTTTTTTTTTTTTTTTTTGTATAATTCCAACCTTGACTAAGAAGCCAGATGAATGAGAATGAGCCTCATTCTTGGAGCAAGTGATTTATTTAGTCAGAGAACATGCTCAAAGTAGAACCAACTACCTACCTCAATATTGTCCTTCAGATCTTTCACTGGGATGAGCTGACCCCCAGGACTGGTCAGATGAAGACCTCCAACACTCCCTTGAATATCAAAATTGTCACTTGCAGGAAAGGGATTCTTAGGAAAACTCACCATCTAGAACCAAAAGCAAGGAATATTTGGATGAGGAAGGAGCCAGTGTGACAGACTTGAGTTCCATCCCATGATGGATGGAACATGGAGCCATCTTTCACTGAATTTGAAGAGTAAGTACAGGTGGAGGTTTCCTTGATAATGTTTGTGTGCCCTATGTCTTTGGTATGTTGATTTACCATCATTTGGAATTGGTACTGGAATTATAAATGTTTATCTTAGAAAAGAAAATGCTTGGAGCTGGATATGTGATACTGTTTTAAAATCATTGAAAGGCTGGAATGTGAAAGAAGCATCAGAATTAATTATCCTGTTTGGCCCTAGAGGACAGAACTAGGAATAATGGAGTCCAAAGTACAAAGACATTAAATTAGACTTGAGGTCAGAAAAACTTCCTAAGAATTAGAGCTGTTCAAAAGTGCAATGGGCTACTACAGCAGATAGTGGGCTCCCCTTTCCTTGGAGGTCTTCAAGGAAAAAAATGAATGACCATTTGTTGAATGTGTTAGAGCAAGGGCTCTTTTTTAATTATGAATTTAAGTAGATAGCCAATGAGGTCTCTTCCAATTCTGAAATTTTGTGATGGTAGCAGGTACCATCACAAATAGAAGAACGTTTTTGCCTGGTTCAATTAGGTAAGGAGGGACCCATCCACTAAAGCTCAATTTATCATTCATTCTTTGCACTTAGTCTTCTTTCCAAACATGCTGAGGTGTCACAAAGAACATAGCATAGGCTTCTTGAAACTGCACAGATCATCACAGTCTGGGCTGTGTGGAAATCCTTTCCTCCTATCCCTTCTTTCCTTTTTTTCAATTATTTATTTATTTCTTTGTTCATTCATTTCCATTCATTCATTCATTCATTTCCAATTTAACAATAGTGAGTTCTTTGTGCAAGTTTGGCCTTCTGTCCTGGGCCATCCAAGAAGATTACTAAAGTATAAGAAGTGATTGGTCAGTGTATAAGATGGAAAACATCTAGGTACCCCATCTTCTAGTCTACTCAGACACATGTTCAAAATTCCAAATGGCAGCCAGATACCAATATTTTCCCAAAACAAGTAGTATAAAAGGAAGAAGCTGAAAAAACTAGGCAAGGCTTTGTTTTATCCAGTTCTACAAAGCCAGCTTAGTCTAACATGGTCTTGGGAGGCTGGTGACTAGGAGAAGGGGCAGAGAACAGGGCCTTAGCCAAGACAAGATCTATTTATACTGGAATGTGTGTTATCTTATAGTTGTTTATATATTGCCTTCCCACTAGAAAGGTAGCTCCTAAAAATCAAAGATTGTGTTTTTGCCTTTCTTTGAATGTTCACTGCTCAGCACATGCCTGGCACATAGTAAGCCTTTAATAAATACTTATTGACTAACAGAACAAAAGAATCAGAAGAAAATACACAATTTTTAAAAAGGAGAGAATACATACAAGGCTGTGCATTCACAAAGTAGAAAACCCATTAAGTTTGAGGAATAAATAGTTTTGGTTCTATACCTATTAGCTCTATGATCTTGGGCAAACCCTCTTTCTGGAATTCAGTTTCCTCATCTGTAAAATGGGGATAATAATACTTGTACTAATTATCTCTCAATGAGCAATTATGAAGGATGGGTTGTTAAGAATGGAAGTAATCATCAGCAGGTGTTATTATTGGGAAGTAAGAGGAAGAGTGGGTGGATGGAAAACTAGGGACTGAGTGAGTGGACCTGGAGGAGGTGAGAGTAATGAGAGGACAGGTGATAGGAAGCAGATGATGAAAGAGGTGGATGGTAGAGTTAGCAAGAGGCTGTTACCAGGACAGATTTCTCACTGCTCAATACTTTCCTGGGTTCCTCTGACAATGTAAACCCAGTGAGTGAATTCCTGGTAGGGAAGGGAGTGGACCATAGGTGGAGGGACCATGAATGATTCTTGGCCCAGATTATAAGACTTCTGATTCAGGATGGATGCATGCAAGTTAAACAGATTTTGGTAAGGAGGAAAAGGTAATTGGAACCCCTTCTCACCTATCCACAAGTAGTCAGATAAATGATCATTTTGTGATATGGGTAGCTATGAACTATAGCTTCTCAGTTCTTCACTCCATTCTAGCCCTACCCTAACTCTCTTACCCTCCAAGTTCAAATGGTTGTAGCCATGTCTGTACATCATAATCACACACGGAGGAATCATTGGTAGTCAGAGTTAGAAAGGAACAGAGGTCAGCTAGGCTAACCAACACCATAACTGAACTTTCTTCTAGAATATGGTTATTCATTCTCTATTTGGAGGCCTCCAATGAAAGGTAACCCACTGCTTTTTTAAAAGACCCACTAGGTATGGCTATCACTAATAAGAGACCAACCTCTCAGCCAGGGACCTCAGTGATCCCAGGCCAATTCAATTCTCAGGAAGAAATCCTGAGGTAGCGGTGCTGAGAATTCACTGATTCATAGATTATTAGAGCCAGTTGTCTTAAAAAACATTTTAGTCCAAACTCCCTATTTTATAGATGAGGCCAGAGCCTTTTATAGAGCCCCAGAGAGAGAATTTCTTTCCTGAGGACATACTGCCAGTCAGTGACATACAGGACTTAAACCCGAGCCTCCAAGCTCCTAGTCTGTAGCTCTTACTTCATATCATGACCACACTACCTCCTAGGCAATTTGGGCTAGATTGGGTGAGTCTGGGCTGGGTGTATGTCTTGGATTGGGGCTGTGGGATTGCAACAGAGCTCTCTGCAGGCAGGGAGAGGGAGACAGCAAGAAAGGCCCCATGAGGAGTAAAAGGCCACAATAAGGGAAGGAATGGGGTGTGCAGCACACATACACAATACTGGCTCTCAGCACAGCCACCTGTGAGCCATGTGGGAGGAAGAAGCTCAGGGATACAGTGATGGAGAGTGAGATAAAAAGCAGCTCTTTTGACCAAACACCAATCTTGAAGCCTTGGGAGATCCCAGTGGCTACTTTTCTATAATCAACCTTTCTGAGCCCCAAAGCCAAAGAATGGATCAAGTCTTGGGATCTCAGAGATGAAAAAGTATTTCAGAAAGGCCTTCTAGTCTCCCCTCACCATTACAACTTGGCAAAAAGTCAGTCAGCTGCTGCTTGAAGACCTCCAGTGGGGGAGAAGTTACCTAATTGAAATTTTGGATAGTTATAACTGGGAGGAAGTTTTTCCTTAATCAAGCCTAATTTTGCTTTGCTGCAGTTTTCTAGGTCTGCTTTCCTGGGCCAAGTAGAGTTTATTTTTTAGGGCTCCAGCCCTTTCATTGTACAAACAAGGAAACTAAATTCCAAAAATGTTAAATGAATTGGCCATAGTCATGCAGGCAGTAAGTGACAGAATCAGAGCCCAATGATGACAGTTGACATTTTCTAGAGTTTTAAGGATTGTAAAATATTTTATATACAATTTCTGACTAGATTCTCATGTGATCCAGTGAGGCAGATAATGCAGAGACTCTTCCCAGCATCCCTCTAACATAGATACCTGGACAATCACTTTCCTTTTCATGTAAGGAATAAATGAATGGAAACACAGAAGGAGTTTGAGGTGTTAGAATCTTCAAGGCAGGGATACAAACACCCACCCTTATGTCCACAGGTTCATCATCATCATTCCCCAAGTAGCTCAGGGAGGCGATGTTGGGCAGAGTGAAGACAGCTGAATTGCTTGTGTTGAGATGAAAGGAAGCACCATCCAGATCTTGTGGCTGCACCCTGACATCAATGAAAGGCAACAATCCCCAGAAGGAGAGAGAAGAGGAAAATCAATATTAAATGAATACACATCCCCAAGTCCTTTCACTACAAATCCAAAACTCTTTTCACTATACTATATAGCCTTTTGGACATGGAAGAGTTCCTAGTGAAGGACTTAGTCTTTCCTGAGGATATTGTGAGTTTGCCATTACCTGTTGATATACATGGAGATGGTGGGTATACTCAGCATGATGGGATGGTCTCTAGGAGGCCTTCCCAGTAGGAGAGCACTCTGTAGATTCTCCAGGGCACTGAGCAGATGCACAACCACCTGCCAAGAGAGGGAAACATGTCTCAGTCCATCTGTCCTTCCTAGGCTCAGATTTCTCTCCCACAAGAATATGCTTTTAGGGACGTGGCATAGAAATGCAGAGTAGTCCGCAGAGGGAGGGCCATTCTCCCTTCTGCCCTGGGCAGGACTTGGCCAAGGTAAGACAAAGGATGATTTAAGGGTACTTTGGCAAGGGGGGGCAGTAAGGGATCCCACTATCTCCCACAAGTACCTATTGATAAATTTACTGTATATATATATATATATATATATATATATTTCTTAAAATTTTATTTTAAATTTATTTAAAATTATTGTTATTATTTTAAAATTTTTATTTTATTTTATAAAAGCTGTATAATCCTGACTCCCCGTCAAAACTGATGCTTCCCCATTGTTGATTATCTCCAGTTTATCCTGTATGTACCTAACTATAAATGTACATAGCTGATTTCTTGTTACTTCCCTCTTTAGATTTGAGCTCCTTGAAAGGAGGGGGTGTCTTTTGCCTTTTTCTGTATCTCCCAACTTGTCCCAGTGCCTGACCTATGACTGAATGATATATCACACAACCAGTGCTGAGCTCTGAACAGATGTGGTTCTCAGGCCACCCTATACCCTGGAAACCCTTCTACAAATCCTGTGAGGTCTCTGAAAGGCAGTGCCTTTTGCCTTTCTCTTTCAGTAACAATGACCTGGCTGGTACTGGAGCCCAGTGGTACTTCAGGCTCCTGGCTCCTCGATGCTTCAAGCACATTTCCCACTGCATGAAACAGGTGCGTAGCTGTCATCTGACGCTTCTGTCTGACAGTGCCGTCCTCGGGGATAGACATCCCCATTGCCAGGAACTTGCTGACATTCTGAAGCACATGGCTGGCCATCAGCTTGTCCCCCAAAAAGGAATGAGAAAATTAGTTGAGGACAGAATTAAATAGCAATTGACTGGCCTTAAGGCCAGTCTGCACAAGGGTACAGTCTTCCACTGGTAAGCCATTGTCCCCATCAGACCACAGGGACTTAGAATACTCAAATGAGGAAAGACTATAGGTCCTGACCAAAATTTTGATTAACTTGACTTGTATTAGAATTACTTGTATCTGTGCCTTGTCTCCTCAATTCGACTTGAGCTCCATGAGGACAGGAATCACACTTCCCTTCTCAGTCTTTTGAAATCCTTCTTTCCCATCAAGAACCAACTCAGAAAGCCAGTTCCAATTTCAAGCTTTTCCTGATTTCTACAATCAAAAAAGCTTCTTCTCTTCTCAAGTGTTTCTAGAGCATTTTGTCTGAATCTGTCCATTTCCCCTCTTACATTCTACTTCCTTTTGTGTCCCTTTCATATCTCCTTCTGGTAGTCAGTCCCTTTACCCCAATCTGTGAGATTGTCAGCTATTTGAGAGAAGGGCCTGTGACTTTATTTTTTGTATTCATAACAGAGCTACAGGGTGGATAAAAGGCTTCCTTGGAGAAAGGAAGACCAGAGATTGAGCCCTGCTTCTGACACATACTATTTAGGTGACCAAGGGCAAGTCATTTAGAACTCAATATCCTAAACTGCTGTCAAAGACTGAGTTATAGATAAGTTGGTGTTATTCATCAATGGAAGGACTTTCCACATAGGAAGCATCAGATGTTCCCTATGTCAAGGAAATCATAAGTCCAGGACCTCACTCCTGCCAAATATCCCCAACTACAAGTACAGGGTAATGCACACAATAAGCACTTAATAAATGTTTGTCCAGCTGACTTTATTTTTGTATCCCCCACGGTACCCAGTGCAAGGTCTTGCTCAGTAAACATTTGCTATTTAAACACTGCTGTTAAACATTGCTGAATAAAGGCCTGGCCATGGTGATTATATTGTTTGAAGGTCAGACTCCCCCCATACCCTACATCCATCACTATAAACCAATAAATTATTATGCCTTCCCCCCTCCTCAAGTCTTTTTCATCTTCATCCTAACCTAATCCATCCCTAAACAGGAGAGAACAGGTCTATATGAGAGCATGTGAAAACACTGCACCTACAAAGAGCAAGTGTGGGAGGCTAAGGGACCCTCCGTTCAAGCATAGGTGATTGGCACTCATCAGACAGAGCCTTCCCAGTAAGGGTGGCAGGCTATGCTGCCTGAGGAAGTAAAGTAGAGACAAGACACCAGGCATACTTTTTCACACACAGTAAATTCAATGACTCCTTATAGACCCTCAAAGTGTATGTATGTGTGTGTGTGTGTGTGTGTGTGTGTGTTTGTGTATATGTTACTACCTATCTGACCATGGACAATCTCTCTGAGCCTTTATTTCTTCATCTATAAAATGATGGGATTGGACTAAGTGATTTCTAAAGTCCCTTTCAGTTCTAACTCTCTGACCCTGTAATTATATTCTTTAGTAGCAGTATGACTTTGTAAAAAGAATACTGAATTTGGAGCCAAAAGTCCTGGGTTCAAATTCTAGATCTGATCATTGTTAGCTGTTTGACAAAGCCATTTTATTTTGCTAGGCTTCAGCTTCTGCCTCTATAAGGAAGGAGTAGTTAGAATGATTTCTAAGATTCCCTCCAGATAAAAGTCCTTTCTGGATATTGCCCTCTGGATCCCATTCCTAGGGTCAACTGCTTGGAAGAGTTCTGAGTTTGAGGTCAAAAGATCTGGTTCTTTTACTTACTGCCTGCATGACTTTGAGAAAACCACTATTCACCTTTTTGGGTCTGGGTTTCCTCATTTGTAAAAAGGAAGGATTGGACAAAACCATTTCCAAAGTTTCTCCTAGCTCTAAATTGATAAGCCTATGATTCTGTGACTGTTTAGGTACTTTTTGATTCTGAGATACACTGAACCTATGTTTGTGGCCCAGGGATATAAGGAAGACTATGTAGTAACCACCAGCTCAGTCTTACAATATTATGATCCAAACAAGGACATTAATTTCCTTCCTTGAAGAAGCTGACTCCATGAAGTCACAAAGCCCTCTCTTCCACCTTCTAAGGTGGGGAAAGTATCCTTGACATCCATATTCAAATCCTTCTAACTTCCTCTTTTAGGAACCTTCAAAATCTTAGCCAAGTTCCCTCAACTATCCTGAAGCCAATTTTTTCTTTCTTTACCATATCTTCACTGTCTTCTTACCTAGCTTGGTAGTGTAGAAAGCCCTAAGTCTATTTTTGCCACTAATTTAATTATGACCTTGTTGTTTTAGTTACTTCAACTTGATTTAGTTTACCAATATTTACTAAGTGCAAAGGAAATAAGCATTTATATGGCTGTCACCTAGCCAGGCATTGTGCTAAGCATTTTATAAATATTAGCTGATATTTACAACAACTAGATAAAGTAGATGCTGATATTATTCTCATTTTATGGTTTAGGAAACTGAGGCAGACAGAGGTTGAATGACTTGTCAGAATTGATACAACTAGGAAACAGCTGAGGCCATATTTAATTTCACATCTTCCTGAATTTGGCCTAGTGTTCTATTCACTAGATCACTTAATTGCCTCCATCATTATCATCATTATTATTATTAAGTGCTTACTATGTACTAGGTCCCATGATAAGTTCTGGGGAGAGACAAAATTTATATATAGTCTTTACTCTCAAGGGATTTGTTAGGGAGGAAAGGAAAAAATAGATGATAATCATAAAAACACACTTTCAGCAGGCAGAAACAATTGTTTAGTACCTTTTGTTGTTCAGTCATTTTTGATTGTGCCCTTAGTATTATTATGAAAATAGTTTTGACTTCAAGGATCCCCTGAAAAGGTCTTAGGGATACCCAAGAGTCCATGTACCGCATTTTGAGACTTACTAGGCAAGTTAAACTTAGGTATTACTCAGAGATCTGACTTATTTCAGAAAACAATGTCTCACTCATCACAAAGGTAAAACCAAGAGAAAATCCAACTTGTCTCAAACGATATTAAGAGCACTTAACAGGTTTACAAAACACTTTCTGTGTGAGTCCACAGCTTCCCAGACATTGCTGAATCAGCAGAAGATTCAGGACATTCAGAGACCCCTATCATGGGCTTAGATATATGCCTTATAACCCTGAATAGAAGGGAGTGAAAGAGTTATCATCCTTACTTTATAGAGTAGTAAACTATGGCAATAGTGAGGTTATCTTGTCAAAGAATCATTTGTAAATGTAAGATTCAAACTGAGATCTCCAAGCTTTATGTTTCTTCAGACATATAGCACTATGACAACCCTGTGATTGCCCTAAAAATCCTAAAAAACCACAACTGCTCACAAAAGTACAGAATCAAAGCTATGAATCTTTTTTCTTTGCTTTTAGAAATGATAGTACTTTGAACAGAATGGTAATATAAATTTCATTAAAAAAAGTCATGATTAACAAGAACACAAAAGAAATTTTCTGACCATGTTTTAGAGCTGGAAGGTATTTTAGACATCAATGAATTCTACTCTCTCATTTTACAGAAAAGGAAATTGAGACTGAGAAAGGTTATATCAGGCTTCTCCTAGTACAAGTAGACTGAGAGGCTTTGCATGCATATAGAACAGAGGCCAGGGTGTTGGGGTGCTGCTGACCTGGGCTAATGGGGAGAGTTCTTCATGGTTAAAGGTGACATCTTTTAGTGCCTCTGCCATCCCCAGAGCCAGCTGTATTTCATCAGCAGGAATAGAAGCCAGGGTCCTCAACATGAGCTCTCTGATCTTAGGATGGAAGAAGGAAGTGAAAATAGTTAATAAATTTGTACTGGATGGATAAAAAACTGATTAAAATTTACTGTATATAAAAGCTAATTAACACCAATTCATGTAAAACCATATGTTAGGCCTGATTTTGCAAAAGTTTGGGAACTGATTGCTTTTTACCATATCAGAGAGCCTCTACTGACCTCCAAGACTGTCACAAATTTCTTACTTATAATTATATTCACTGTTTTCATTTAAACATGCATATTCTGCTCTCTAGACATGGTGGTCTTTTCCCTTTGTGTAGGAATGTAGAAATCAAAGATAATTATAAAACTGGCATTCAGAAAACTAGGAGATGCTCAGAGCCTTTTTTAATATGAGGAGTAGAATTGAGCCTAGACTTTTTCCAGCATCTCTTTGACACTAGAGGTAATATGATATTAAATTAAGAATACTGCCCTAAGGCTTGAGCTTTCTCCTTGGCTCTGCTTTCAAATGGGTGAATAAAAATCTTTGTTCCCCTGTAGACCTCAGTGTCCTTCTCTATAAAATGATCTGGTTGAACCAAATGGACTTTAAGTACTCCCTCAACTCTTTACTTTGCATTGTATCCTTCTAGAGTATAGAGGCCTGGCTTGTTCTGAGGTACAACCATGTTGGCCAGTATAGGCCAGAATCCTGCCACCCACACTGTCTAGTCTCCTACTTCCCTGGGAGGGAGCTGGGCTGTTGCCTTTGGTATCTTAGAAATCACAAAATGTAGGGGTTGAGAAGAGCCTGTGGAACACAGAACACTATCAGAGCCCAGAGGAACTTCAGAACATTGAATAATGGAAGTGGGGCAAGGAAGAGTAGGACTTTGAGGCAATTGAGTCTAGACCTTTAAGTTTACAAATGAGAAAATTGACAATTAGAAAGGGAAAGAAATTTGATCAAGGTCATGTAGTGATTTGGAGTCAGGGCTGGACCTTGAACTTAGGCCTCCTGATTCCTAATGTAGAGTTCTTTTCATGACTTATCTGGCCAGTTGTTCCCCTGTTGCCCTATGTGGGAGGAGAGGGGCAAGGGCTAGAAGGGAATTCTTTCCTCTGAGCTCTGCTGGGGAACCCTGAGGTCCTCTTGGCAGGTATAGTGGTGGGTCCCTGCTGCCAGGGTCGATAAGGGTATCTGCAGCTTCCCAGACATTGCTGAGTCAGAATGGGACCCTGGACATTGTGGGCCTGAGAACATGAGCTTGAACTTGTATCTTACAACCTTGTGTAGAAGAGAGGATCCGAAGGGGAAAGAATTAAGCAAATAATCCCAGAGTTTAACTTAATGAGGGCAGCAAAATTCATTCGTGGACAGAGAATTGGTTTTGGAGGCAGAGGAATTACACCTTTGCTGCTTCTTATGGGTGAAATTATGGGCAAATCACTTCATCTCCCTAGGCAACATTTTCTTCCTTTACAAAATGATGATGTAGAGATGGCCTCTATGGTCCCTTTCCTCTTCCAGTCTATGATGACTGATTGAAGGGACTAAAAGGAGGAGAAAGGTCATGTGAAGGATCATAGGGACAAGAGATCTGGGTCTAAATCCTGCTGTCACAAATTATACCATCTCAGTGGGCTTTTCTGTCGTCTGTAAAACGGGATAAAGGGAATAAATGAATGCATGGGAAAAAAGGATCTTTAAATGTCTATTGTGTTGGACATTTCCTCATTTGATACCAGTATGGTGAGGTATAGGATGTGTTCAGGGAAGACTAGTACCATATTGGTATCAAAGGAGGAATTGGAGGGTTGATTAGATGATCTGTAGGGTCCCTTTCAGCTTTTAAGACCAAAGACTTTACCAACAGCTTCTTCAAGGCCATGATCAGACATCTCTAAAGCCTAATTCCTTCCTGCCATGTCAGAGACTTATTGACCCAAGGGGTGGACTTTCACCATAACACAAAAGAGAAATCACATCAAGGACCTCCTGTGCAGGGTGGGCTCTCAGAGATGGAGGGAAGCCTTCATCCCAGTCCCCCAGATTCAAGATGGAGGACACTGACTTAGACAACTGGATAAATGCCATGCTGTTGTTCTTTCCTATTGATGTGTTGTTTATCTTCTCTGAGATTAAAGCAAGGAGTGTCCAGTTTTCCTTGATTATGTCTTCTTGTTCTACCTGAATAGGAGAAATCAGCAAGGTGAGGAGAGACTGAGAAAGTGGCCTGGCCTCCAGGACCAAATGGGTACATGTCAGGAACATGAGCTATGAGCTCTCTTCTAGAAAAGAAGAGCAGGTCATAGCAAGTTTAGTATTTGTTTAGCACTGAAAAACAAAGATGTGAAAAGCAGCAAAAAATTCAAAGGCCAAAGAAATTCCTTGTTAAGAAATGTCTTTGGAAAGAATATTTGTAGCAAATGTTAATATAGCAATAAATATAGCATAAAAGGAGCTGACATTTCATAATCTATAAGGAACTGCCATATATACATGTGTGTGTGTGTGTGTGTGTGTGTGTATATATATATATATATATATATATATATATATATATACATACATATACACATATACTATATATACACAAATACACACATACTATATATATATGTGTATATATATACATATACACATATACATACATATATATAAAAGGTTAATACATATGCCCCATTGGAGAAATGGTCATACAACAATATAGGGAAGATAGGAATACAAATTGTTTATAATTACATTTAAATTAGCCTCTCTGGGTTAATTTTTCTCATCCCAACATGTATCAACTTGGGGTTTCATTTTCCTCATCTATAAATAAATGAGGTCACTAGCTTCTTAGGTCCTTTCCAGTTCTGAATCTATTATCCTATGTGTCAGTTCTCTAATAATCAGCAAACAAATGAAAATAATAACTCATATATTTCCTTAAGATTTGCAAAAGAATTTCACATATATATATATATATATATATATGTATATATATATATATATATATATATATATGTAAAACTTCATTTAAAGATAAGGAAACCAGGACAGCTAGGTGGTTCAGTGGATAGAGCACCAGACCTGAAGTCAGGAGGACCTGAGTTCAAATTTGGCTTCAGACACTTAACACTTCCTAGCTGTGTGACCCTGGGCAAGTCACTTAATCCCAATTGCCTCAGCAAAAAAAAAGAAAAAAAGAAAAAAATTTAAAAAAATAAGGAAACCAAGGCTGAGAAGTTAATAATTCTGTTTCCAAAGCCTTACCCACAATATCACACTGCCTCTTTCTATTCCAGTAGGATAGAGGTATGTATCAATGTAACTTTGGACAAAATACTTAACCTCTTTGGACCTCAGTTTCCTCATAAATAAAATGATGAAATTAGATGTCAACCTATAAGGTTAACATCTTCCTGATTAGGAAGGAAGAAAGGAAAGAAGGAAGGGAGGGAGGGAGAGAGAATATTATCTACCTTGACTGCTACATGGGTATGTACTGTGTCTCCAGCCTTATTAGCAACAGTAATGAGAATCTTCAAAACAAAGTTATTTTCTTCCTTTCCAAGTGGCAAATAAACTGATAGAAGCTCTGGCTCATGTCCACAATAGAAGCATGAATCTAAAAATAGGAAGAGGAAGAGTCAGGGGAAAGAATATTTTCAGAGTTCTTGAAAGATAATAAAGATAAAAGATACACAATTGCTTTTAGAAGTATAAACACCCATAACAAAGACTTTACAAATACTAAATTCAATAATAATGCCAGAAACTAAACTAAATTTAAACACAGTGGTTTTGTCATTAGTAACCTTTCCTGATGCAGTCATAATTTTCAGGATCTCCTACCGCAGAGCAATTTTTTACCTAAATCTATTAAAACTAAGTGGTGCCAAAATGACTAATATGAAAATATTTTACATGATTGCACATATATAAACAATATCAGATAGCTTATCAAGAGGGGATGGAAGGGAGAGAATAATAAAATTTGGAACTCAAAACTTAAAATACACAATGCATGTTAAAAATTGTTCTTATATATAATTGGGGGAAATATTAAAAAAAAAACTAAGAGGTTTCTATTTGAAAATTTTCTCAGGGTTCATTTTGTATGAATATATAACCACCATCTTGGAGCCAAATTGTCTGTCTTCCGGAGAAGTCGTCTTAGAAACCTGGAAAACCAGAAATGTCTTTGTAGATATTATTCAGAGTTCACCAAGTTCCAGTGACCTTGAAGGATTTTTGTCAAGAGACAGCAATCATGAGATGACCTTAACAGATGGGAATCTCAATAATGATTAAGCTAAAGCTATAACTTTTTGGGGGGAGGGAGTTCTTTGTTTTTCTTTTTTTTTTTTTAGCTTTTTATTTTCAAAAAAAAAAAATATATATATATATATGTATATATAGTTTTCGGTATTCACCCCCACAAAATCTTGTGTTCCAAATTTTTTCTCCCTCCTTTCCTGCATCCCCTCCCTTAGACAGCAAGTAATTCAATATATGTTAAAGATGTGCAATTCTTCTATACATATTTCCACAATTATCATGCTGTATAAGAAAAATCAGATCAAAAAGGAAAAAAAAATGAAAAAAAAAATAAAAGCAAACAACAAAAAAGGTGAAAATATTATGTTGTGATCTACATTCAATCCTCGGTCTTCATTTTGGATGCAGATGACTCTCTCCAATACAAGTCTATTGGAATTAACCTGAATGACCTTGATGAGGAGTAAACTGAGGTCTAAACCGAGATGGGTCAATTCCTTTTCTCTCTCTCCTTCCTTTCCCAAAGTAACCAAGGGCGGGGTCGGCAGCAAATGAATTTGCTACTTAATGCTGTATGGAAACATAGTCTTTATTGATTAGAATGGAAACACTGGAGAGCCAATGGGCAAAATGGCTGCAAGGTACAAGGCCAATTTTGCAAAGAATAGATTTTTGAGGACTCTGTTTTATAGAAGAGCACAATCATTCAGATGCAGTGATGTAAGGAGGTTCCTGAGAGTGATGTAAATAAGATAAGGATTCTCTTGTTATCTTTTGGGGAAAGACAGAAGTCTCTTCCCAAAAAGGAATTTCCTGCTGGCATTTGGTCTATCTGAGCAGATTAGAATGGGGGCTGTAAAACCCCAGCCAGCTCAGATAGCCCAAACTACTTTGACCAGATCTTTTGTCAAAGGTCCAAGTCCCAAAGGAAGTTGGAAATCAAACAAGGAATATCAAGGGGCTACCGCCCCCAACAACCTCATTTAAGCTATAACTTCTTGTGACACTGGGCAACAATGGAAAGAATACTGAGTTTAGAACCTGGTTGCTTCTTAGAATCCCAGTTCTCCCATGCACTCTGTGTGTGATCTTGGGCAAATCATTTAAACTCTTTGGGTCTTACTTCTTAATCTGTAAATTGAGCAAGTTAGACTCCATAACTTCTAAGATTTCTTCCAGCTCTAAAACCACATTCCTTTGAATAGATAGTCTTTAGAATCCCTTTCCCCTCTAAATCTATGATCCAATTACTACAAAATTTCTTTTTCTCTAGGAAAAATCATGTCAGGAGCAGCTAATTCTATTGTTTCCACCAGCCCCATTTAGATCCTTGGTTCAGATTTTCCCCAGAAGAGATCCTGGGTAGAAAGGAAGAGATCATTTGAATATCCCAGCCTACTTAACTTTGGGGCAAGAAAAAATTATAGGATCCTAGAATTAAAGTCAGAAGGGATGTTAAGGGTTCTAATAGCCAAAATGAGTAAGGTTCTTTCTCTTTTTTCCAAAAAGATAGTCTGATATACTGGAAAGACCATTGGCTTTAGAGTCTGAAGACTGGGTTCAAATCCTGCCTTTCACTTATTACCTGTATGATGGATAAGTCACTTAATCTGACTCTTTAGTTTCTCCATTTGTAAAAACAAGAGGGCTGGACTAAGATGTCCCTTCTTGGTCTAGACCCTATGATATGAGTAATATAATTTTATAATGAGCCTCTATTTCACTGTAACAAAGGGATCAGGGAAGGCCTCTGATGGATGCTGATATTTGAGCTAAGATTAGAAGGTCCAGAGTTCTAAAAGATAGAGTTGAGGAGAGTAATTTCATTGACACAGGTGTTCCATCAGATCTCAATTTCTCCATGCCTGCTCATCTTGTACCATTTTCTTTTTTAAAAAATGGAATTTTAATACTTGGACTTGTGGTTTCTTGGGTAGAGGGCACTCCTCCCAATACAGCAATGCAGATTGCCACTTACTCAGATGAAGAAGGAAGTATGCTGTGGTATCCAGAAATATAAAGATTTTTAATGGTGCAGTGTCAATTGACCTCTGAGGGGAGTTTTTGAACTTTTTGGGTGAGGAAGGGGTTCCACAACAATAGCTTTATACCAGCAGGTATAGGATCCCCGGGGAAAGATGATCAGCATCATTTGCCAGAGAACAGAAGAAGAAGAGGAGAGCCTGAGGAGTTTAGCAAAGAGGCTGCTGCTATTAGAAGCAGAGCTTAGGAGAATGGTGGTCCTAGAAGGCAGAGTGACTGGGTCTAATGAGAATTGTTGAGAAAAGAGCAATAAACCACAGATAAAAGGGTCCTGGAAGGGAGCAAACCTTGGCCTCATCTATTTTGAGGAGGTCTTTTGACTCTATACATAGATAGAAGCTTCCAAATCAAATCAATCATTAATAAGCAGTAAGTGCCTGCTGTGTGTAAGGCACACACAGGTACCTTTGTCAATAAAATAGTTTATTAATTTTAGCTTTGTGAACTTTAGTGCTTAGAAATAAGTGGCCATTCCTGGGGGAATGACAGATACTATTGATCACAGATATTACTTGACTGGAGTCAATGAACTAGAGAACAAGTGTTACAGTGGACAGGTATTAAAGACCTGGGTTCAAACATTTCAGACATTTATTAGCTCTGTGATCCTAGAAAAGTTATTTAACTTCTGTTTACCTTAGTTTCTTCAGCTATACAATGGAGATTATAATAGTGCTTATTTCCCAGAGTTGTTGTGAGGATCAAATTTCATATTTATATAAGTCTTAGCACAATGTAATTGCTTAATAAAGTTGCTTGTTTCTCTCCTTCCTTCCCCAGAATATAACTAGGTTCTTTGTATTAGCAAAGAACTTTGGATACAAGAATTAAATTATCAGGTAGCATTAGATCAATAATCAGTGGTTACATTTTCACAGACCCCAAATTTCATCAAAATCCACAAGCCAAAGTTATCATGAAATGGATAATCAAAGCAAAACAGAAACCGTCCTTGACCTAAGTCCCAAACCTCATATTTGTTCCTGTTAATACACAGTTCCATGGGTGGATATTATATTGGTGAATAGATGTGTGGTTGGGAAGCTAAAATCCTTCCCTGTTTCTCTTCTGGCTTTCCATTTTTTTCATGCTAGTGGTGATGAGTCTCTCTTGTGAGAATGGAAAGTTCAGCAGAAAAAGGTGACAAGAGAGAGACCTTCTAACTTCAAAGGATTAGAGCTGGAAGGAAACTTAAATCTCATCTGTTATTCAATTATGCCCAAGTCTTCATAACACTATTTTGGGTTTTCTTGGCAAAGATACTGGAGTGGCTTGTCATTTCCTCCTCTAGCTCATTTTACAGATGAGGAAACTGAGGCAAACAGGGTGAAGTGATTTGCCCAGCATCACACAGCTAGTAAATAACTGAGGCCAGATTTGAATTTAGGAAGAGGAACCCTCTTGATTCTAAGCCCAGTGCTTTATGCAACACACCACTTAGCTGCCCATAAACTTCATCTAGTTCATCCCTTTGGTTTGAATGCCCATTTCAAATAAAGAATCCAAGAGGCATTGCCCAATATCTCACAAGTAGAAAAAAAGGTAGACTTTTTATAACTTATAACTTACTTCTAAACCAAAGTTTAAGAGAACTAGGAGGAAATTTCCCCCTTCCTGATATTGAAGGAGAAACTTATGTTGAGAATGTTTTTTTTATCTATAGCTCACATGAGCGTCTTCGATATTTATGTAAGTATGTAGAACAGATGGAACTCATGTCAAGAGGAATGTTCACATTTAAGAACACAACCTATAGGAAATTAGCTTATTTCTTACTTATTGTCTGTAGAGTGAACAACATAAATATAAATGCCACAAGCACAAATGTTAGCAAGCAGATATACATTATTCAAACTTTAAGAATTTCAAATTGTCAATATCTTCATTTTCAACTTTAGATAGAAACATTCAATATTTCATGGTACCACTGTCAAGAAACAGAATGTTGAAGAGGGTAAAACCATGTTTTTGATCCAATGTTGAAGGTTCTTAGTCTTACAGTAGATAAGAATTAATTGTACATTATTTAAGTTGTGTATTTAAATTAAAAGTGGTTTCAATTGCTACATGAAGCAAAAGAAACAACAGCTGAACAAGAAAAGCATTCCACTCATAACATTTCCAATGAAATAATCTTGAATGCAAAGAAGTAAATAAATAACATACAAAATGGCAAAAAAAAAAAAAAAAAAAAAAAAAAAAAAAAAGAAAAGAAAAGAAAAGAAAAAGAAAAAAAGGTAGAGAACTGAACTTTTGACTTTAAATGCTGGGATCATTCTTTTTTTTTTTTTTTTTTTTTTTCCCTGAGGCTGGGGCTAAGTGACTTGTTCAGGGTCACACAGCTAGGAAGTGTTAAGTGTCTGAGACCAGATTTGAACTCAAGTCCTCCTGAATTCAAGGCTGGTGCTCTATCCACTGCGCCACCTAGCTGACCCCATGGTGTGATCATTCTACTCTGTCACACTGCCCCTCACTGGTGGAAGAATATCTTGCTAGTCTTCTTTTCCTGGTGAGCTGAAGGACAGGAGCCTTGATTACCATAGGGGACTTTTGACATTGCAAACTTCATCCCCACATAGAGAGTTCTGTCTGTTCCTAAATTACGCAAAGACAAAGAGAATTCTGGTAGTTTCCAGGGGTTGGCCAATAAAAAAGGGAGGTGCTTAGATCTTACCTGGTTTCAGACAGAAACAATAGATGAGTAAGCCAGGCTCTGCAGATGTGTTGCAGGAAATCTCAAAGCTTGTCAGAATAGTCCCCTGCTCTGGAATGACAGAACAAGCTGGAACCTCAGGAGGATAAAGAGTGCTGATGATGTAGGTCTGTTCTCCATAAGCCCACTCAGTCATTGCTGAAGATCAAAGAGAGGAGCCTGCTTTAAAATCATCTCCTTGGGAGCATGAAAAATTAAACTGTAAGCTCTAAAGATAAGGAAAGAGTTTATGACCAAACAAGAGAAAGGATCACAGGAAGTAAAATGATTTGATTACATGAAAATTTAAAAGGATTTGCACAAATAAAATCAATGTTGCCAAAATGAGAAAGAAAGCAGAAAGCTGTGGAAAATTTTTCTTACAGATTCTCTGATAACGTGTCCTCCCTTCTCAAATATATGGGGATCTGAGCCAAATTTATTTAAAAAAAAAAACATCAATTGGGAAATGAACGACCAAGTTATAGCATATAATTGTTGATGGAATGCTACTGTGCTATTAAAAAAATGACTAAGGGGATGGGTTCAGGAAAACCTAGGAAGCCTTATATGAACTAATATAGAATGATGTAAGCAGAATCAAGAGATCATTGTACATAGAAACAGCAATAGTATAACAATCAACTGTGAAAGATAGCTATTTTAATCAATATAATGATCTAAGACAATTCCAAAGGACTCACAAAGAAAAAAGTTACCAGAGAGAAAAAACTGATTAATTCTCAGGGCAGACTAAAACATACTTTTTATACTTAAATTTTCTTGTCTTTTTTTTTTTTTTTTAACAATATGGCTGATAAAGAAATATATTTTGCATGACTTCATATATGTAATTAATGTCATCACTGCTTGTCTTTTTAATGGGCAAGGAATGGAGCAAACTCAAAATTTGTAAAAATTAATGTTAAAATAAAGTATAATTATTTTAAAAACCATCTTTTTGGGTCCCATTTCTATCATGCCACCCAGGAACCAATTTTTGTTTAAGGAAGCTTGATTTTCCTGATTCACCTCTACATAGGGGTTTTGTGAGCCTTAAAGTACAATAGAAATATAAAGTGTTATTCTTGTGATTGTAATTGTTTTGCAAACCCAGAGTTTGCTTAAAGGGAAATGTATCTGCTAGGATGTTTATACAGAAATTATTGAACCTAGAGGAGAAGAAAATGTTTCAGACTAGATGTGAAAGTGGACCAGAACTATAGTTTTGTGATAGAGATAGGATGGATAGCTTAGGAAAGGATAGAAACCTCTAAGCCCCAGCTGAGAGGATGGGAACTCCTAAAAAAGGCTCTTTGCTAATAGGGTGAAGCAGAGTTTTGTTCCTTGTGGGTAAAAGATGTACTCTGGGGGGAAATGTGTATTTAGTAAAAGAAATCCTCTGTAAAGCAAATCATCACCTCTTAATTTATATTAAAAAAAATACATGGTGTAGTAAAAATAGTAACCAACTTGGAATCAGCAGAACTGATAGTAATCTACCTGTGATATTTCTAGCTATTAGATCTTAGGCAAATGACTTGGGATAATAGGATTTAAAAGGAAAAAGGACCTTAGAGGTAGTGTAGTCAAACCCCCTTGTTTTATAGATGATAGATAAAGAGAACTAAGATCATAGATTGACAAGGAATTTTAAAGGCTATTCAATCCAATCCCTTCATTTTACAGAGGAGGAAACAGATCCCGTGGTTGTATGATTTATCTAAAGTCACATAGGGAGTAAGAGACAGAATCAAGATGTGAACATAGGTTCCTGACTTCAAAATAGAATGATCTTGATATTCAGCTTAACTCTGTAACTGTTCTCTGACTTTTAACTGCTCTGAGACTCCATTTCCTCACATTACCAATCTTATAAGATTCTTAAAAGGAAAGTACTTCAAAAATCTTAATCTTATATAAATGTGTGTGTCTGTGTACACATGCATACATATACATACATACATATAAAACAATGTAACTATAGATATAACTATTTATCTCTCTATATAATATTTATATTTACTTCCCATGAGAGGCATTGTGGCAACCTGGATAAAGAATTAGTTAGGACAATCTATGTTTCAGTCTTGCCTCTGCCCACATGTACTATCTGTGTGACCCTGTAGAGGGCTGAAACTCTGAAAAAGGTGTGTGTGAATCAGACAACCAAACATGTAAGGCTAATTACTTATTCCATGTGAGATAATGGTTCTTATACATATATTTAAATGAGATGGTGATGTGATGGTTCTCCTCACCACTGGTGCTTGCTGAATGAGTGTAGGCAAGGATTGGAGGGAGGTGGGGAAGGGGGAGAAACCAGAGTCACTTGGCAGCAGGATGAGGAGGAGAGAGACTGGTGACTCTGGACTCCAGAATTGAGGATTTTGCTTGCCTGCCTCCTTCACTTCTCCACTAAAGACCAAGGACTTTGATTTATCCTGACTCTGGATGACCCTGAGGCCCTCTAGGGAGCTACTTTACATGGCCCAAGGCAAGTACTCATCTTTACAGGGCTCCAGACAATTCTCTGAGATGATAAATTGCTGATCAGATGTGAGCCACTTCGATAGAGGTCATTTCCTCACTGAAATTTCCTAAATCAATGAATTACAGGTCTAGTTATATCTACCTACCTGTGACTTTAATTCGAACTGCACCATTGGCTGAGGCCCTGAGTTTAGACAGGAAGTAGCTGCTCAACAGCAAGATGGAGGTGTTTCTTTGCAGCAACTTTAAGGAACTTGTCCTAAATCCACTGAGACCACAGACAGCAGGAAGGAGGTTCACCTGAAACATTTATAAACCCTGAATCCTGTGTGGTATACCAGGCTTATGAATAATAAAGATCCAGAGTCCCTACAAGGCCCCTGTGAATCAATTCCAACCAGGAGATAAGCTCTGTATATCACAGAACTCCAGTGCATGACATTGGGCTTCAAGACCCCACTAGCTGCTTGGACCTCACTGGTGGCTTTCTACCACCCACTCAGAAAACTGTCCAGGAGCACACCTGCTTTGTCCTTCCCACAATGAGGAGACCTTGAGACACATATATTAAGAACAGGATTAAGACCTGTCTGTTGTAGCTCAGCAGTTTCATCAAGTACACCTAAGATAGCCTGGCTTTGTAATTTAGGTGGGGACTAGGCAAAATGGCATAAATCTCACCTATGGTCCTTTACCTGAAAATCATTTTCATTTCTCAGAGATCACATTCCTGGCATTCTCCAGTGCTCTAGAGCCTAGAATTAGGCTCCAGTGGCTTCCACAAACTACAGAAGCCAGATCCTTATAGCATTATCCCAGAGACTTAAACTCCAGAGGAGAAATTGCCATGAATCTTCATGCAAGAGGTGGTCATAGCACTAGTGCTCCATGATTATTGATTTTAATGTACTTAAGAAACTGGCTCACCTTCTCCTGGAAGGAGGTATCTAAATACCAACTGTATGTCACAGACTCTTGATCATCACAAGTTGCTCTCAACAGGACTTCTTCACTCACATTCACTGGCTTGCAGTTCTTTTCACAACTGTAAGAAGTGAGAAATCATGAAAATACAAAATAGAAGAATTAGAAGGAGAATTCATTAACTAAGCCATTCACTAGGGAGTCCCCATTCTATCAAAAGCAGTCCATTCTACTTTTGGAAAGCTCTAATTATTAGAAAGAAAGGTTTTTTTCTTTTCCTGACATCTTTTCAATTTTTACTCAGTATTTCCATTTCTGCCCTGTTGTTGGGTCACATAGAAGAACTTTCATAAGCATTGGGATGGTGACATCAAAAGAGTAATGGCCTTGGAGCCAGGGGACCAGAGTTCATATCCTAGCAGATGGAGCCTGGGAAAGTCACTTAAAGTCTGTTTACCTCCACTTCCTCATCTATAAAATGACGATAATAATGGAATCCACCTGCCAGAATTGTTTATTGTGAGAAATAAATGACACAATATGTGTAAAGTGCTTAATATACCTTAAAGCATTATATAATTGTGAGATATAATTATTACTTATTAATTTATCTTTGCTCCATATGACAGATTTGAAGACAGCTTTCACATCCCCTAAAATTGCATGAATTTTTCTGATTGAAAAGTTAGGAAAGACTGAATAAAGACCTTCAGCCTATCATAGTAAATTCAACAACTTTTGCTATTATCTTTCAACCTTTTAACTTGGTTTTAACATGACACTGTTTCTCATCCTCATGCCTTTATGCCTGCTATTCTCCCAGGCTGAGAATCTACTCCCTTTTCACCTTAGGTCTCTTAGACTCCCTAACTTTCTTCCTTTAATATTCACCTCAAATAACATTTTCGGCATGAGGCCTTTCCTGATTCCCATAACTACTACTGCCTCCTCCTCTCTGTCAATAAGTAACTGATATTACTGCCTCCCCCTCTCTGTCAATAAGTAACTAATATTTTTATTTTATACAGACAAACATTTTGATGTCTCCAGATAGAACGGATGCCCCTTCATAGCCAGAACTGTTTTAACTTGTATTTGTATTCTAATTGTTTAGCATAGTATTTAGCCCATAGTAGGTGTTCAGATGCCTGCTGACTGATTTTCTCCTCATGTTCCCTATCTCTCCTTAGAGTGGGAGTAAGCTTCTCCTATCTCCTTTCTCTAAAATTTAGATGGTGACAGAGCATAGAACCTCCCAATAATCTAAATGAGATAACAAATAAGGCACTCAGCACAGCTCCTGACCCATAGTAGGTGCTTACTCCCAGGAGATATATGTGAAATGATTAATTTGTTCATCCATTTACAAATATATTTCAGCCCGGGTCCTGTACATACATCAGGAGGGAGAGAAGACAGATATGTGTGTCTCACCCTCAAGGAATGGATTCACAAATAGCAGACCTGATCTGAGGATGGAGCTTCTGTTCTGCTGTCACATACAGGCACTGCTCATCCTGCCACTGTTCTCCCTGCACACCATGTACCAGAATGCGGAGGGTGATGGCTGAGTTGGGAGGAGGCAGGCAGGCAGGCTCTATCAGCATCTCCCTTTCGCTGGTGACGAGCAGCTGCTGCCGGACACACTCCTTCCACTGAGGCCAGCAGCTCCCTGCCAGGACAACAAGGAATCTCGCTGAGAAGGAGAAAGCTGGGCATTCTCTGGTTGTCAATTTTGGGGGAGGAAAACTGGGGGAGGAGAAGGCAAACTGCATTGTCCTCTATGCCCTTCTAGAGCATCTCCAGAATCAACCCACAGGTCATCAGTCACACATAAAGGCCTTTTTTCTCATTCTCTTTTTTAATTCTTCAGAAGTAAACTTTGGAGACATTTCCAACAAGAGATACAATGAGAAGTTTTCTGGACCTTTAGCTACTTTTAAACCGGCCAGAAAATTCTACCCAGGAGAACAGATTTCCCAAACACTAAGGGTAATCAAAGTATCAGAGTCAATTCACTCCAGTGAAACAGTCTGGGCACAAGGAAAGGCAGCCAAAGGTGATAGAAAAAGCTCTGAGCTGAGAATCAGGAAACTGGGGTTTGAAAGACACTTGGTCACTAATTCGTTGAGTCATTTTAGAGAGATCACATCTACCTACTGGGTACTAATTTACTCCTCTATAAAGAGATGATGTTGACCTAGTTCTAAAAATATTTCCAGCTCTAACAGTAAATGTTTTAGGGTCTTTATCAGCTCTGGTGGCAGTTATGTGATATAGTGAATGGGGTATGGGACTTGAAGTCTGGAAATCTCAGCTTCCTAAGTTAAATCTGACCTCAGACACTTCCTAGCTGTGTACCCCTGGGCAAGTCACTTAGGCCCATTTGCCTCAGTTCATCTGCAAAATGAGCTGGAGAAGGAATTGGCAACCACTTCAATCTCATTGCCAAGAAAACTCCAAATGGGGTTACAAAGAGGCTGATGTGATTGAAAAACAACTGAAGAACCAGCTCTGATATTCTATGTTCCAAGAATTCTCTGAGTTCTAACTCTCTGTGAATCTAGGTAGGAGGACAGTTACTGGGAAAAGGCCAGAGTTGAAGTACAAATAAAAATAAAAGTAGGTATCATTTGGGGCTGTTAATTTAAATGTAAATACTTTAAGAGACCACAAGGTGGCACAGTGGATAGAGTTCTGGGCTTGGAGCAATATAAATTTATTTTCCTAACTTCAAATCTAGTTTCAGACACTTTTAGTAGCTGTAAGGTTTTACATACGTTACTTAACTCTTTTTGCCTCAGTTTCCTAATCTGCAAAACAATATGGAGAAGGAAATGGCAAATCACTCCAGTACTCCTGCCAAGAAAACCCCAAATGAGGTCACAAAGAGCTGGACACAATTGAAAAATGACTGAACAGCAACAAAGTACCTTGGGGGCTGGGCTATTTCTGATTTTTGTCTTTGTATACCTAACTTCTAGGCATTTAATAAATATTTGTTAAATTGAATCAACTGACATAGGTTACTGGCTAGAATCTAGAGCATTGCAAGAGATCTTAGAAAAGAAAGATGGAGTCTAGCTGGAGGAGGCATCTGGGTGGCTGGAACCCGGAGGAGTCGAGTTCTAATGTGACTTCAAACACTTTCTGATTGCCTTAATCCACTGGAGAAGGAAATGGCAGACCATTCCAACTTCTTTATCTAGAAAAACTCCGTCCCAGAGACTTAAATTCTAGAGGAGACATTACCCATGAAGCTTCATGCAAGAGGAGGTCATAGCACTAGTGCTCCATGATTACTGTTTTTAATGTACTTAAGAAACTGTGGACAGTATGATCCAGTCACCAAGAGTTAGACAAGACTGAACATCAGCACCTATTTAGAGGAAACTCCAGAGGCCATTAAGTAGAAATTGTTATATGAACAAAGAGGCAATCAGTGATACTACAGCTTTTGAGAAGGAAGTGCACAAAACAAAGAAAGACTCTTTCATGCACAGATGGGACCTGGTCCAGATGGGAAGAGGCTTGAGCTCTGAGGGTAGCCAGGGAGAATCAAGCTACACTCCTTGAATGAACCTCCCTAAGGCCAGAACTGATTTTGTGGGAGCAGATGGGGTCGTTCCTCAGGACACTAAAATGTAGAGGGTGACAATAGTACTCACACTCCTTCAGCAGTGTTGAAACAATTGAGCTTAGCTCCTAGTGAGCAAGAATAATTAGTAAAAAGCATAATCTACCAGATGGCAGGTTTTCTCCCTGAGTGGTTACACACCAGGAGAGCTCCACTCTAGCTCCAGTCCATTTTGCTACCCTTCCTCTCTGGTAGCAATCTCCCAAGCAGTGACCTTGGTGGGCTCCTGGTCTGTCTCTTCCTCATATAGTGGTGTCCCAAAACAGTCCATTGCTGCCCCGCTGAATTTGTAGTTAAAAGTTGGTTACATGGCATAATTTATGCCGCTTGTCCTAGGTGCCAAGGTTTTAGCAATGGTTCTGCACCTACCACATGACCACACAAACTTCAGACTCTTGTTGTTATCTGGCCAGCCCAGAGTCACCGTGGTGAAAGGGTCCACATAGCGACTTGGCTTAATATACAGTTGGCTTTTCTCTTTGTCCTTCTAGGGAAGAAATGAAGAACATTACCATTGGTAGTCACAGTCCATACAAGAGGCATTATGGTATAGAAGAGGGTCAGGAAGGCCTGGGTTTCAAGTACTCATGTGTGGGCTGGGTGATCCTGGATGAGCCATTTAACCTCTGAGTACCCTGGGCTACTCTTGAAGATCAGAAGTCACAGAATAGGTACTGATCTACCTTAGTAGAGAGCATTTCCTCATTAAAATGTCCCTACATCAATAAAATTACAGAATAAGCATATATACACAAAGTCAGATTATCCTTGTCAGAGAAAGAAACTACCTGTTCTGGTAGCATGATCTGGTCTCTCAATCTCTGAACAACAAAAAAAGGAATAAGTTCACTATGGCTTTCATGCACACTTAGCAAAAAAATCTGAGAGGAGTATCAAGATCAAATTTCCTTGGAACTTGCTTAAAATAGTCCTGCTCACCCTGGAATATTCCTCTGCAAATCCCTTTTCCATTAATTTCTCCTGAAACCTCCATTTTGTATAGAAGACAGAGTTCTTTTTCCACCTTCCAGTTCTTTTCAATTTCCTTTTATATGTTGTCTTCCCCCATTAAAGTGCAAGCTTCTTGTCTTCCCCTTAAAAGGTAAGCTTTTTGAGGACAGGGATGATCTTTCTTTTTGCTTGTATTTGTATTCCCAGAACTTAGTATAGTCCTTGACATATTGTAAGCGCTTAATAATAAATGTCTGCTTCCTTCCTTTAACTATATTGTCCATAAGAAAGAATGGGCCTGCTGCACTATAAAATGAGTCTTTGGGGGTCACACATACAATAGAAAATTGGCAATACCTCAAAACAGAGATCAGAAATCTTCATGGCAGCATTTTATGTCTGAATTGTAGCAAAAAAATTAGTACTAAAGATAGTGCCTATCAGCTGGAGAATGACTGAACACTTTGTAAGGAATGATTATAATTGAATTTTTTGTACAGTAAGAAATGATAAATAGGAAGATTTCAGAGTTATATGGGAAGATGTATATGAACTGATGCTGAGCTTGTCAATGAACAATGTTTATATGCATATACATACATACATATGACCACAACAAAGTAAATGAAAACAGTAATAAAACACTAACATTATAAATAATACTAAAGCAATCTTTCAACAATATATTGAAAACAATGCTTAAAAAAACAATCAAACTCTGATCAATCTTAGTTTCAGAGAACTGATGATGAAACACATCTCCCTCTTCTCAGAAGAGAAGTGGGAAACTATCAGTTTGGAATACTGAATACAGCACAGGTTTAGTGTCAGATGGTTTTACTTAACTATTTTCCTTTGTCACAAACAAAGATTCACTACAGTAATAGAAGTATCTTGGCTAGTGACTGTGGTATGAAAACAAATGATATCTTTAAGTTGTTTTTTTTTAAATAAAGAATTGAGTTTGATATTTTCAGGGTGGAATCCATTATTCTCTCTATGTAAGTATGAATTTACATCAGCATCTTTTTAATTGTGAGACTAAGACTTTGAAAAGAACTCACATTTTCCTTCTGGAAGTTCACCTTGATTGGCTCTTGGTAAGCAGGAGCTGCTGAATGAGACATATGTAATTGGAAGAAAAGTGGATGTTTTAGTAAGATTAGCATATAACAGATGACTCCTACCTCTGTTCCTTCTGATAATTGTCATTGATTATGAGAATGACCCCACTGTCGCAAACATATCTTCTAATTGGATGATAATACAACATTGCAAGTTGTATGTACTAGGGGAAGATGGTGCCCTTCAGGTGGAGCAAGCACACACAGTTCAAGAAAGAAAAATGGGAAAAAACCATTTCATTTACATATGGACACTCCATGATTCATAAATTCTTGCATCTAAAGTACTACTATATAAATTACACAAAAAATTATACATAGCTATTATAGACTTCACTCCTTTAAGAGTATTGGGTTTCATCAAGCTAGCTCTTCCACTATTGCAGATGCCCACCTTTCTACCTTAGGACCTTAAAATCTTAGAGTGGGAAGGAGCTTCAGATGCATTGGGCATGAAATAGGAAGGCCTGAATTCAATCCAGACTCATATTTACTAACTGTGTGTGTGTGTGACTTTGGACAAAATACTTAACCTCTTTGCCTCAGTTTCCTCAGCTATAAAATGGGGAGAATAATAGCATCTGCTTTATGGGGTTATTGTAAGAATCAAATGAGATAATATTTGTAAAGAGCCTAGCATGATACCAGGTACATGGTATACATTTAATAAATGTTTTTTCCTCCAATTATTGGGAAGTTTTTTCCTTTAATCAAATCTGCCTCTCTGCAACTTCTATCCATTTTTCCTAGTTCTTCCCTCTGGAGCCAAGCAAAAAATAAAATTCCTCTTTCCCATCATGACAGCATTTTAAATATTGAATATTAGTATTCTGTACCCTCTTAACACCTCACTTCCTTCAACTGATGTTCATGTAGCATGTTCTTGAGGCCCTTCACTATTCTGGCTGTCAATCCCTCTTTGTTTTCTATCTTATCAATGTCCTTTTTAAAAGAAGAGGCCTAGGACTAAATTCAAAATTCTAACTATAGCCCAGCAAAGTAAAATACATCAGGACTGTGACCTTCTTACTCCTAAAAGTAATGCTTCTCTTAGTGAAATTTAAAAGCTGGGTTTTTTGGCTGCCCTATCACACTGCTGACATATTGGGCTTATAGTCTATTAAACTCCTAAGAGTTTCCCAGATAAACCACAAGCTGGTAAATAGATGACATTTAGGAGTTTTTATGGGCAAAAAAACTCATTTTTTTGGTGGCCAAACAAGTGATAAGTCTCCTTGAAGTTAATTAGGAATATCTGTGGAATATGGATATATAACTGTGACATGGTACCAAAAGCATTGTTTCTAGAGACTTCAGAAGACTGGGATTCAAAGTCTGATTCTTATAATCTTTGTAACCTGGGTAAGTGAAGAAGTTATTCTAGATGGCTTTTGAGGTCCCTTCCAGCCTTGGATCTATGATCCCATGATCTATTTAACAAATCCATAATAGAGGTATTTTTCAGCTTGTCAGAATGAACATCAGGTTTCATATATCTGGCCTAATTTTTGAGAAGACACCTCCAATGCCAAGGTGAAGAACAAGAGGAAGACTTTAGCAAACAATGTTTACTCTCATGATAGAGACTTGAAATATCAATGCTCTTAGGGCTCTCAAAAACCATTTAATCCAACTCCCTCATTTTACAGAGAGAGATATTGAGGACAAAGGAAGGAAAGCCACTGATCCAAAATCATACAGATATGGTGGATGGTGTATGATTCATTGGACCAGATGAGTCTAGACTTAGAGGATGTTAGACTAGATGGCTTCTGAAGCTATGACTTCAAGATCCTCTGTGTCTAAATGCTATCATCTGTAAAATGGAAAGCTTGGATTAGGTGATCTCTGACTAGATGACCCCTTCTAGCCCTGCCTACGATAAATCCACAATCCTATGAGTACTTCCTAAGGATGCAGTAAAAGCAATCAATGCTCTGATATCTACAAGTTGGACTGTATCTGCTCTGGTGTTCCTCCCTGTCCAGAAAGTCTAGGATTTTATGCTATGGGACTTTCATGATAGGAAATTGATCCCATGTGCTTACACTCAGTGCTATGAAGGTGTTTTCATACCTTCATGGCCAGACTCCTTAGCCGATACAGTGACTCTCCCAATTATCGAGCTCAGGTTTGAGAAGATGTTTTGAGCAAGTACTGTGACCAAAAAAGTTCCTGCAAAGAAAAGAGTTGAGAAAATGAAGAATCACAATTTGTAACAATTCTACTCACATGGGTTTAGGGAAAAAAATTTTCTCTGCCTTTGGCCTTCTTGTCCATTAATGGCAGTGCCTGCTTCTTTATCTTAGTTGCTGTGACTGAGACCCTAAATAAGGATGAATTCTAAGACGGCCTGCCACTGTGTGAGTGAAAGAATTGAAAAATAGCTCGCTCAGGTGAACTTCATTATAATAACACAAATGGTCCTAGAAATCTCTGTTATGTGTTATATGTATGTGTGAATCTATGGGAAAAAAGGGCAAATTTCTGATAGCCCCAAGGTATCTCTGCCTGAGTGATTTCTTTCTGCTCACAAAGAAAAACTGGGAAAACGAGCAGATGGGGGTTCATCCTTGTGAGTGCCAGCTCCACATTTTTCAAATTATGAGTATTTCCAGGGCAGCAGCAGGGAGTCTGGCCAGCTGCTAAAGAGAACTCTTGGGCTAAGACTGTAGGATCAAGCTAATACCGCCCCCACATTAGTAGGTGACCCACATCTCCATCATACTTCCCATCCCTTTTATGTGTTATGTCCAGGATTGGAAGTTTTTATTGCCTCAGGATGGGATTGCCTGCTTCAGGTTCTCTGGAAAGTAACAACCTCTTTCTATTGTACAATACTCACAGTTCCTCTTAAAATACTTTAAGATTTAGAAAATGTTTTATATATATACATATATATGCACATGTATATTTCTATCACCTTCATATTTACAAAAAACATGTGGCCAAGTTGGTGTTATTTCCCATTTTATCAATGAGGAGCTTGAGACTCAGAAAGAAGTTTAGTGTACATAACTACTAGCATCTGAGTCAGAAATTTGAATCCAGGTCTTCCTATCCTGAAATTCTGCACCACATTGCATTTCACCATACCATACTACTTTGTGGCCTCTTCACCTTCATGGGCTATTTAGCTACTGAAGATAAAAGGGCCATGGTGTAGAAACTAGCCTTAGGTCAGTAGACCTGGAGCTTGGGGAAGCTAAGGAGAAGCTTGATTCACAGATTTATCTGCAAAGAATGACTAAAGATTATGTTCTTTTCTCCCACCCATCCCCCCAAAATACAATAGTTGAGAATTTACTGGGGGGCCCAAACCATATCTGCCCACCCTATATGAATAACCAGAAGTATCTGTGACCCCTTACTCTCCTAGGACTTTCCCCTACTACACAACTCTGGTATTTTTAAGGTTTAAATTGCACCTAGATCTAGTTAAAACTAATTGCAAAAATTCTCCAGCAAGTTTACTGATACTGCATAGTTGTAAGTCTTTCTTCTTTATCCTGAGTTGGCCTTCCTGGTTAATTTTTAGGAACCGCCCTTCCCTGTTTGTTATTGGTTCATGATCTCTGTCCTTGGGGATTGTGGAGTTGGGGAACTTATGTGTGACTATCACCGACAGCATTTGTCCATATACCCTCCTATGTTTCACTTGGCTGTGCCAATAAAACATTCTAACCTATCATAGTATCCTTGTGTGTCATTAATCAAAGCTCCACCTTAAATTTGCAATATGTTGTAGCTCCAGAAAAGGGATACAGGAGAAATTTTAGTCTATGTAAAAGCAAAAAAAATTACAGCAGTAAAATTTTATTTTTTAAAAATTATAAATCTCGAAAGCAGAGTCAAGCTGGTAGAGTAAAGATAAAAACTTTCTGTGCTCTCCCCCAAACTGCTCCAAATTCCTTTAAATAGCGATTCTAAACAATTTTTAGAGCATCAGAATACTCAAAGACAGAGTAGAACGATTTTCCTGCCAAAGACAACTTAGAAGGTCAGCAGAAAAGGTCTGGGCAGGGTGGGAGTCCAGTGTGCCTTCCTGGTGCAAGCCGGGTCAGGGCAGCCCCAGCCCCAGCCCCAGAAACCAGAACCAGCAAAGCAGGAACTGGCCAGGGGACCTCTGAATCACACTGTGGTTTCTAGACCTCTCAGTCCAGAGACTCCAAAGACGACATGGAAGGATGTCAGGAAAGGTGTGTCAGTAGGGTGAGAGGACCTTGGGAGACCAGCATACCAGGAGTGGGCATGGGCAGTAGTGTGGTGGCAGCTTGTGGAGGCTTCAGCTGTGGAGGTCTCTTTACTACCACTGAGGAAGGACTCTGTTGCTTTAGCACATTAGATCTTACAGCTACAATGGGACAGGGACGCTCCTAAGAGTGTAAGAAAAGGGTCCTCCTAGAAGGAGCTCCAAAAACAGCTGCACAAAAATTATAGTTCTAGTTCATGAACTCCTACAATATTTTCCCCATCAATATCACCATTTGTAAATTAGCCTGTGACCCTTAAAGCTCTCTGTGACATACTCTCTTCTACTATCAGAAAGAAGCTATTATCCGATATTTCCCATCAATCTATGAAGGAACTCTAAACTCCCATTGTCCATCCCCCAACTTCTGGGTATCTTTAAACAACCTATGAGGCATTGAGTAGCATATCTTTAGAGAGGGCTGGGACCTGGTCTGCCAGGTACATTCCATTTGGCTTCTCCATCCCTCCCTCTGAGTTCCCACCTTTACTTCTCTGGTTTCCCTAAGAAAACCCCTCAAAACTGTTTTTCCCCTTTAAAAGATCTGGTTATGATGAAGATCTTTGCTAAGTTCTCTTCAGAACTAAGCCCACTCTGAGGTTATTCTCTCTCCCTCCTATAAATGGCACCTTTCTCCTTACTCTAGCTAACACTGGTTAGTCCACTAGTCTCCTCAAAGGCTCTAACCTGCTAGTCAATGGCGTTCCCAGGCCTCATGGCACACTCCTTTAATGGACTCTTCCAAAGTCCTTTCCTTTCTAACTATATGCTCTCCCAACTCTATTTCATATTCAACATTCCTGATGCCTATTTTACCTCTTATTTTGTCTGTAAACTCTTCCTCTAAATAACCTTCCTTCTGGCAAAGAGATGGCCCTTGTGAATTTGTGACATGTTTCTTTTGAACTGGGTTCTTAATCTCTGACCCAAAGGGGACCATGGCCTCTGACACAAACTTGCCCAAGAAAACAGGGAAGTTACATGCACATATAAGTGTGCCACATACATGTTGCTGACCTAGGGACACAGAGTCCTATCATCACCAATTTCTTCAAGGCCTTACACAACTCACCACACAGCCCGGTGCTCACAACTTCCCTCACAACAATCATAACCAAAAACTGAAAATAAACAAAAATGCACAGTAGAAATCCCTGAGGAAAGTCTTACCGCCTTGACTGCAGTGCTCTGACAGTCTTAACTCTGCTTTTAGATAGCTTGGCCAGTAAAATACAATGAATTAGCTTAATAGCTTTATAGGGTCTCCCTGCTTTCATCAGCTACATCTAGCAGCTTCAGAGTAGCAGAATGGTTGGAATATTCTGAGGACTAGTGCTACTACTATTGCCAGCTACCACTTTCTCCATTCCCCTTGACCGCCCTGACCCTGTCTCTACTGACACCCTGACCCATCTCCCACAAAGCAAATCATTGTATGTATTTTGACTTAGTTATTTGAGGGCCTTCTGTCAGACTATCAACTTCCTAAAGTCAGAGAGTCTGCCTGGCTTTTATTCAGTGATATCACACATTGTGCAGGATGCTAGGACCTTAGGGAGGAGCATTGAGCATAATTTTGTTATTGGTATAGTGTTGATAGGATTGGGAGGGAAAGGGAAAAGGATTCTTTAAATCCATATCTTTTCTTCCTAGATCATAGAAACAATTTTTGAGCATGGTCTTCTAGTCTAGAGTAATAGAGAGATTTATGTGTGTTTTTTTTGGAGAGGGGGAGGACAGTATGTTTATACAGTTGTGCCACTTGAAGGAAACCCAAGAGATTTAAATCTGTTCTTACAGAAAATAATAAATCTATCATTAAGCAGATCATCAATTTTTCGCTCAATCCCATAGCCCTCTCTTTGTGGAAGGACGTCGGTACATTGGCTCATCAAAGGAAAACCAATGGTAAGGGTCAGGTTGCTTCAAAAGATCAATAGAATAAGCAGTCTATAAATCTTAATATGACACACCCTTGGCTATTTATTTAACCCATGGTTTTTAATTAAAGCATTTGACGTGTTAATATAGCCCATATTTCAGGGAGGAAAATGACGTTAGGGAGGCAGAATGCAGTAGAATATTCTATACTGGGAGTCAGGAGACGCAGGTTCTAGTCCCAACTAGACCAAGACAAACTTAAAGACTTTGAGAAAGAAAAACCATTCCCCTCTCTCTGAGCTTCATTTTTTTCACGTATAAATTAGAGAGTTTGATTAAATGGACTCTAAATTCAAAAAAAAAAGAATATTAACTCTTTGATATGAAAGTAAGGAACCAACAAACAAGCATTACCTTTTGCTGGAATGGGGATGCTGTAAATCCTGGATTCTTTGCCCAAACATTCTCTCACATAGGAGAAATTTCCAGTGGCTCCTGTTACCTCAAATATCAGTTCCTCAGGGGAGCCCTGGGCCACAGATACATTAAGGAGAAGGTCTTGTCCCAGCTCCAAGTGGTCAGAAACCCAGAAAACCTGGAGACCGGACAGTGGCTCAATGATATGAATAATGAGGTCTCTGGAAAGTTTGGAGGTGGAGGTGTTGCTGACTGCTTGAATTTTCAGATGGTGAACTCCTGGCTGAAGCAACGGCTGTCCTGCGCTGACCAGAGTCAGGTTATGTGGAATAACCCCCTTCTGGATGGAGGATTCTGTCAGAGTGATGTTATCTGACAATATTGTATAAGTTATTCCAGTTCCTAGGTGGAAGGAAAGAGTTTTCATTACATTAAAACCACAAACCACACCACTATTTATTTGTTTGTTATCTTTCTATCTCTCTGTCTCTACCTGTTTTTTTTCTATCTAGAAGAATGGGTCTCCTCACTATGTGAGTGCCACCACTCCCAGCACTCCATTATATTGTCAGGTGCTGATGGTATAAGTATGAACAGCTCCACAGACATCCCCACATATTTCAACTTTGGCTACTGTATTTATCAAACAATTAGAAATTTCACAAGCTAGAGTTCTGTTTATATTCCTGTTGTCAATGATCATAATTTGTTAGTTTTAAGTAAGATTGATAAAACCCACTATGAACCATGAATAAATGAAAATATATTAGGATCTCACATTTTACATTTCACAGCAAGGACTCAGGAGAGCAAGCACAATTTTGCTGACAGGCTCATTTCTAGAAAATCCAGACTAAAACAAATCATTGTGTATTTTCTTCTGCAACACTTGTATAAAAGACAAACTTAATATTAAGAGAGATCTCAAAAGGCAGAAGCCATTTAACTTAAGCAGAGTATGTGGAATTAAAGAAGGAGAGATTCTATTCATTTGCTTTTATGATGGAAAATCTCTGATGATGGTGAATTTCTTATTTACTCAGCAGGCTGCCTCTCTGAAATACTACTGAAGAGCCTAATCGTGCTATGAAAACCCCTCAATGTGCACAATGATGAAGCCAGAGCCAATTTATTTGTGGATATCTTGACCAATTCATAAGATCTTTTGAAAACTTATAGTGATTATTCTTGACATCTGAACTTTAAAACAGAACCCCAATTCATAAATTTGATAATAATTTGTGCTACCTAAATTAGCGATCTCGTCTGAAAGTGCATGCACCCTCATGTGCACACACAGACTCCTTCACTTTTAAAACACGGTAATTTTCCCTCCTCTTTTTAATGGTGAAATCTTTCTTTAGATCATACAAGATTAAGTTCACCCATTTGGATCCATCAGCCTATTTCTGAATGAAGAGTTCACAAAAGCAGAATCATGTCCTCGCTGTGTGTTTATGGATGTCATTTTCCTTTTGGTCATTGGTAATTTGGAGATGTGTTTCCTATCTCCCTGGGCTCTTAAGAGGAAGAGTTTTGTAAACTGTGTTTGGAAATAGAAGCTGTTGTCATTTTCTATTTCAGTTTTGCCCAAAGTTGGTGCTCCCTTAAGAAAGTGCTCCTCAGGAAGGTGATAATTACTGCCCCCTTGTGTCTATATGGGTCACCTTGGGGAACACATCTTACCCCTGACACGGTAGAGATGGATCAGCATTAACTCTGGAGTCACTATCTTTCCCCCTCACTACAGATACAAGTACCATACCTTCTTTTCTGGATAGAGAACTTCCTCTGGAATCAGGGGTTCTGGGTTCAAATCCCACATCTGACATTTACTCACTGCATGACCTCGACCATACCACTTAACTTCCCTGCAGCTGTTCCTTTATCTGTAAAATGAGGGAGTTTGGCTAAATGGCCTCTGAGGTTCCTTCCTTCTATGAATCTACAATATAGGCCTCTGATCCTATGATTCTGGGCTAAAAAAATTTCGCATAAACCTATTAATTAAATTCCCATTAAATAAATTCCTAGCTAGACACAAAAAGCACACAAATTAAAAAAAAAATTCCTTGTATCCAACGTAACTGAGCTAGCAGGAATCGTACCTCCATCAAGTTCAACTTGTACCCATAAAGTAGCTCCAAGGAGGGTTCTGCAGTGGGAGCTGTTTTCAGACTCCCATGGATTATAACAGCCAGTCACACTGAGTTTCTCCATCTTGTCCTGCACAGTCACTTGCCTCTGGGCGCTCACGTGCCACTCACTGGCTGTACACTCCACGAAAATAGTGAACTCTCCAGGAGATGAAAACCGATGAGTCACATTGCTAGACAAACTGCTGGTTTAAAAGAAATCGGACATGTTACAAACTTCCACTTGTTGGGAGAAGCCGCCATCATTCACTGCACGACTTCACCAGGGTGAAGAATTGAGGGAGGCCTAAGTGACTGATCCAAGGCCATGCTGTCACCAGAAAACTACCCCAAAACCACATGCAACCGGATTCCTGTTTTAATGCAAGCACGGAGTTAAACTGAGAAATCACAAGTGCCAAAAAAAAAAAAAAAAAAAAAGAATAGAGTAATGAGAGGCTAACCTTAGTGTTACTTCACTCACCTGTCTACTAAGACCTAATGGGATTAGAATCTGCCTCAACACAGAGAGAGGCAGTGTGATTTGTTAGAAAGAGTCCTGGCTAAGAATCAGAAGACCTCAAATATTGACTTTGATACTTACTAATTATAAGATGTGAGCCAAATCATTCTCTTTTTCTGAACCTCTAATTCCTCCTCTATAAAATGGGGCAAATAATAATTATATATTCTTTTTTAGTAATAGTACTGGGAAAGTATTTTTTAATACCTTGAAATATAATAGAAATGGGAACTGCTATCATTGCCATCATTATTAATTATATTTAATTTTATGTCATATAATTATTAAATCATTAAATATATTCATTAGAATAATGATGGATAATTATGTTAATGATGATAATTATACTAATTTATCTACCTGTGCAATAGTTTGCAGAATATTAAGTATAAAAGGGTAATAGCAGAATAGTGACTTGTTTTAGGCTTATTTCTAGCTGAACCCCATTGAAAAAGAATGAGGTAATGATAATAACACTAACAGACTGCTAAGTGGGACACAGTGCTGGGCCTGGAGGCAGGAAGACTGAATTGAAATCTGCCCTCCAATACTTATAAGGTAAGTCACTTAACTTCAGCTTTCCTCCTTTTTCTCAGCTAAAAAATGGGGATAATAATAACACATACCTCCCAGGGTTGTTGTAAGGATCAAATGAGTTAATATTTGTAAAAGTACCTAGCACAGTCCCTGCCACACTGAATAAGTTTTTGTTCCGTTCTCCTTCCTTCTCCTAATTAAGGAGTGTGCCCTTATGGAGAGAATCATAATTCCTCAAAACTGTGGTTCATCCTCTGTTTTCAAAGCCGAATGACATCACGGGTAATGTCTTGACTTGCAAGTGAATTAGATTCAAGTGAAGCAGAATTGTACAAAGTCAGCCTTACTCTTTCAGAGTCATCAAAATCCTGGGGCAGTCAAGATGACTGGCAATGGCCCAGAATGTAGTAGATGGCCTTGGCATCATTTATGTCTGAAGCTCTGAGTTCCACGGTGCCTGCTTCAGCTACCTTCAGTGGGAAAAGGGTTTAGATACTTGGGGGCAAAACGCCCTAACTCAGCTACAGGTTTGAGGTCCATCTCCACCTGGTTTAGCCAGTCTGCAAAACTCTTACTGGGATGTGCTGATTTCTCAGAACCAGAGGTGAGAGTTGGATGACACGTTGAGTGGTCCTCACACCAAAAGTGCTAGCTAGACTTCCCTGATCAACTCTATACACTCCAGATACTGAGGAATCAAATGGTGACCTGAGAGGAGCAATCTTTTAATGAGCTCCGGTGCCAGTTGGAATCGCCAAGACTAAGGAAAACAGAAAAACACCTTTTTCATATTCTCCCCAAAAAGCTAGTATGAGAAAGAAAACTGTAACATAGTAATTATAGGCAGCATCGTCAGAAAGCTAAAGCGAGAATCATTCTTGATAATGAAGAACAAAATGAGCAAAAACAAGAGAACACCGTATAATATCATATCATATCATATCATATCATATCATATCATATCATATCATATCATATCATATTATATTATATTATATTATATTATATTATATTATATTATATTATATTATATTATATTATATTATATTATATTATATTATATTATATTATATTATATTGTATATTAATGCAAAAATGACTTTGAGTGAATATTTTTTTATATTATAAATACCCAAATTAACTATTAAGAACACATGAAGAAAGATAATATCTGCATCCAGAGAAATAAATGATAAATAGTGGTATGTATAGAATTAAAAATTTTAGGTATGTATAACTATTTGTGTTTAATGATAGCCATCTCTAAGACTAAAGGAAAGGAGAAAGAAGTAAAAAAAAGAAATTTACATGATAATTTTGTTGTTTATTTGAAAGGAATAGCAAGTTGTTCATGGTAGGTTTGCAATTTCATGTACAATCATCTTTATATTGTGTTATGGAATTGCTTGTTTTATTCCACAAATTAAAAAAAAATTAATTAAAAAAAAACAAAGCAAAAGAGGGAATCATTCTTTCTATTTAATACACTATCCCAGCCCTAGTCAAATCATATCCATTCTTCAAGGCTCATTTCAAACTTTACTTCTAGAAAATTCCCCACCTTACTGTTTTTTCCATCGCTTTGAAGTCCTGATCTATTCACAATCTTCACCACTTCTAATATTATCTGAATTTATTCCTTCATTTTCCTCATGTGTCAGACCTACTCCCTGAGATGACAAACAATTAGAGATCATTTTTTCTTTTCACTTTTCTCAAACCTTCGATTTTGCTAGCTGACATGCTTTAGAAATAAGGGTTATTCTCTTTGGTCTTAGTTATGGGGTAGTCAACCAATATTTGATAATTTTTTAAAAAGATCAATTCACAGATGTGTCAATAGATGGCGCAAGACAAAAAGTGTATTTTATGGGTTTTAGAAAGCTGAACATAAGGAAATAACTTAAAAATAAGGAAATAATAATAAGGAAATCACAGATGTGTCAATAGATGGCGCAAGACAAAAAGTGTATTTTATGGGTTTTAGAAAGCTGAACATAAGGAAATAACTTAAAAATAAGGAAATAATAATAAGGAAATCACAGATGTGTCAATAGATGGCGCAAGACAAAAAGTGTATTTTATGGGTTTTAGAAAGCTGAACATAAGGAAATAACTGTACTGCTTATAATAATGATATTATATTATCATACATTTAGAGCTGGAAGGCACCTCAGAATCTATCTAGTCTGATTTCCTTATATTATAGATTAATAAAATGGAGGCCAAGGGAACTTAAACCTTGAATGAATAAGCATTTATTAGGGTATACTAGTACCAAGAATCATCACACAAAGATTTGAACATAAACCCACTAACTTCAGCATCAATATGTTGATGCCATGTGCCTCACTGCCGCTTTGTGTTTTTTAAATTACTTTTCCAATTTTATTTTATGGATTGATCTTTATAGTAAAAAGAGCTCTCTGTTTGTGGATCATCAAACCTGACTCTAGAAGAGATTCTAAGACCAACACCAACTTTTTACTAAGGCACAGAAAATTTAAGTGACTTGCCCAAGGAGGTGAACAGTGATGACATCTGACTCCACATATGAATTATTTGCCTTATACCCATTGCATTATATTCTGTTACCTGCTTGACTTCAGGCAAGTCACTTCTCTGGGCCTCTTTTCCTTTATCTATAAAGTTAAGGAGTTGAAGGTTTTTTCCAGCTCCAAATCTGTGATTAAAGGATCTAGCTTTATTCTCACAATAGTCTTGTGAAATAAATTCTTGGAGAAGTTAAGATTGCTGATCCCCAGAACACATACAGAAGCCTCAAATAGGGTCAGACTCTGGGATTCTGGATAAGGGAAAACAATTGTCTGAGATTGTAGGAACATGGAACTTATCACAGATGGCAAGTTTGCCCCATGCTTATTCAGGGATAAGACATAACTTCTACTGATGCTTGAGGCATGGAGAAAGAAACTAGCCTCCTCTGCATATAAAGAAGAAATATGGCATTGCAGTAAGCATAATTGGGTTGTTGCAGAAATAGGAAGTTTGAGAGCGGGGGAGAGAGGGGAAAGACAAGAGAGAGAAGGAAGGAAGGAAGGAAGGAAGGAAGGAAGGAAGGAAGGAAGGAAGGAAGGAAGGAAGGAAGGAAGGAAGGAAGGAAGGAAGGAAGGAAGGAAAGAAGGAAGGAAGGAAGGAAGGAAGGAAGGAAGGAAGGAAGGAAGGAAGGAAGGAAGGAAGGAAGGAAAGATAGAAAGAGGGAGAGAAAGAGAGAGATACAGAGACAGACAGACAGAGAGAGATACAGAGAGAGAGAGAGAGAGAGATGCATTGGGTTGAAATAGGGATAGAATCCCCAAAACATAGAATGTCAGTATTTAAAAGAACTTGAGAGATCATTTGGTCCAATTTGTGTCTAAAAAGGGATCCACTCTATAACATACAATAAATGGTCCTTCACCTTCAGCTTAAAGTTCTCAGGTGAGGAAGAAAATCTGTCCCACTTTGGGGGCCAAAGAAAACAAATCCAATCCTTCTACCACATGACAACTTTTCCTTCCTTCCTTCCTTCCTTCCTTCCTTCCTTCCTTCCTTCCTTCCTTCCTTCCTTCCTTCCTTCCTTCCTTCCTTCCTTCCTTCCTTCCTTCCTTCCTTCCTTCCTTCCTCCCTCCCTCCCTCCTTCCTTTCCTTCCTTCCTTTCCTTCCTTCCTTCCTTCCTTCCTTCCTTCCTTCCTTCCTTCCTTCCTTCCTTCCTTCCTTCCTTCCTTCCTTCCTTCCTTCCTTCCTTCCTTCCTTCCTCCCTTCCTTCCTTCCTTCCTCTCTTCCTTCCTCCCTTCCTTCCTTCCTTCTCTCCCCTCTCTCTCTTCCTCCTTCCCTTCCTTCCTTCCTTCCTGACAGCTCAGACATAGTTCTTGGCACACAGAATTTAAAATGTAAAAATTACTTTAGAGATCATCCAGTCCAACTGCTTAATTTTTTTTTATAGATGAGGAAACTTGAAGTTTCAGGGCTAAAGAACACGTTCAGTTGACACTAATGAACTTAACAAGTCACTTCTTTTGGCCCCAATCCAAAAAAGTACCTTATACTACCACATTTTCCTTCACTTCTCACCAGGCTCTACACTTGTATCTCTATCATGTCGGGAAAACCTTCCTACCCCATCCCCTTCAGCTCCCTTTTATGTGCTTTGTTCTCTATTAGAATGTAAGCTTTTAATAAATGCTTACACATTGCCTAGACGTTCTGGTGGAATTAAGAACCCCTATGAGTGACCAAAGAAAAAGTATTGTTTGGAATTAAATCTGGGTCTCAGAGGAATGGGCTGAAAGAACCCTACAATCCATCAGATCTGAAGAGTATGATAGGAAGTCAGAGGACCTGGGCTGACAAACTGTGACAATGAACAAGTCATTTCTCTGGGTCTGTTTGCTCATCTACAAAATTAGGCTGAATAATCTCAGATCCCTTATGGCCCTAGGTCCTATGGAGTTCACTCCAGACTCCCAGTGAGATTTCTAGGTCCGTGACACTAGCTTAGGAACAGACCTCTTTCTGCTCCTTCTCCTCCTACCCCCCAGATAGATGCGTAAATACATGGAGTGGGTCAGAGAGCCGAGCACACAGGATCTGCCCAGAGCAGAGGTATAACTAGGGGCAAAAACAGTGCTGGAGGAGAGAGAGGAAGGGGCAGACGCAGGAGTTAGAATGCATTCCACCACAGATTCTGTTGGACTGGGAGAGGGCTGGGGTTGGATGCCACTGTGATGGCCTGGGAAGATGGCACCAGGGGAGACGAGGTACAATGGTGAGGTGAGACCTCCCCCAGGAAGGAAGCGAGCCCATGTGGAGGAGAAAGCACAGCCCTCCAGGTACTGGCACCGTGGTGCAAAACCCCGTTTACCTCAGGGCAGTGTCATCTCTGGCTCAGAACATACTGGTCATGAAACAGTGCCCGCCTCAGGGCTCAGGCCCTGTGAGCAGAACAAGTGCTTGGTGGCTGTCTTGCAGCAGACCCTGCTAAGTGCGGTCCAGTTTTCTCTTACCTTGGGGGATAATACGGATCAATAGCTGTTCCATCCCCGGTGCTGATAACACAGGATAGGTTTCCGGTATAGGGTGAGAGCAGCCATGTCAGGGAGATGGTGATCTTGTCAGAAATGAAACATGTGTCAGGCACAATCACTTGCAGACCTGTGCAACATGAGAAATGCTGAGTGAACCGCCTTTCCTACATTTAAAAACTCTTCTCCTCTGTCCAAACATGTCTGAAAATGTCCAGAAGGAAAAGGCAACGCCCTTATAAGAAGCATCTTGGGAGAAGCTTGGAGCTTGCTAGGGTGGCCAGTGCACAAACTTCAGCAGTTTGCAGCGAATTAACTTTACTGTGCACTTGAGTATCAAAGGCCAAAATGAAGGATGGTAGCCTCAGAAATGTTTTCCTATTTGGAAAGAGCCCATCATTGACTAGATTTTATTAGTCTATATAGCGACTATATACCCATAGCAAGTCACATGGTACCTAATCTTTCTCTTTTCTGGGTTTGATCTAGAAGAGAAAGAAGACCGTGGGTACAAAGGAAGAGTAGCTGAAGTCTTAGCAGAAAGCTTGTTTCCTCCTCACACAAGGACTAGAGGAAGGTGGTTAACTGGAAGGAGTGCTACAATTAGAAAATCCAGTCTTCAAACCCAGGATTGTTGATGTTTAGTGGGAGGAGGTGCTGTTTGTGCTGCAATTTTTGTCAATATTTCAGAGTTGTAACTGTCATTTTGGATTCTATCTCCATCAACACATCTGCAATCCTCTGACTTCATAAGTGATTTTTTTTTTTTTTTTTGCTTTGCTGAGGCATTTGGGGTTAAGTGACTTGCCCAGGTTCATGCGGCTAGGAAGTGTCTAAGGTCAAATTTGAACTCAGGTCTTGCTGACTTCAAGGCTGGTGCTCTACCCACTGCCCCAACTAGCTGCCTCTTCATAGGTAATTTTCAAGAGTTGCTGTGGCTGAAAAAAAACACAAACCATCCTCCTGCAGCCAACTTGGTGATGAGTCTCTTAAAACCTAGGTTTATGCCCAGGTAACAGCTGCTATCCCAACCACTACCAGACTTATTCAGAGCTGGCTAGGATCTGCTCAAGTTTGCACTCTCATAGCTTTTGAAAAACCATGATCATCTCCTTCCATAATGAGGCTTCTATAATTAATAGGGCCAAAGGATCACCTAGTCCTTATATTTCTTTAAATCTTGTTCTCAAGTGGATAACTTTGTTTGTAATTACAGGTTAACTATTGATAGGAATATTTTAATAGACAAGTAAAGAAACAATCTCTGATGTCATCAGTGTAGGTAATTCCTTGTGTGAGAATGCCTTCCACTAACACAGATCATAACCTCTCTCTGACAAGAAAATAAATCCTAGGAAATTGTCTGAGAAACATGGAAAGTTGCCTAAGCAACTTGAGCACATAGACCACACAGCTAGTAAATATTCAATAAAGGATATGAACTCAGTCTTCTTACTATCCTTCTGGGTTCTCAGTTCAGAACTTTACCAACAAATTATCAACTTCTCATTATTTTAATAAAACTAATATTTTTATAGAAATCACATGAGTGACTGATGTATAGATCAATCTTTATGCTCTTTTTTATTTATTTTTGGAAGCAGCCAGATGGTGCAATGAACTGCAAGTAAAATGTCTGGAGAACATGAGGGCACACCATTTCACTGTCACTAGTTATGGCTGAGGTAAGCTATGGGATATGATACTCAGGAAGAAGAAGAATATAATGACTTTTGGAGAAAAGGATGCCCTCCTCTGGAGTTATAAAGTTGAAGTTTTTCAGGCAGGTATCCCCAATGAGCACATTTGTTGTAATTAAGGATCAAATAAAAGGAGGTCTGTATGAACTCAAAAGTGACATTTTCTAGTGCCATGACTTCTGTTTGTGATTTGTCTATATATGATATGGCTTTATATGATCATATATTTAAGATAAGTCAGACTTAAAGTACTCCTTCAGGAAGATGAGATATGAAGGAAGGTTGAAGACTCTGACCCCTGGAATCAACTGGTCACCCTTCTGTGAGTCACAGAGCTGTCCTGGCTTGTGCTTTCATCCCCACAGCCCATTTAGATCACTCACCTTCTACACAGTGGTATTGGATCCAAAGGTAACTGCCAAGAGAAGGACACATATCTCCAAAGAATGCCCTATCTGCTGCTACCTGGCATGCCTGCAGCCCATGGCACTGTCCTGAGAGTATCACAGCCCACAAGGCCAGGTATCACATGCAAGAAAAAGAGAACAAGTTTCAGAGAGATTTTTTTTTCTCTGACAGTTGCAATGAACCTGCAGAAGGAAAGCAGTTGTACAAGACAGAAAGAGTGTTTGTTGGCAGGAGGGTAGTTTGAAGCAACACAAAGAATTCCTGATGGATACCTGCCCCCCTCCCTATTCTACAGAGGAAGCTGGAACTAAATCATCTAAGAGAGCCTGGGGCTGAGCTCCAGGACTAAGGGGAAATCTGCTCTCAAAATTCTTTTGTTCAGTGGCATGGAACGCCTGCATGTTAACAAATTAATACTTCTACCTGAGTTCTATATATACATAGAATCTCAGAGTTTAAAAAGACTTCAGAGTGTATCTAAACCCACTCCATATCTTTCTAGGAATTCCCTCCTTAACATCTCTGACAAAAGATCATTCTGCCAAAATATTTCATGGAGGAGAAACCTCCCAGTCAGAAGTGTACTGGTACACTGAACAACCAGAACTCTGGGAAGGAAAAACAAACAAACCCAATAGCAATGTGTCTATGATCCACTTTTAAGTTTAACTTGGTATTATTATTTTCTCCATTGTTTTCTTAAATCTAGGTAATCATCAAAACAATAAATCAAACTCTGATTTGCAGCATTTGCTGTTTCCAAGGTGTAAATGCTTACCCTGAAATTTTAACTATCAGGTCTTCTAAATCAAAGCTTCTTAAAATGTGATTCACAACCCCAAATGAGGTCATGAAATCATGGTTTATTGTCAGTAAATGTTCGATTTGTATATCTATTTTATATACCTGTACATCCAGGATCATATTAAAAATTTCTCCATTGAAAAGGGGTCCAAAGTGTAAAAAAGTTTAAGAAGTCTTATTCTAAGCCATAAGAGTTGGCTCCAGCACACCTCTTTTGCCAATGAGGCCATTTTAATTGGGGATACTTTAACTGGAAGAAAATTTTTCCTTACTTTTAATTGGCAAGTTCTACTGTCTGTCCTAGCTCTACTCTCAGGGGTCAATCAATCCAAGTTTAGACCCTCTTCCACATACGAACCCTTCAAATATTTAATATTTATGTTCCCCTAAGTCTTCTTATGTGCTAAATATTCCTATTTCCATTACTCAAATCTCATGTAGAATTTCCCCTTACCATCCAGGATGCCTTATTTTAGATATATTCTATTTTGTCAATATCCTTTCTAAAATATTGTGGCCATAATGAAACCTAATGTCCTTGAAGTTTAAATAGAAGTGTACAGGGTAACCAATAGCTTCCTTGTTCTCGACACTCCTCTTCTTAATGCAGAAGTCTAGGGTATAATAATAATAATAATGATAAATCCAATGACACTAGTTACTATTTATATAGTGTTTTAAGATTTGCAAAGCTCTTTACAAAATTTATCTCATAATCCTGGGTGATAGATGTTATTATTATTTTTATTCTCATTTTTACAAATGAAGAGATTGATCCAGACAAGAATTAAGTGACTTGCCAGTTCAGTCTCAGTAAGCATCTGAGACCAGATTTGAATGCAGGTCTTCCTGAATCTAGACCCAACACTCTAGTCACAAAGCCAGCAAGTTGCTTCTACCAGTAGCTTTTTGACTGCCATGTTACACGTTACAGGATCACAGAATTTCAGATTTAGTTAATGGCCATCAAGCTCAGCTCATCCTTGAAAAAAATCTAGCTTTTGCTTAAAGACTTTTCAGTGAGAGAAAAGCTACGACTACCTGAGAAAACTCATGTCACAGTTTTTCTTGATATTAAGCCTAAATTTCCTCTTTGCAGTTTCTATCCACTGTTGTTAGTTCTGCCTTCTATGGCCAAACAGAATATATCTTCTACAAGATAATTCTTCAAGTACTTGAAGAGAATAACCATGGCCCCCAGCCCTTTCTTCTCCTATCCTAGTTCTACTACTGACTTATACCTCACTAAAATGCCATATATCCCCCTCCCCCCATAGACTGTAGTCTAATACCTCTTGCAGAACTTATTCCTTAAAATCTCACATTCACTTCCAAGACAGAGAATTTCCCTGTCATCTATGTTACTCTGGGTCAGAGTACTCCCTTTTTACATGAACCATCGTATCAGTCCGCCTCAGAGCTGAGTGCTCTTGTACTTAAAGAGATTCCCCTTCCAAAGAAAGGTGTCGCTGACACGACTGTTTCCCTTAGAACAAAGTTTCAGAGAATTAGAGTCTCACCTGCTATTTCATCTCGGATGCTGATCACACCACAGTCTTCTTCTAGCTCTGAAGGCATAGTTGCATCCACAGTGCAGTAATAGGGAGTCTGTCGTCCATAAAAGCCGTCATCAATCTGAATGACTTCTCCTGAGCCACAGTGCATGGTAGCATTGGATCCTTCACAGGCTAGGCTCTGGCCAAACTCTGTGACCAAGGAGAAAAGGCTTCTTTGTCATCACAATTAGGAAGTCCAGGTTGCTGACGTAGGAACAGACAGGTAGCAGGTACTGCTCAAAAACTCATAAAAGAGCCCTTTTGGATGCCTAAGTATTATTTTGGCAGGAGAAAGAAAAGGAGTGCTAATTGAAATCCTAAAGCAGTGCAGCTCTAGGGAGTCTAGCTTTTTGGAAAACTTGCAATTCAATTCATTCACTTTAACCAGCATTTATTAAATTCTTGCAATATTTAAGGCTTATTGAGGGAAAGTGAGGAAGGCTTCTAGGATGCAAGATGGAGCCTCTTTAATGAACCCATAATAAGGATAAGTCATATAGTACAAATATATCCCTGTGCTAGGCACTTTCCCTGTATCCGTGTATCTTTTTTAAATGTTCCTTTTGTGTAAACATGGATATCTCGAATCAGAGGACCTGTATTCAAATGTTGGTTCTATTACTCACTTCCAACATGAACTCAATCAAATTTGTTCACCATTCACCCTCTCAGCTTTCTCCATAAAATCTTTCATCTATTTTATCTATAAAATTAAGGATTTATAGTAGATGACCTTTAAGATGCATTTCAGCTCTATAATATTACTATGATCCTTATAGAGAGTCTCAAGTCTTGGGGAGGCTTCCTGAGGTCTTTCGCACAAAGAACAATAGAGGGCTAGGTAATGATGACTTCCATCACAATATCATTGGTTGTTGTATCTCTGAAAATATTTTCTGAACGCCAGAAGGGAACATGGACAAGCAAGACAGTTTTGCAAGTAGTATGTAAAAATCATTACATATATGCATATATGGTATGTACTTTTTAAGGAAGCAAGCAGAATACTTTTTTTGTATTTTTTTTTTTTTTTTTTTGCTGTTGTTGTAGAAATACTCTTTTTTTTTTCCTGCTGTTTAAGTTCAGAAAGAAATTCAGAAGAAGGTTAAGGAGAAGACTTCTTCTAAACTATGCCATACTATACTATACTATACTATACTATACTATACTATACTATACTATACTATACTACACTATACTATAGGCAGTATACTCCTCTCCTAGATTGGTGCAACCTTGTTTTTCAGATCTAGCCATGGACCTCTCTACACATATGACAAATATGGGTCTTTTTTTGGGGGGGGCAGATTTTTTTGAGGATTGCCTTAGGTTGGCCAGCCTTGCAGTGGAGGAGAGAAGACATATATACATTCATCTGTGGGGGAAGGAAGAAATCAGCTATTTTTTTTTTTTTTTTTTTAATTTTTTATTTTATTTTATAATTATAACATTTTTTGATAGTACATATGCATGGGTAATTTTTTACAACATTATCCCTTGCACTTACTTCTATTCAGATTTTTTCCCTTCCTCCCCCAACCCCCTCCCCCAGATGGCAAGCAGTCTTATATATGTTAAATATATTACAGTATAATTTAGATACAATATATGTGTGTAGAACCGAATTTTTTGTTGCACAGGAAGAATTGGATTCAGAAGGTAAAAATAACAGTTTACATTCATTTCCCAGTGTTCCTTTTCTGGATGTAGCTGGTTCTGTCCATCATTAATCAATTGGAATTGGATTAGCTCTTCTCTATGTTGAAGAAATCCACTTCCATCAGCATACATCCTCGTACAGTATCATTGTTGAAGTGTATAATGATCTTCTGGTTAGAAATCAGCTATTACTAATAACTGTAATGAGGGTGGCAAACTCTCTCCCAATTTCCTCAAGCTGCTCATAATCAGCTTTTCTAGTAGCTCAGCCTCTATAAGTAGTTAGGTTAGTCTTTTGGCCTGGTTTTCCTAAACTGTTCAAGAATGTAGGTGTCAGAAATATAGATAACAATAGACTGGAGAAGGTGAATAAGGAAGTAGGAATGGCTGAATTGATGCAAAGATGGAAGATTGTAGGCAAAGAATACTGACACAGGAATAGGCTAAGCACAAAGAAGGACCCGAAAGTGCTTGCTAAAAGGAAAGCCAGGGATCAGAAGTCAGATTAGCCTTTAAGTAGGAGTTGTAGAATCATAGGATCATAGGCTCAGCAGTGACAGAAATCTTAAAGGTCAGAAGGTTAAAACATGACATTTTATAGATCAGGAAAATGAGGTTCTGAGAAGTTGTAAGATTTACCTAGGGTCACACAAATTCAAAGCAAAGATCAAGCTCCAAAGCTAATACTTTTTCTCCTTTATTGTGCTTTACCAGTACTCAGAGTCAGGGCTGAGCAGTAGTCACAGTCATATGTCCTTATAGGGCTAGACAGATCTGACCTATCAAAAAACAGAAGGAAATCAAAGATCCAGACCCCTAAGTAATGTACCTGGGCATGGAGAACAAGCACTGCACCATAATGTACGAGGACCTCCATACCAGGCTCACCCTTTGCCTTAGCCAGAGAATGGGGGACTGCTGTTTCATCCAGAAAAGGAGCTGATGTATGCCAGGAATTAGTCAAACCTTTGGATGGGGAGAAGAGTAGTACAGAGGAACAGGTCTGAACTGGGACTAGACAAAGAATAAATCAACAAGGGATGCCTCCAGTGGCAGAGAGAAGACTCTCTCTGTGTCTCTCTTTCTCTCTCTCTCTGTCTCTGTCTCTCTGTTTCTGTCTCTGTCTGTCTCTCTTTTATATTAATCTGTGGGGAAGAAATTTTAAGTCTAAAATTCTTTTTTTTTTTCCCCTGAGGCTGGGGTTAAGTGACTTGCCCAGGGTCACACAGCTAGGAAGTGTCAAGTGTCTGAGACCAGATTTGAATTCGGGTCTTCCTGAATTCAGGGCTGGTGTAAAATTCTTTTATTTTCTATTGGTTCCAGACTATCTCCAAAATAATAACATTCAAAGGGCTGGAACTGGTTTCCAGAGAAGGATGCAGAGCCAGGAAGGCAGATTAGGGGATCAACATATAAAAACAGAGCACTAGGGAATTATCATTTTGTCTAACTTTATCTGATTCTCCAAAGCATTAGTCCTCTTTATATTATCTTTGACTATAATCCTCACTCTTGCAGAAAGCCTGCAGCATAATGGGTAGGGTCTCTAGGAATCTTCATTCAGTCAGGGACTGAGAGAAGAGCAGCCTCTGACCAAGCCTAGTAAAGAAACTATCAGTCTTGGACAAGGGGATAAGGGTTTGATGCTTAAAACCATGACTCCACTAAAGTCCTCCTGGAATATCTTATCAAGATGCAGAAGTGGCCCAGCAGCTAGATAACCCAGTGGATAGAGCACTGGCCCTGGGGTCAGGAGCATCTGAATTAAAATTCAATTCACACATTTAATACTAGCTATATGATCCTGGGCAAATCTCTTAAACTCTTAATTGCCTTATTTAAAAAAAAAAAAAAAAGTGTATGTGGCCCTGTCATCTCAAAGTCTAAGCCACCAGGAGCATAAACTACTAATCTGGAAAGGCTTATAGAGATAGACTATATGCCAGACATGTGTGTATATAAGTGCATACCTACATATATATAAAAATATGTATGTGTGGTTATAGTTATGTAATTTTATATTTGTTGTTGTTCAGTCCTTTCACTCATGACTGATTCTCTGTGACTCCATTTGGGGTTTTCTTGGCAAAGACACTGGAGTGGTTTGCCATTTCCTTCTCCAGCTCATTATACAGATGAGGAAACTGAGGCAAAGAGGGGCAAGTGACTTGTCTAGCTAATAAATACCTGAGGCTGGATTTAAACTCATGAAGATGAGACTTTCTAACTTAAGGTTCATCATTACCTACTGTGCCACCTAGCCACATAGGCCATATATAAAATAATGTAATATATGATACATAAATAATATATTTAGAGTTTATAATACTAATAACATAACATTTATATACTAATAACTAACATTTACATATTACACAAAGGATTTTACATATGTTATCTCAATTGATCCTCACAATAACACTATCAGTTAAGTACTATTATTATCTTATTTTTACAGCAGAAGAAACTGAGGCTGAGAGAAGTTAAGGGATTTTCCCAGTTCACATGGCTTGTAAGTGATGGCAGTGCTCCAGAATAAAGCTCTGGTCTTCCTGATCAGATCGCCTTGGCTCAGTTTATTACCAAGTTGGTTTCACAGGAGTATTGGTCCCAGAATCAAAGGATCTGTATTCAAATACCACCTTTGCCATTTACTTGTAGATCTTGGGCAAGTAATTTTCTTCTCCAGGCTGAGTTTTCTTATTTGTAAAATGATGGAATAGAACTAGATGACATCTGGGGTCCCTTGTCTCTCTGAATGTTGTTTTTTTGGGGGGACAATACTAAAGTTAAGAGTTTTCATCACTGTCAATGGAAAATGTATCAACTTAGAATATTTACATTTCAACTTTCATTGAAGTAAAAATGTTAAGTAAACATTTCCTTGGAATCTCTTAATAAGGGAGAATTAAATATACATATCTCTGAAAGGCTAGAATTCATAGGATACTTCTAAGAGCACATAAATATTATCCAGACATGTTTGTGTGCATATGTCTGCCTGCATGTGCCCCAAGGAAGAAGGGGAGTGATGAGTGGTGAGAGCTTACCAAATTCACAAATGAAGGCAAACTCCTGAGAGCAGTTTTCCATTGCAGCCCACTCATAGTGGGAATTCTTCATAATGTAGCCACACCTGGCTGAGAAGGGAGGAGGCTGGTTCTCATGCCAGTGGCTGTAGCTTATGTTGGACGTGTCCAACCAAACCATCCACCCTGTAATGGAAACACAATTGTCAGGACTTGGTTAAAAAGAAAAAATGCAGATGAGATATATATCAGAGCTATTCATTCTTTTTTCCTTTTATTATTTAAATTTATTTTCCAGTGATCAAAAAACTATTTTCTCTCCCTCTTCTCTCCCTCTCTCCTTCCCCAGCAAAGGAAAAAAAACCCCTTAATTCCAAATATTCAAACAAAACAAATGACTATATTAGCCATGTCCAAAAAAAAAAAAAAAAGTATCTCAGAGCAATTCATCTCAGACTCACAGAAACATAGTATTTGCCTCCAGTCTGCCTTTCCAAATTTATTACACATTATTGCTTTTCACGTATTTTTCCTTTTAGACAACTGGCCTGCATGTTGTTCTGAATAGGCAAGATTCCATCTCCTGTTTCCTACCTCTCCTTCCATTTCTTAGAGTCCCCAGCCTCCTTCAAAACTCAATTCAAGGATCAGTTCCTATATGAGCCTTATCCTTCAACTACTAATGGCCCTACCATAGCAAATTATAGTTTATTATGCATTTATTTTATATTCATTTATATATGTGCATCTTGCTTTCCCTCAGTAGACTGTAAGCTTCTTAAGGGACTTTATTGACTTTGAGGTCCCCTCTTCCCACCCCAATCCCTGCTTCCAAACCCCAAGTCCAACCCTGGTACACAATACAGGCTTTACAAATGCTTTTTTGATGGTGTGATTGATCTAAAATACTGGAATTAAACAAAGGATCCTAAAAAGAATTCACTTAACTAAAAAGATAGTGTTATAACATATCCAGCTTTATTCTAAAGCATTCATCATGAGACTTTTATTGGTATGTATTTCATTCTTTTCTATAGGATGGGAAGTTCGATATGTAGAAATTGCCTATTATAGAAGTTATAAAACAAGCAATTTATAAATATATCTAATGACAACTGTCAGAATCTACATTGCCTTGGCTATACATTTCAAGAAATGGGGTACTTCATTTGCTTCTTCACTAAGGGGTCATATGATAGAAAGGACGCTATTTAGAATCCCTTAATCAAGAATAGTGGGCCTTTATAAAATTGCTTTAAGGTTTGCCCAGTGCTTTACAGACATCATCTGATTTGAGCTTCACAAACTTGCAAGGAGGATGTGTTTATGGATCCAATTTTACAAATGAGGAATGAAGTTTAGGGAGGTTCACTGACTGGTCCAAAGAAACTAGTAAGTATCTGAGGTGGGATTCTAACCCACATTTTCTTGTTTTAATTCCACCACTCTCCTCATCTACCACCCTGCCTCAGGAAGAGCTAGATTGGAATTCTGGATCTGTTATGAACTAATTTGGCCCAGACATTTATTTACCAGCTGTATGATCTTGGACAAACCACTTAAGTTCTGTTTGCCTCAATTTCCTCATCTGTAAAATGGGGATAATAACAGCATCTACCTTCCCAGGGTTGTTGTGAGGATCAAATGAAATAATAATTATAAAGCACCTAGCACAATGCCTGGCACATAGCAAGTGTTATATAAATGTAGGGGCTGTTGGGTGGTACTAGCTAGAGTGCCATCTCTAGAGTCAGGAAGATTCATCTTCCAGAATTTAAATCTGGTCTCAGATACTATCTAGATATGTAACCTTAGATAAGTCATTTAATCCTCTTTACCTCAGTTTCCTCATCTGTAAAATGAGCTGGAGAAAGAAATGGCAAACTACTCCAGTGTCTTTGCCAAGAAAACCCCAAATGAGAACACAGTATGACATGACTGAAAAATGACTAAACAAAAATATAAATATTGCTATTTATTTTTGTTTTTACAATTATTTTTATTGTAGCCTTTTAACAAGTTGTTTGCTCTTCTCTTAGTCTCTGTCTTCTTTTTTGGGAAATAGGGGTAATGACTGGCACTACCTGCTTTATAGTAAACATCAAGGAAAGCATTTCACAAAACAATCTAGAAATGACAATTATTATAATTATTCCTGATCTTTGAATCAGTGAATCTACCATGTTTCATCATCTCCTTTCAACCCAGCCTGACCCATTCCTTTCCAAAGCCCCACCTTCCCACAGACCAAAATGAACCAAAATTAAGTGACCAAAAAGGGCTTACCTTCTTCCCTGCTCTCCTAGGGAAAAGGAAACTATACTGGAAATCTCAAGAAAACCAAATTCAGATTCTGAACTTTACACTAACTAGCTTTGTGACTATGGGCAAACCATAGGATTATAGCTTTAAAGCTGGAAATGACTTTAGAAGCCATCAAATATGACTCGCAATTTTACAGATGAGGAAACTGAGACTGGGATGGGGGTGGGATTGGCTTGCTCCGGATCACATAACATGATTCAGTTGGCAGACCTTGTTATTGGAACTAGGTAGAGAGTTTTGACATAAGCCAGGAAACCATTAGGTCCTCTGTGATCTATTCCTTTAAGGCACTGTGTAAAGCATAAAGGAGCCTGCCATTTTCATTTATGTGGTTTTTAAAAGGTTTGTTGGTTTCTTAAGAGAAAGCATTAGCATTATGGACCAGATAATGGTCTCTGACAAATCCCAACCTTGTTATTCCAGTCCAAGCTGTGGAGCAGGAGTTATACAGCTTCTAAATAGAGGAGCCAAAAATTGAACCCACGTATTCCAATTCCAGATCTAGACAGTCAATCAATCTGTCAGTCCACAAGTATCTGTTAAGTACTTACTATGTGTCAGGCACAGAGTACGATAGAAAAATAAACATGCAGTCAGGGGTCTTGGGCTCCATTTCCTTCCATTCAGAAAAACAGAATAATTATGTTCATTATAAGTTAATTAAATTATAGAATTGTAGAACTAGAGTGTTCTCATTTCAGAGAGGAGGAAACTCTGTTGCTGACTTCCTTTTTTCCTTATAGAGGCCAAATTAGGTGATCTCTAAGATACCTTCCAATTCTATATCTATGACCATCCCTCTCCACCATGCTGTTCCAAAGCTATATTCCCAGAGCTATAACATGTGGCAGTTGAGATGGGCACAAATGATTTGTCCAATGAAATTCAGATTAAGAAGTGGAAAATTCATACTCTCTTTCAGGACCTACCTTCAGCAGTTTCTTTCTGTGCATAGGTAAGTCCTATCCACCACTCCCTTTCTTCAGGGATGTTTCTTTGCAGGAACTGTTGGGTTTCTGGACTGTTGATAAAGATGAGATGCCCCCCCTGCTTCTCGCACCACTTCTGGGCACTAGCAAAAGGGCGCTTATGTCCCACAAACTCATAGCACGAGTGATCAAAGGCCACTTGGTTGGTGGAGCAATGGACCCCCATTTCTGGGGCTGCTGTATCAATGGCCCTCAGACTCAGAGATAAGAGGACCAGAATGAGCGTTACAGGCCACATTCTGGGCTCTCCAGGACTACCTCTACCCCAGCACACATAGACAGTGTCCTGCTGTTCGGACTTGGTTTGCTGGTTTTCTATCGTGTCTGATTCATAAATCTCTCTTTCCCCACCTTGTGTCATCCTGTAATAGCAGCAGCCATTAGCAGAAGTCCTATCTTAGTACAAACAGACACCCATTCTTAGTGCTCTCTATACCACCTTACATAGTTATAGTTTAAATGCCTGTTTCTTATCAATTTATATAATTCTTTTGGTGAAGGACACATCAGGTTGATAGATATTACCTGTTGTTTTTTTTTTTTTTTAAGTAATTGGAACATCTGCTAGTTTGAGATAAAACTTAATTTGCTATCAATCAGATTTGAGCAGAAAGTGTGTGAAAAGCTCCCTGCATCTGAAAATGACATGATAGACAAGGGATATTAGTCAAATCAGAATCAATGGCTGGAAGAGAAGCCCAATTACTGCTCCTTACCCATTCTATTGTCTCAGACTGACAGCTGTGTCCCATGATAACAGTTCTCTCCCAGATAGCCTGAATACCTATTAATCTAAGCTTCACCAGGTTTTAAGATATAAGCCTTCCTGAATGAGAACACATTACAAAATTAGTCTGACTCTAGCATAAAAGTGGAAACACTCACCCCAGAGCCTTTAGACCTTGCTGACATTTTCTTTGAAGAAGAAGATTTATAACATGGAATTCAATGAATTCAACTTGAGAAATATTTATTAAGCATCTACTATATGCAAGGCCTAATGCACATTGGTGGGGAGATGCAAAGGTAATTGAGATTTGACCTTTGCCTTTTATCACCATCATGGTACATGGGAGTGTTCCCAGTATCTGTGCTGGCCTGAGATCATCCATACTAATTCAGAACCCATATATGTCATTTACCAGAATTGGAGGAAAATGGCCCATGATCCAGTCAAGCCTTGCCCCTGACCAACTTAAATTAATTGGTATCTCATCTATTTCTTTTACTTTATTTTATCTCAAATTGAAAACTGAGGTCTTCTGAAATGGCGTCAGGTCTAGGTATTTATAGTTGCCCATCATGTTAAAATATCCAGTACATGTTAAAAGATCAAGGAGCATTATTTTAAAACAAAACTATTTAATTAAGACAGAAATGAATAGCAAAACAAAAATAGCAAAACCAATCACATCTCTGGATCTTAGAAACTCATTTCTCTTTCCCCTAAGGTTGCTTGGAGCAATTTATCATTCTGAGAGGGAAAAGGGTTAGCATATTCAGAACGTGTTCCTGGATAATCTCCAATTTGGCTTGAAGTAGTCTAATCAACAATCACCCTACTTCTTGGCTTGTATTGCCTCACACACTCCTACTCCTAATATGGAAGACATACTCTATCTTTCTTACAACTGGGATATCTCATATTCTTGCTTTCTTCTAGATGGGGCTCTGTGTTGATTCAGACAACAGCAATAAAATCTATTTCATTCTCACAAACCTCCATCATCCCATGTAGTCAATAGTGACATCCATTACTTCTCAATCTTTCCAATAATTCTTAGACTATTACTGGGAAATGGAATACTTAATGTTCTCTAATGATGGTTCATGCTCTAGATCCTTGCATTTTTCTTAAGTTCATAAAATCTAGGAAAGGCATCAATAATAAAACCCATGATCTCTGTAATCTACACACAAAGTATGGGTAACAAAAGCAAAATTAAATAAAGATGTTGACACAATGAATTAATTTGATCATGACATTATTATGAAGGTGTGATGTAATGAGACCTCTCTCTAAAATATGCCCTTGATATTCAAAAGAAAAATGATAGGTTAGAGGTGTGGCACTATATATTAAGATATATTTTTGTGAAGAAATCCAAGAACTAGAGAGAAAAGCACATTGGAAAGCATTTGGGTGAAGATGAATGGTAGGAGAAATAAAAATTATCATCATCATCAGCATAGACTATTGGCAATAGTCTGAGGGCAATAGTCTGAGGTAACAGACCTAAACCCAGATCAGAGGAAAGATGTCGTAATGCTATAAGTGTATTTCAAGGTTCTGTCCAGGACCTTCTCTTCTCTCTCTCTTCTCCCCCTCCTTGTCCCACTCTCTCTCTCATCATTTGGTGAGCTCATCAGTTCCCATGAGTTTAATAATAATTTTGAAGCAGATAACTCCCAAGTTTTATATCAAAATCAAAAAAAAAAAAAAATTTTTTTTCTTGAGACCTGTCCAATCTTTGCAGTGCTCTTACATTTTAATCCCCTCCACAAATTCTAGGGAGCCACATTGGCTTGTCAGACAGGACACTCTGCTTTCTTTCTCAGTGCATTTGCTCTCCCCTCATGCCATGAGGCATGTTTAATTAAGATAGAATTAATTAGAATGTCCTCCATTCTCACTTCTTCCTTATAATTTTCATGGCTTCTTCCAAGGCAGCTCAAATCCCAACTTATTCAGAACAATTTTTCTGACTCTCCCTAGCTGTTAGTCCCTTTCTCTCTAAAATGTTGTTCCATCTTCTCCGAGTGCCTAATTTTTTTTGTTTGTTTGTTTTGTTTTGTTTTGTTGTTGGATCCTGATATTAAAAAGAGAGCTCCTTGAGCCCAGGGACTGCTTTTTGCCTTTCTTTGTACTCCCAGTGCTTAGCACCCCGCCTGGTTCATAGCTGACATTGAATAAATGCTTGTGGACCAAGGGGGAAAATGTAAACAAAAGATAAATACACACACACATATATAACTATATACTATATATTTGTTTTTATGTTTACTCTGTGTATGTACAGGCAAAACAACTGGGAAAATCAGAAAATGCCTCTTCTAGGAGGTGACACTTTGAAGGAAGCAAGGCACTTTAAGAAGAGATGAAGAAGGAGGGAATGCCCTTCAGGGGTCTAGGACAGTTCATGCAAAACATGGAGATGGGAGATAGAATGTCATGTTTTGTTTTGTTTTTCCCTAATTACTTCCTTCTGACCATCTGGGCCAAGGAGTCTGGCACCTGAATCAGTTCAGGAGGAAGAACTGTTGTAAAAATATTGAAATATATTCCCCAAACCCTGAGCATTTTTCTAGAAATAAGAGTTAGGTCTGCCCTACCCTAGTAGTCTAGTAAACTGGACCAAATGCTGTTTTCCAGATTTATCATGTTCCCTCTTACCTCCTGATCCCCCATCTCCCACCTCCTTACTGCCATAGCTAAAATTCCCTATTCTTTCCCCTCTCTAAATTTCTTTTAAGGCTTTATGTGCTTGCCATTTCCTCTGGAAGACTTTCTTATTCCCCCTAGACGTTAGGACTCTTTTCTCTCTCCTGATTCATCCTCTTCTCTATCTCGTACCATATTTAACATGCATACAAGGTTGCATTCTCTCCAATAAAATGTAAGATCTCTGAGTGTAGGTGATGAGGGTTGGGGTCGCTTTAAGATTCCTAATTGCCCAACCCATGACTGACTTTGATTCACAAATTCTGGTCAAAAGCACCCTTTGAATATCTGGCCCCAGCCCCCCCACTCGCAGCTCAGCTTCCCCCAGCCCTCACCTGATCTGGGCTAACTGAAAAGCCCGCCAGAACTGGGTACCGCCCATCATCTTCTAGGTATAAAAGAAACGAGCTGGACTGCCCTCTTTGCAGGAGCCCTCCCAGCCAACACATGTTATCCTTCCAGCCATGTAAGGGTCCCTGCCCGCCAACAGCCACCTTTGGCCCTGGAGTCTTTCTAACTGAGCTTTACTTCCAAATTTCTACAATAAACCTTTTATTTATCAATCTAGGTTTTCGGGCCTGTAAATTCATTTTACAGGGGACACTGCGCCTCATGGGATCTATGCGCCGACAAATGGGGTTCCCCCTTTCCTTTCCCTCATTAGTGGGACTGTTTTCTTTTCTTTTCTTTTCTTTCTTTCTTTCTTTCTTTCTTTCTTTCTTTCTTTCTTTCTTTCTTTCTTTCTTTCTTTCTTTCTTTCTTTCTTTCTTTCTTTCTTTCTTTCTTTCTTTCTTTCTTTCTTTCTTTCTTTCTTTTCTTTTCTTTTCTTTTCTTTTCTTTTCTTTTCTTTTTTTTTTTTTTTTAATTTCCAGTACCTAGCACAGGGCTACATATAGAACCAATACTTAAATTAATTGAATTTAGGCTTTCACCACCATCACACTTCCTCACCAGCTGTCTCATTGCCCTCTTTGCACACTTACCTTACCTCCATCACCTCACTTTTGAAACTGTGAAACAGGATTACATCAATTCTGTATCATCATTCTTAATTGGAGTCTCATAATGTACTCCCCTAGGGCCCCATTCACCATATTTATATCTCTGGAACAAAGTGCTCCTCCCTGGCCACCACTCCCTTATGTGTAGAGTTTCTCCCATTAAAATATAAGCTACTTCAAGTCAGGAATTAGATTGTGCTGTTCTTCCCTTTGATCCCCCAGTGCCTTGCATACAAGAGGTGCTCAATAAATGCTGTTGAATTGACTTTTCCTTTGGAAGATCAATGAGCCCTCCAACTAAACTTACTTTCCCACAGGTACTATTTGCAGCCACTCTGTATCTTTTTATCTTGTGTGATTCTTGTTATACTTTTCACCAAATCCTTTACATAAGGAGGTTGGGTTTGGTTTCCTGAGGTGCCATAATGAGGGATGATGAGATGCTAATGGGATAACCAGGAGAACTGGGTGAGGAGAATAATGAAGGAAGGAAAGCCCTTTTCCCAAAGCAATCTTTGGGACACTGATCCGTTGGAGGGCTTCAAGGACTGCTGTGGTGACTGATGGCTGGGGAGAGGTTCTAGGAGGCCACCGATAAGTGGAGAACACATCACTCCATCCGACTGCTCCTCCACAGGACTGAAGTGTGTGTGCGATGTCTGTGTGTTAATATTCATATCTATACACAGGTATAAATATACACACATCTATACTCAGAATATACCAGACTATCTTTTTGCTTATGTTTGTATAGTGCTTGACAACGTGCCTTGCACACAGTAAGAACTTAGTGTAATCAATTTATTCATTCACATTCAAAGCAATAGAATTTTTTTGTCTTTGACTTTACTCTTTCCCCTTCAGGTTTCCCTTTGCATTCTTCTAAATCCTAAGTGTGCATAGTAATGTGGAGATGACGGGCACAATGTGGTCTGTCTGACCAGTGCCTATGTGCCCTGCCCAAAGACTCCTCCCTCCATGAATGATGTATGTATTAACTGCTGCAAGTTAGTGGACAGTCCAATCTGGGCACAGTCACCTCAGCAGAGGTGACGTGAGTTCTAGATTCTCTGTTGCAGCTGCTCTGCCATGAAAAAAGTGCCTGGCTGGCCATGAAGGTAGCAGAAAAGCTGGGAGAAAGTCAGCCTTCCCAAAGACGCCTGAAAGGAGTGGCTTAATAAGGAAACATCTTTGATTTTCCTTTTTTTTTTAGTTATTTGTTTGTTTGGGAGGGAGAGTTAGAGTAGGGTGGAGTAGAGTAGTAATAATGATGTTAAAAATAATAAAAATTAATTGTAGTCAACATTTATATACAGTTAACTATGTAGCTAAATAGCACATAGTTAAGCACTTTACAAATATTATCTCATTTGATCCTCACAAGAACTCTGGAAGGTCAGTGCTATTATTAATCCCTTTTTTCAAATGAAGATATTAAAGCAAACAAAAGCTAAGGGATTTGCTTGCCTGAGATCACATAGCTAGTAATTATCTGAGGTTGAATTGTTTCTCTCTTTTTTTTGACATTTAATTTTTTTATTACATGTAGATAAAAATTTTTAGCATTCATTTTTAAAAATGTTGAGTTCCAAATTTTCTATCTTGCTTTCTACTCCCTCCCTATGAAGACAAGCAATTTTGTAGAAATTATTATATACATATCATCATGCAAAACCTTTCCATGTAACCCATGTTGAGAAAGAAAATGCAGATCCAAAAACCCCAAGAATAATAAAGAGTAAAAAAGTGTGCTTTAATCTGCATTTCCACTCCACTAGTTCTTTCTCCAGAGAACATTTTTTATCAACAGTTCTTTGGAATTGTTTTGGATTTGAGAATGTTTAAACTCTGGTCTTCCTGACTCCAGGCTTAACACCACTGTGCCACTTAAAATACATACATATATATATATATCAATCATTTTTAAAAATAGAAAAGCAAAAAGGAAGTTCTGAAGGAGAATCAAACAAGTAGGTAAGGGCTGGACCTATCATGTTAAATTATCTTTAAAAAAAAACACTACATAGTGGAAAAAACAATGTACCTAATAATTCACAATTTCATATGCAATTACCTCTTTTTTCTTTATATATAGAAAAGTTCATGGTTATTAATATATGTTAAGTTTATAAACTAAAAGGAAGCTTAGTTAGGAAAATTTAAAAAGCAGACAATCCTGCTAGAAGGCCCTCAGCGATTTTAAATGAGTTCTTCCTGGTCTTGAGTGGATTCATTCACATCTATTATTTCACCAGAGTTTTGGAAAGTCTAACCTAGGACTGAAGGCACAGCTAGGAATGAATTCAAGACCATGCTTTCCATAGTAAAGGATTAGGAGGCTTCTAGTTTGAGAAGGACCTCACAAATTAAGGCTAGTTCTCTGCCCACTATCTCTGCTGCAGGGCCAGTCTGACTTCACTAATCACTAATCACTTCTGATTAAAACTATGACTTTCCCTTTTGGTTATAGGGGATCTAGCATGTGCCTTTTTGCAGTAATCAGTAATAAAACCCTTTTAAAAAAATGACCTCTGTGTTGCTTTTGATGAACAAATAAGACAGCAGAGGAAGAAAGAACAAAGAACCAGATAGGAAAGGTTTGGGCTGTCAAGAGGTCTGGAGGCTTAAAAGGAACTCTTCCCCATCCCTAACCCATCCCACTAGAATTCATGAATTTAATCCTGAGCATTGACATTACATTGTCACATTTCAGTATTAGCTAGAAAGAGTTCCCAGGTTTCTGATACAGAAAATTAATTCAAAGGGGAAAAGCCAGGAAGGACAGAGGCCAGGGCTTCTTATCTCTGGGGCCAAATGTCTACAGATTTCAATTAGCAAATTGATAGTGTTATCACTCAGGAGTTAAAGCTTAACTTTGTTTTCTGGTGTTAGAATTTGAAAGACTAAATTCCATTCCAACATTCTTCAGACTCTGATTAAACTGCAGGAAAAACATTCCAGGAAATAAATCCCTTACTTGGGGGCTTAGAGAAACAGTGATAGATTAAGAGAGAGCAACAAATCATTCCATTTAAATCCTAATGTCAAAGGGTTAATAGTAATAGTTTACATTCATGTAATGTATTTTCTGATTCTATCTTCCCAGCAGTCTTAGGAAATAGAGAAGGCAGTTATTATTTGTTTGGTTTTGGTTTTGTTTTTTTTCTGAGGCAATTGGGATTAAGTGACTTGCCCAGGGTCACATAGCTAGGATATGTTAAGTGTCTGAGACAAATTTGAACTCTGGTCCTCCGGTTTTCAGGGCTGGTGCTCTATCCACTGCGCCACCTAGTTTTCCTGAAGGTAATTATTATTATTCCTATTTTTTAGATGAGGAAACTGAGACTCAAACAGGGAAGGGATTGCCTACAGTCTTGAATGAAAAAGGACAAGGACTTAAAAACAATAGGTCTGCTGGCTTCAGTCAGTGTTTCCTATTCTCTGATTGCAGACTTTGTCTACCAGTCTGTAAAGCTTTTACTTACCAAATGTAGCTTTTAAAGTTTTTACAATCTCCGAATTTTAAAAAAAGACAAAGTTTCTTTTCCTTTCTCTCAGTCATGTTCCTACCACTTGGCCTCCATCTTTGCAAGAGAATACTTTGATGTGGAGACCTGCTTTCATGAATCCAAAGTTTTGACTCCTTTTATTATTCAGCAATATATTCAGTACACTTATAAAATGAGCATTCTTCATAGATCTTTCTAAAGCAGATTCAATACAAGGCTGACCTTATTAAGAGACAAAGACTTGTCTGGCAAGTCAAGTGAAAATTCAACCTTTAAAAACATATTCCTTCCTTCTATCACTGTGTTAATTACTGTCAATTGCATGATCAATTAATCATTACATAGTTATTAAGTGCCAATGGCAAGCCTAATTGACTGAGATCTGACTATTTGGATCCCAAGCCAATGAATTTCCTGGGGCTGACCAGACATTGTCATTCTGGCCTCTGACTAATTTATAAATCTCCCAAATTCTCCTCTCCCTAGATTCTTAAGCTTTCTTTCCAGACTTTTGTATCGTATATAAAATAAATTATCTGGTGAAAACGTGAAATACCTAACCTCTCCCACTGCCAACCTGGTCATTCTCTTTGTCTTGGTATGCTTTATAAACCGGGTTCCCAACCTTTCTCTGTCTCCTTAGCTACTCTAATACCTGCTGCATGGTACTGGAGCTGAAATTCTTTTATCCTGATTAAAGTTCTCCATTTTATTGATTGATTGTTTTCAAATTTGGGTTAACATCTACTATGTACTATGCATTGTGCTAAGTATTGGGGGATATGAAAAAAAGGCAAAAGGCAATCTTTGCCCTCATGAAACTTATGTGAGACAAGAGGTAAACAAACACATACAAAGTAATCTAAACCTAGGATAAAAATCCCTGCCTTAATGGATTTCATGCTCTAATAGGGTAATATGACACTTTTATAAATAATTTCTCTACTAAGTAATATCTCAGATTTGCAAACACAAGCATTATAAATCACAAAATCTTAAAGATCAGCTTGTGCAAAACAAACCAGAACAAGATTCACCTCTAGAGGATAGAAACTCAATTAAATGTTTAGCCTTTGCTTGAAGGCCCTTAGTAAGGGGGAAACGCTAGTCTTTGAAAATGACCCATTCCACTTTCAGATAGTTCTTTTTAGGGAGAAAGATTTCCTTACATTCAGCCTAAATCTAGTAATAATAGTTAACTTATGTGCCAGGTGCTTTGTAAATATCTAATTTAATCCAGAGGCGAGAAGGATGTCCATAATCACCCTTACTATTCACCTAGAAATGCTAACATAGCAATAAGAAAAGAAAAAAATTGAAGAAATGAACACATGTAATGAGAAAGCTCCTCTTCCTCTTCCACTTTTTGTGGAAGATATGATGGTATACTTACAGAACCCTAGAGAGTCAACTGAAAACTAGTTAAAACAACGAACAACTTTAGCCAAGTTTCAGAATATAAAATAAACTCAGCAAATCATTAGTACTTCTATAAATAACAAAATACAGCAGAAAGATATAGAAAGAGAAATTCCATTTGAAATACTTGCAGCAAAGACCAAGATCTCATATTCTATACCAAAACAAGTTTAAATGGGTTCATGATGCAGACATATAGGGGACACTATAAGCAAATTAGCAGAGCAATGGATATTTTACCTTTCAATTCCTTGGAGAAAAGAGAACCATATGACCAGACAAGAAGTAGAAAACATCATGAAATACAAAATGAATAATTTTGATGACATTATATTAAAAAGGTTTTGCACAAACAAAATCAATAGCCAAGATTAGAAGGGAAACAAAAAGCTGGGAAACAATTTTTATAGCCAGTGTTTCTAATAAAGGCCTCATTTCTAAAATATATAGAGAACTAAGTCAAATTTAGAAGAATTTAAGTCATTCCCCAATTGATAAATAGTCAAAGTATATGAATAAACAATTTTCAGAGGAAGACATTAAAACCATCTATAGTCATATGAAAAAAATTCTTTAAATTTCTATTGATTAGAGAAATGCAAATTAAAACAACTCTGAGGAACCACCTAACATCAGAATTGGCTAAGATGACAGGAAAAAGAAAATGATAAAAGTTGGAGGGGATATGGGAAAACTGGGACACTGATGTCTTTTTGGTGGAGTTGTGAACTGATTCAATCATTCTGGAGTGCAATTTGAAACTATATCCAAAGAGCTATAAATCTATTATCCTTTGATCCAGCAGTGCCACAACTGCATCCCAAGGAGATCATAAAAAGGGGGAAAGGACCCACGTGTGCAAAAATGTTTGTAGCAACTCTTTTTGTGGTGACAAGGTCTTGGAAACTGAGAGGATATCCCTTAATTGGGGAATAGCTGAATAAATTGTAGCATATGAACATAATGGAATACTATTGTTCTATAAGAAATGATAAGCAGACTTAATGTCAGAAAAAACTGGAAAGATTTATATGAACTGATGTTGAGTGAAGTGAGCTGAACCAGAAAAAGGTACACAGTAACAAAAAGATTCTGTGATGATTATCTACGACAGACTTAAGTCTTCCATGCAAAACAGTGTTCCAAGACAGTTCTAATAGACTGTGGTGGAAAATGCCAAACAAAGCAATAATCACCAAAACAATCTATTGCTGGATTAAAAAATAAGAGTGGTCATCAATGGAATAGATTAGATATACAATATACAGAAATAAGTGATCACAACAACTTAGGGTTTGATGAACCCAAAGATTCAAAATACTGAGGCAAGAACTTACTATTTGACAAAAAACTTCTAGGAAAACTGGAAACCAAGGGACAAAAATGAAGCATAGATCAATATTCATATCATATGCTAAGATAAGGGACAGCTAGATGGCATAGTGGATAGAGCACGGGGAGTCAAGAAGAGCCGACCAAATCTGGCGTCAGACATTTTTGTGACTATGGGCAAATTGTTAACCAGTTTGCCTTCATTCCTCTTCTGTAAAATGAGCTGGACAAGGAAATGGTAAATCATTCTAGTATCTTTGCCATGAAAACGCCAAATGGGGTCATGAAAAATTGGATATGACTGAAATGATACAATAATAATAACAAATTCCAAGATAATCTCAAAATAGGTACAATGATGTCATAAGCAAATTAGGGGAAGATACAAAAATGTACTTGTCAGATTTATTAATAAGGGAGTTTTCAAAAGAAGAAATCAAAGCTATCAATAGTCATGAAAAAATGCTCTAAATCACTAATAGAAAAATGCAAATTAAAACAATTGTGAGATACCAGTCCACACCTATCAGATAGGCTAACATTACATAAAATGAAAATGATAACTTCTAGAAGAGGTATTTAAAAAGTTAGGCATATTAATGCACTGTTGGTGGATCTGTGAACTGGTCTAACCATTCTGTAGAATAATTTGAAATTATGCCCAAAGGGCTATAAAACTGTGCATATTCTTTGACTCAGCAATACTACTACTAGCAATAACCCAAAGAGATCAAAGAAAAAGAAAAAGGACCTATATGCACAAAAATATTTATAATAGTTATTTTTGTGGTGGCAAAGAAAGAGACTGAGGGGATGTTAGTCAATTGGGGAATTGTTGAACAAATTATGGTATATGATTGTAATGGAATATAATTAGGCTATAAGAAATAATGAGGGGATGGTTTAAGAAAAACTGAGTTAATGCAGAACTAGAAGAATACTGTACCCAGTAACAGTAATATTATAATGATGATCAACCGTGAAAGACTTAGATACTCTGATGAATCAATGTATATGACAATTCTAAAGGATTCATGATAGCAAAAGCTATCCATCTCCAAAGAGAAAACTGCTAAATTCTTGATTGAAGCATATTTTCTTTTACTTTTAAATTTTTTTCTTGCCTTGATTCCTTTCACAACATGGCAATGTAAAAATATGTTTTGTGTGAATTTCATATGTGAAATGGAAATTTTTTTGCCTTTTCCATGTGGAGAGGAGTGAGAGAGAGAAAGACAGAGAGACAGAGAGACAGAGAGAGTGAGACAGAGACAGAAAGACAGAGAGCAAATTCAGAACTGAAAATAACTAAAAAATAATTACATAAAATAAGATTTAAAAAAATATTGAGGGGTATATTTGTAGGTATGTATACATGTAGGTGTACCTATGTTATTGTTCATATATACATATGTATACTACAAACCAGTATAAAGAAAGAAAGAGGGCACTTAACATTTTGAATCAGGAAAAGTAGTGATTGAACTGGGATCCTTGAAGAATTAAGTGATTCTTCATAGTAATGATGAGAAGGGGATACATTCTAGAAGAGCAAAGGCACAAAGACTAGAAGACCATGTGTGAGGAACACTGAGGCCAATTTGTTAGATCATGGAGTGCAGTTAGAGTATTATATAACATATACCAAGAATCACACAAAAATTTCTGCAGCAAAAGGAGATTGTGAGTGGGGAAAGTTAAACTCTGGTCTATATATACTCCAAAGAGAGTATTATTTCTTTTCTCCTGCTAATTTTTTCCTAAATGTTTTCCACCATATTTCCCTTTCTGGTCCCTGCATTTCCTTATACATACATATATATATATATATATATGTATGTATAAAAGGTAGTTTTGGGTAGCAGCAGCTTAGCAGCAGCAATGGATAAAGTCCTGGGTCTGGAGTCAGGAAAACTTGTTTTCAAATCTAACCCCAGACAGTTCCTCTCTGTGTAACCCTGGGCACTTACCCTCTGCCTCCATATTCTCAGCTATAAAATAGGAATCATAGTATCTACATCAAAGGTTGTTGCGAGGATCAAATTAGATACTATTTGTAAAGAGCACTGTGCCTGATACATAGTGGGTGCTATGTTAATAAATGATTATTTTCTCCCTCCCCTCTCAGCATTAAAATCTCTACAACTTAATTGTTACCCATTCTTTGGCAATAGTTTTTAATTTTGGTTTCTTCCTTGTGTTTTGTCTATTATTTTCTGGGTATTTTTCTTGTTATTCCTTTTCCAATCTCATAGCTCCTCTGTATAAAATGTAACCACCAAATTAATTTGAGTACTCAAGATCTCCCATTCCCCGTTTCCAGTCATAGATAACAACTCTCTCATATGGTGGCCAAAAATAAGCCCATTGAAGACACATGCATCTTGATCTCCTTTTAAGAAAATTGCATCAAACTGGACTGTAAACTTATCTCTAAGATAACACTAACCCATCCAGTTTCAGAAATGTGTATCTATCAGGACTATCTTCTCTTATTGTAAAACTTGTCTTTAAAAACATTGTGAAATCTTTGCATTTTTGCCTTAGGTGTCTCCTTTAAATTTTCTGTGTTTGCCTCATTTTTGAGGGCAAGGACCAAACAAAGATATTCTTTTAACATCTCTTTATGATTCAGTTTAGTTGTTATATGCAAGCAATTTTCTATGTCTCTTTAAAGTTTAAAGTTCTTTAAAAAATTTTCCCAATTTAATTGTCAAGGTTCCAGGCAAATATATTTTTCCACTCCTTGTTGGGTGTATTCCATTCCTTTTCAGGACCATATCATTACTATATTTTAAACTATGGTCTAAAAATTAAAATTCTGTTCTAAGTTACATTAATCAGGTGTTCACTTTCTAAACTTCTCTTTCTCTTCACAAGCTCCTACTTTTGATTAGCAGCAGTGATGAAAATATCACTTTTGACCCTAACATCTTGACTTTCTTCCTTTTCTTTTGTGAACTTAATAAATCTTTCTTTCTTCCTTTCTTCCTTCCTTTCTTTCTTTCTTTCTTTCTTTCTTTCTTTCTTTCTTTCTTTCTTTCTTTCTTTCTTTCTTTCTTTCTTTCTTTCTTTCTTTCTTTCTTTCTTTCTTTCTTTCTTTCTTTCTTTCTTTCTTTCTTTCTTTCTTTCTTTCTTTCTTTCTTTCTTTCTTTCTTTCTTTCTTTCTTTCTTTGGCAAGTCAATTGGGGTTAAGTGACTTGCCAGAGTTATACAGCTAGTAAGTGTCCATTACCTAAGGCTATATTTGAACTCAGGTCCTCCGGACTCCAGTGCTGATACTCTATCCACTACACCACCTAGTTGCCCCTAATACACTCATTTCAATATACAAAGCAGATAAAGTAAGTGGATTGTATAGGAAGTTCTTAAATTCTGTTCCATACAGTTTATTTTTAGGATGCATATGATTTTTCAATTCAATAAATAGTTGTTAAGCAGCACCTATTATGTGCCAGATACTGTGTGCTAAGCTCTTGGGATGCAAATAAGAAGGATGGTGATTGTCTTCAAGTTTATGATTTAATGGGAGCAGTAAAGTTGAAATCAAGTAGAGCTGCATATGGAAAGTGGAGAGTGAGGTGAGATGTCTAAATCCTGAGCGTTATAAAACAACAACAACAACTTTCTGTTGTATATATATACATTCATCTATACATATATAATATTTAACAAAATTGTTCTATTTGTGTCCCCTTCAGATCTATTTGGTTTTCTTTTGTGCATTGAAAATGTTTTATTGAATGGAACTATGCTCCAAAGGCTATCAAACTGTGCACACTATCTGATGCAGCAGTGTCTCTACTTGATCATAAAAAGAGAAAGGGACCCACATGTGCAAAAATGTTTGCAGCAGGTCTTTTCACAGTGGCAAGAAACTGGAAACTGAGTGGATGCCCATCAGTTGGAGAATGGCTGAATCAGTTATGGTACATGAATGTTATGGAATATTATTGTTCTGTAGAAACGACCAGCAGGATGATTTCAGAAAGGCTTGGGGAGGCTTACATGAATTGATGCAAAGTGAGATGAGTAGAATCATTCTACACGGCAGCAACAAGATAATCTGAAATCAATTATGATGGACGAATGATAGCGAAGTGATTCAGGCCAGCTCCAATGGTTTTGTGATGGAGAGAGCCATCTGCACCCAGAGAGAAGACTTGGGGACTAAGTGTGGATCACAATTTAGTATTTTAACTTTTGTTGTTGTTTGCTTGCATTTTGTTTTCTTTCTCATTTTTTCCTTTTTGATCTTATTTTTCTTGTGCAGCATGATAACTGTGGAAATAATATAGAAGAATTACACATGTTTAACATATATTGAATACTTCCCATCTTGGGGAGGCAGTGGGGAAAAAGGAGGAAGAAAAAAATTTGGAACACAAAAATTTACTAGGGTGAATGTTGAAAACTATCTGTGCCTATGATTTTGTTTGTTTGTTTTTGCTGAGGCAATTGGGGTTAAGTGACTTGCTCAGTCACACACCTAGGAAGTGTTAAGTGTCTGAAGTCCAATTTGAATTCAGGTCCTCCTGACTTTAGGACTGGTGCTCTATCCACTGTGCCACCTAATTGCTTATATATATATATATATATATATATATATATATACATATATATATACATATATATATATGTATATATATATATATGTATATATATATATATATATATTTTTTTTTTAAGAAAGCTATGCTGACTCAGTGACTCATTGTTCCCATATTTGTTGTTAATCAGTTTTTTTGGAAAACGTTCTCAGTTTGCAGCTTTAGGTATTAGCTGGTATTCATCAGGTAGAAAGTTACCTGCACACATCTATTTGTACCTGGAAACTGTCATGAACTTGCTACCTAAGGAGGAACTAAAATTCAATAGCACATTTCCTTTTCTTGACCTTTTCAGACAGTCTTTATCTTATTATAAAAGTTTTTGACAAGATTGTTAATATGATTATTAATGTAACAACAGAAAATTGTTAATATAAATTGTAAAATGGAACTATGTCTAAACTCTTAGTTATCATAACATGTCAAAATTCCAATAATGTCCTTACATTCCTACTTTTAAGATAACAAGATTAGGTTGAGTTGAATTACACCCTAGGTCACACCACTCAGGAGTTTTGCCTTATGGGGAGCCCAGCTCAAGCTGGATCTCATCTTTTAGTGTCCTTGTGCCCTTCCATTTGGGATTCATGTTGCAAAGGCCAAAACAGCCAGAATGAAGTGGCTTTCCTTACTTAGATTGCCAAGTGTTATGGCCAGACTTTGCCACCTCACCTATCTCTTCCTCCCTCATTCTAACACTAAAAATTTTTTCAGGGGTCTCTTTGGTTGGAAAATCCACTGGCCATTCCCCAGGGTAGCAGGTTTGCTATCCTGTTATTTCAATTAAAGATGTTTTATTTCTCAACTCACAGTTTTGATTTAGTTCAGGACTTGAAATAAACAATAAAAATTAGTTCAATCTTGAAGCCATTTTTAATCTGCAGTGACCCACCAATGTATACTAGTTTGACATACTTTTTAAATACTTTTGAATTCTCTTTCTCTTGAGCCCTCTTCCACTAAAAAAAAAAAAATGACAAGGCATTAAAAATTAGCTTGAAGTCAATCATATTCCCTAAGTGATTAGTATTAAAGGGAATATATAAATATATTTCTTCTCTCTCCCCTATCCTGTCTCTATGAGGAGAGCAGAATGTTTCCCCTTCTGGCAGGAATCAATCTCCCTCAGAAACACATCAGGGGAAATAAGGTTAAAGATAACTATTCATCCTCCCTTCAAGTCATGTAATGTTAGCTCCCTCATAATACATGGGGAGCCTCAATATACACTTGAGACCCACCACTCCTTACTCCCATTTTATCTTTATACTTCTTATCTCCTAATTGCTGTATCATGGTATTTCAGTTTTATTTGCTGGGCTGGGCTCTGGTGCCCAATGAATCATGATATGATTATGTGGTTCCTATATTTTTTAGTCATAAAATATAGTATTCCTTTTCATCAATCCTGGATTCTAGCTAATGAAGTCCTGGTTCAACAAACATCTCATCCTCTTACGTCCACTTTTATTTTTCAAAGATAGTTTTCAACATTCAACTTTGCAAAGTAACCAACTTTTTCTCCCTCTTTCCTTACCTCCCCCCTTTCCTAAACAGCAAGAAATCCAATATAGGTTAAACATATGCAATTCGTAACATACTTCTATGGATATGTGTTATACTTGTATCTTGTCTCCCCCTTCCAGAATGATGTTTGTCCATAATAGTCACTTAATAAGAATTGGTGGAGTTTCAATAATTTGAATTTGAAATCCAGTTTTTTTAAATGTGATAATTATGCTTTCTCTGTCTATGCTTTCCTCTATTTTGGCTCAATGTTAGAAGCAATATGGTATAGTGGAAAGAGACTTGGATTTGAAATGACAAGACCAACCTTTCAAACTGACTCCTTCCTGTGAGTGTGGGCACCGAGAGGCACCTAGGTCACACAGTGGATAGAGTGCCAGATTTGGAGTCGGGAAGCCAAGTCCAAATTCTGTCTCAAACTCTTGCTAACTGTATGTCTCTGGGTAAATCACTTTACTTTTATCTTCAGTTTCCTCATCCAAACAGGATTATTATGAGGATCAATGGAGATATTATATGTAAAGCACTTTGCAAACCTTCAAGTGATTCATAAATAGAGATGGGACAAACCATCTCTAAGTATGTCTTCTCTTCTGTAAAATGAGGGGAGGTTATTCTAAGTCTTTTTCCTTCCACCTCTGGGATTCTGACTAATTGTGACATTTTCTTTAGTGAATCTATTTTGGTTGCCTGATGAGTCGTCCCTTACCTGTCCAGAACTCCAAAAAGGATGGCTGACTTCCTCTAAAGGTCCCTTCCAGTATCTCAGATTCTAAGGGAGTAGTTCTCAAAAATTTTTGGTCGCAGGATCTCTTTACCCTCACAAACTTTATTCATATAATTTTCTCTTTTTATATTTATTATATCTTAAAACATTTTAGTATATTATGAAACTAATTTTGACCAAATAGTCCCCCTTAAAATGATTTCAGGAACCCTCAGGATCCTCAGAACACACTTAGGCAACTATTCCTCTAAAGTGACATACCTTCCTTATCTGCACTCCAATGAGGATAAGGGGCTGGGAGTCTAACTTTGAACTCTGGCATCCAAGATATAAGAGGTTTAAATCAGTATTGTCCCTTATCTGTCCTAATTAGAAGGATCATTTTGATGGAAGCTTAATTGGATAACTATAAAGTCATAGAAATTTGATAGTGTATCTCATAATAAGAAAACATTAACTTGTTTTAGGCATGAGGAAATTCTTAGGAAGCAGAGGCTAACTTTTCTATATTTTGTGAATCTCATATCCCTGAGCACAGGACATTTAAGGCAGGTCTTTTTTAATTAAGGATTTTGTTGGAAATGCAAAATTGCGGATTTTGGATTGGAAGACAAGGAAGTCTCCCCTTGGCAAATTAGTGTTTATTTCCCAATCTTATGATTGTTTAGGAATTTGATCTTCCTAATGCAACAACACCTTCCTTCCTTCTCCCTGCACAGAAGGGGTCATTCCACTTCTATTCAAAGCATTTTAATCCAACAAGGATCTACTATGTGGAGAGTCTCTTTACTTTTGCTATTCTCTCTGCCTTCTGACTTCTTTCAAAAATCTCACTTTCTTTTTTTTTAAATTTATTTTAATAGTTTTTATTTACCAGATATATGCATGGGTAATTTTACAACATTGACAATTGCCAAACCTTTTGTTCTAATTTTTCCCCTCTTCCCCTGCCCCTGCCCAGATGGCAGGTTGACCAATACATGTTAAATATGTTAGAATATAAATTAAATACACTATAGGTATACATGTCCAAAAGGTTGTTTTGCTGTACTAAAAGAATCGGACTTTGAAATAGTGTACATTTAGCCTGTGAAGGAAATCCAAAATGCAGGTGGACAAAATTAGAGGGATTTGGAATTCTATGTAGTGGTTCATAGTCATTTTCCAGAGTTCATTACTGCTCTATTGGAACTGATTTGGTTTATCTCATTGTTGAAAATGGCCACGTCCATCAGAATTGATCATCATATAGTATTGTTGTTGAAATATACAACAAAAATCTCACTTTCTACAATCTTCCCTCTCTTCATTATATCCAATTTGTCTTGCTTATAGCTTGATTGAACATATTTATTTGCATGTTAGTCTGTGAGTTCTTTGAAAGACTGGACTGTATTACCTTTGTATCCCTAACACTTTCCACAGTGTTTGGCACATAACTGGCTCAATAAATGCTTATTGACTAGCTGAAAAAGTACATATAAGACTCATGGTACAGTGGAAAGAGTGTTGGATCTGGAGTCAGACCCGGATTTACATTCTGCCTCTGCTATTTACTAGCTGTGTGACTTCTCTGGGTCACATTTTCCTTATCTGCAGAATGAAGTAGATGGACTAGATCAGAGCTATCAAACTCCAGAATTTTCAGGATCCTCAGAATGTAGCTGGGCAGCCATTGCTCTAAGCTGCCCAGCTTTTTAAGCTGTGGTTCATAACTCCATATGAGGTCACATAAGTAAATGTGAAAGTCATGAAATTATGATTATCAGTAAATGTTTGATTTGTATGCCTATTTTATATATTTATATATCCAGGGTCATATAGAAATTTTTGGGGTGAAAAGGGGTCATGAGTGGAAAAAACTTAAGAAGCCTTGGTTTAAGGTAACATTCCTCTGTCTGCACTGTAGTGAAGATGAGTGTTATCCAGGAACCATATTAAAATGTAATTGGGAAAGAGATAATAGAATAAAAATACAATAGAGGGGCAGCTAGATGGCACAGTGGAAAGAACATTAGCCTGAAGTTAGGAGGACCTGAGTAAAACTCCGGCCTCAGACATCTAATGCTTACTAGCTGTGCGATTCTGGGCAAGTTGGGAAGCAAAGAAGGAGAAGGGATTTGCCCAGGTCACATTGCCACTAGAGGCCGGAATCGAAAACTCAGGTCTTCCTGACTCCTGGCACTCTATCTACTGAGTAATCTAGCTGCCCCTATTAGTGATAGACAGGACTGGAGGTTAAAGGAGAATTTCACAAAAGAGTTGGGGTGTGGGCTGCACTTAGAGGCAGGATAAGAATTCAGTGATTAAAGAGGCCTAAGGAAGAGTTTGGTCAAAGAAATGAGAAAGAATGCATGTGATGAAGGGGCAATTTGGGAGTGGCTTAGAGTGTGGGAGAAAAGTAAATATGAAATAAGTCTGGAAGGGTCAATTGGTACCAAACCGTGAAAGACCCTGAATGTCAGATTAAGGAGTGTGAAATCTACTTGGTAAGGAAGAGTGAGACACCAAAGATTTTCAAGTAGAGGAATGCATAAAGAAAGAGAACAGAGTCAGGAAAAATTGCTAGGAAGTTATTGCAAGACTCCAAGGCAGTAAAAATAAAAGTCTCAATTCATGAGGGAGCAAGAGAGGAAAGAATCAATTAGTGAGATATTATCCATGTGGAATTAATAGAAAATAATAGTAACAATGGCTAACATTTATATAGCACTATTTGCCAGGTACTATGTTAAAAATTTTATAATTATTATCTCATGTTGTTGTTGTTCTTGTTGTTTTTTGCTGAGGCATTTGGGGTTGCTCAGGGTCACACAGCTAGGAAGTGTTAAGTGCCTGAGACCAGATTTAAACTCAGGTCCTCCTGACTTCAGGACTGGTGCTCTATCCACTGCACCACTTAGCCGCCCCTTATTATCTCATTTGATTCTTATAATAGCCCTGGGAGTTGGGTGCTATTACTATAATTGTCTTTACAGATAAGGAAACTGAGGCAAAATGAGGCTGACTTACCCTGTGTATCTGATGAGGTATTAAAATTGGGGAAGAGGGAAAAGTTGAAGATCACTCCAGCTCTTAGAATATGGAAAAGTAATGGAATGATTGTACCACAGGCAGAAATAATGAAACCAGAGGGAGGAAGAATTTTTTGAGGAAAATATAATAAGTATGATTTGGGACATGTCGAGTTTGAGCTGGAACATTCTACTCAGACACTAGTCATTCATAAGAATTTGCTCGCAGGTATGACAAATTAGCAATACTGAAAAACCTTCTGACTCCAATTTCACTCCAAAGCTTTTCACGTTCTTTTAAATGTAGCGTCTGAGCACATCTCCAAATTTTTGTAGTGCAGGTCTTCTCTGGCTATGCCAGATTCAGGGTACTCTGCAAGTCTACATCCTATAAAAGCAAAATTCATAACCCCCACAAATGCGTTTACCTTTGTTGTTCTCCTTTCTCAAAGAGGACTGATGACATCAGAAGGGTGATGTCTTGACTTGCAAATGAATTAGATTTAAATGATGCAGAGTTGTACCGGTCATCAGCTTCACTCTCTCCTCCAGAGTCCAGTGGCAAGTCAAAATGACTGCTGATGGCTTGCATTTGCCTTTAATAGTGTGAGAGAAGCCACAATTAATTTTAAACTATTTCATTAAATATATTAAGAAATATAGCAACAAAATATTTCTTTTTATGATTAAATTTATTTTGTTTTTAAAATTTAAGCTTTTATAAAACATATACATGGGTAATTTTTCAACATTGACCTTTGCAAAGCCTTTTGTTCCAAATTATCCCCTCCTTCCCACCACCCCCTCCCTAGATGGCAGATAATCCAATACACAACAAAATATTTCTTGCATAGATTTAGCTTATGTTCTGCAAAATACAACAGCATCAGGAAAAAGAGTATCCTCCCCCCCCTTTTTTTTTTAAAGGGATACATATACAAACATTAGGAACTTATGACTAAGGACGGAAAACTCCCAAAACTGCTGTTTTCTACACATATTACTGAGCTGTTCCAGTTGGGTCTGCTCTCTCCTTGTCTCTACTAGATGGGTCTGCTTCCCATTGGTCTTGGAGTCTCTGCAGGATACTGCTTGTCCAGATTCTGCCACCTCCAGATTCTGGTTTAGCTGAAATATTTGAATATATCTTTGTAATGGGAGTCTGATACATAGACTGCCTTTGATATTATTGAATATATGGGAGAAGCGGGGGAACCTGCTTCTAGGAGACTTGTATAATGGAAGTATCTTGGAGACACTTTGGAACATCTTCATCTATTCTCTTCAGTTGCTCACTCTTGTTAAGATTACAAGGTGAGAACTCAGGTTGTCTAAACAATTCTCTAGCTCAGAGTTCACACCTTTAGGAGCTTACACCTTTAGACTTCTGAAAAGGAGCTTACACCTTTACACCTTACATTTAAAGGAGTTTACACTTTTAAAAGGAGTTCTGAGTTTACAACCTTTAAAGAGAGCAAGTTCATTGGTTGAAGGAGTTCCCACAAGCCCCTGAGTTCTCACATGCCCATTCTCTGGGAGGATAAAAGAAGACAACAATGGGCCTGGACAAGCAGTCTGGGTTGGGGAAGGACAAGAGCTGAAGGAGATTCAGAGCTTCCAAGAAATCTGCTCACAGAGAAAAGATTATACAGAAAAGAAACCTCCTCCCAGAGAATGGGCATGTGAGAACTCAGGGGCTTGTGGGAACTCCTCCAACCAATGAACTTGCTCCCTTTAAAGGTTGTGTAAACTCAGAACTTCTTTTTAAAGGTGTAAACTCCTTTAAATGTAAGGTGTAAGGTGTAAGGTGTAAAAGTGTAAAGGTGTAAAGGTGAAAGCTCCTTTTCAGAAGTCTAAAAGTGTAAACTCCTAAAGGTGTGAACTCTGAGCTAGAGAATTGTTTAGACAACCTGAGTTCTCACCTTGTAATCCTAACACACTCTTGGTTTGATTCCTTGCTGGTTGTATTAAAACAATGTTATATTGGCCTTTCCTCATTCTGAGGACATGTTTGCCTCTGCATTTATTCTTTTCCATTGAATGGATTGGAGACCATGACCCCATGAGTTTCAAAAATTTAAGAGAAGGAATTTCTTGGATTCTAGGAGCCATTCTAAAGCCTGAGATTTGAGGAGTCTACATACATATTAGATTAGTGTCAATGCCAAAAAGCATTCTTCTGAACCCAGTCCAACAGTGATTAAGATGAAGACTCATTCAGCATCATGTAGCAACTTAGTGGGACTAATGCTATGGAGGAACTGTGCTAATACTGAACTCACTCTCTCCAAAGACTTAATAATATACTGGATAGTATGTCCCTGAGGTGCTGGGAGAAAATACATGTACATTTGTTACTGGTATGTCTGTGAAGTTAACATCCCTTTGTAAAAGAATATTAGTAGTAAGTGGTTAAATGGAACAGAGGATAGTGTAATAGGAGAAGGGGGGGGAGAACACAGCTAATTCTTATAGTTATTTTAAAGAAGAGACTTACTTCAAACCGTCAGGGTACCCCTTAAACTCTCAGGGTCAGATGGAGTTCTTGGAAGACTAAGACTAGCGCTTGCTAAAATGTTTTCTCTACTTAAAGTCTATACTATACACAATGGTTTAGAATGGGGATGTGAACAATTGAGGCAATCAACAAAGGTTTCTTTTTTTAAAAATAGTATTTTATATTTTCTCCAATTACATCAAGACAATTTTTAGCATTCATTTTAATAAGATTTTGAGAAGCAAAATTTTCTCCCTTCCTCCCCTCCCTTTTTCTGAAAATGGCAGGCAATTTGATGTAGGTAACAGATGTGCTATCATGTAAAACATATTTCCATATTAGTCACAGTTGTGAAAGAAGAAACAGATCAAAAGGGGAAAAAAGAAAAAAAAATGAAAAAAATGTTTTGATCTGTATTCAAAATCCATCATTTCTTTACCTGGATGTGGAGAGCATTTTTCTTTGTGAGTCCTTTGAATTTAAAATGATCATTGTGTTCCTAAAAGAGCTGAGTCATTCATAGTTGGCCATCACATAATATTGCTGATACTGTATATTTCCATTTTCCTGACCATTTCACTTTGTATTAGTTTGTGTAAATCTTTCTAGGTTTTCCTGAATCTGCCTGTTCATTATTTCTTATTGTACAGTAGTAATTTCATTACATTCATATACCACAATTTGCTGAGCCATTCCCTAATAGATGGATAGCCTCTTACTTTCCAATATTTTGCCACCACAAAAAACTTACTATAAATATTTTTGTACAAAAAAGGTATTTTTCTCTTTTTTAATGATCTCTTCTAGATACAGACCAAGTCATGATATTGTTGGATCAGAATATGCACATTTTGGTTGCCATTTGAGCATACTTCCAAATTGCTTTCCAGAATGGTTGGATCAGTTCATAACTCCTCCTCTGTTAATCTAGGGAGCCTATATTTTTGGAGGAAGTCATCCATTTCACTTAAGTTATCAAATTTATTGGCATAAAGTTGGGCAAAGTAACTCCTTATTATTTCTCTAATTTCCTCTTCATTGGTGGAAAGATCCCCCTTTTCATTTGTAAGACTATCAATTTGATTTTCCTCTTTCTTTTTTTTGATCAAATTTACCAAAGGTTTATCTATTTTATTGGCTTTTTCATAAAACCAACTCTTGGTTTTATTTATTAATTCAATAGTTTTTTTACTTTCAATTTTATTGATTTCTCCTTTTAATTTTTGTATTTCGAGTTTAATTTTTGGTTGGGGGTTTATAATTTGGTCTTTTTCTAGCCTTTTAAGTTGTAAGCCCAATTCGTTAATCTTCTCTTTCTCAATTTTCTTCAAATAAGCCTCTAAAGATATAAAATTTCCCCTTATTACCGCTTTAGCTGCATCCCAAAGATTTTGATATGATGTCTCATCATTATCATTATCTTGGGTGAAATTGTTAATTGTTTCTATAATTTGCTCTTTCACCCAGTCATTCTTTAAGATGAGATTATTCAGTTTCCAATTACTTTTTGGTCTATTTACCCCTAACTTTTTACTGAATGTAGCTTTTATTGCATTGTGATCTGAGAAGAAGGCATTTATTATTTCTGCCTTCCTACATTTAATTTTGAGATCTTTATGTCCTAGTATATGGTCAATTTTTGTATAGGATCCATGAACTGCTGAGAAGAAAGTATATTCCTTTCTATTGCCATTCAGTTCTCTCCAAAGGTCTATCATACCTAGTTTTTCTAATGTTCTATTTACTTTTTTAATTTCTTTCTTGTTTGTTTTGTGGTTTGATTTGTCTAAATCTGAGAGTGCAAGGTTGAGATCTCCCACTATTATAGTTTTACTGTCTATTTCTTCTTGCAGTTCTCTTAACTTTTCCTTTAGAAAGTTAGATGCTATACCACTTGGTGCATATATGTTTAGTATTGATATGGCTTCATTATTTATGCTACCTTTCAGCAGGATATAGTTTCCTTCCTTATCTTTTTTAACGAGATCTACTTCTGCTTTTGCTTGATCTGAGATAAGGATAGCTACCCCTGTTTTTTTGGCTTTACCTGAAGCATAATAGGCTCTGTTCCAACCTTTTACCTTTACTCTGTATGTATCTCCCTGCTTTAAGTGTGTTTCCTGTAGGCAACATATTGTAGGGTTCTGCTTTTTGATCCAATCTACTATCCGTCTCCGTTTGATGGGATCGTTCATCCCATTTACATTTACAGTTAAAATTACTAATTCTATATTTCCTGCCATCGTATTATCCCCAGATTATGCTTTTTTCCCTTGACCCCCCTGATCCCCCTCCCCGATATTTAATTTACAGACCCCCCTTGTGACGCGCAACCCTCCCTCTTTTTTTTTTTTTTTTTTTTTTTAGGATCCCTCCCCCCTCCCTCCAAGTCCCTTCACTTATTCCCCTTTTCCTTTTCCCTTTTCCTCTCCCCCCTTTTAATGAGGTGAGAGAAAATTCTCTGAAAAACAAATATGTTAATTATTTACTCTTTGAGCCTCTTCTGATGAGAGTAAGATTCACACAATGATTCTCCCCCTCACTAAGTTCCCTCAGATATGGTGTATTTTCTATGTCTCTTCCTGGGATGTAGTTTCCCTCTTTTTATCACTCCTTCCCCTTTTTCTGAACCGACCTCCTTCCCTTTACTACACCCCCCTTTTTTTCTTTTATATCAGTAAAATCAAATTATCCTTGAGTATTTTTTATATACCCACAACAGAGTTACAGTTCTCAAGGGTTCTGTGTACCTTTTTCTGTTTCTCTTCAGTCTTGTGGATGTAGATCAAATTTTTTGTTTAAGTCTGGTTTTTTTTCTTAGAAACATATAGAATTCCTCTGTTTCATTGAATGACCATCTTCTTCCGTGGAAAAAGATGCTAAACTTAGCTGGGTAGTTCATTCTTGGTTGCAGTCCTTGATCTTTTGCCTTACGGAATATCAGGTTCCAGGCCCTTCTATCTTTTAATGTGGAGGCAGCCAGATCTTGGGTGACCCTTATTGTGGCACCTTGGTATTTAAATTGTTTTTTTCTAGCTGCTTGCAGGATTTTCTCCTTTGTGTGGTAATTCTGCAGCTTAGCCACAATATTCCGTGGTGTTCTTTTTTTAGGGTCTATTTCAGAAGGAGTTCGATGAATTCTTTCCACATCTACTTTCCCTTCTGTTTCTATTATCTCTGGACAGTTCTCTTTGATAATTTCCTGTAAAATAGAATCTAGGCTCTTTTTTTGGTCATAGTTTTCTGGAAGTCCAATAATCCGCAGATTATCTCTCCTAGATCTATTTTCCAGGTCTATAGATTTTCCCAGTAAGTATTTGACGTTGTTCTCCAGCTTCTCATTTTTTTTGTTTTGTTTGACTGATTCTTGGGTTCTCTGTGAATCATTCATTTCTATTTGTTCCATCCTGACTTTTAAGGAGTTATTTTCTTCTTTCACAGTTTTTAGTTCTTTTTGTAAATGCCCAATTTCGTTTTTAAATGAATTATTTTGCTCTATTGAATTTTTTTCCATTTCCCTAATTTTTTTTTTTTGAGAATTATTTTCTTTTTCCAATTCAGAAATTCTATTTTCTTGAGACTTTTTTATCTTTTCCAATTCAGAAATCCTACTTTCCTGTGTTTTTTTAACCTTTTCTAATTCACTAATTTTGTTTCCCTGCATCTCCTGTGAATTCTTTATTTTTTCCAACTCCAATTTCAGGACGTTGTTATTCTCTATCATAACTTCCCTTTCCTTGCCCCATTTTTCTTCGATCTCCCTCAATTTCTTAAGAGCTTCTTCTAGGAGAGAGTTATGTGATGGGGGGCAGGAATCGTTCCCCTTTAGGTTGTTATCTTCTGAATCTTTGCTGTTAACTTCCTCGGGGTTGGGTACCCGCTCTTTCTCTGTATAGAAGGAATCTATAGTTTTTCTAGCTTTTTTGCTCATACTTAAAAAATGTTTTGGGGTCTGTCCCTGGGGAAGGAAATTATTTACTTCTTTACCAGCTTCCTCCCAGACCGGATGGATGCAGCGGCCCCTGCGCCGGAGCTAAGATAGAGCTCTGGGAGAGAGTTCCCCACCCCCTCCCTGGAAGTGCCTCAGAGGTGATTAGCACTACTGTGCTTCGAGGGCGTAGAATAGTGAAGACTGCAGGAAGCCCAGCCTATGTGTCCGGGTGGGGAGTGGATGTCTGCAGCAGGTGACGTGAGAAGCCCCTGCGCTCAAACTGGAAGTGTCTGCCAGAAACCGCGGTCCCTAGTTCAAAGGTTCCGCTTCTCTGGGACTTCCTGGAGCTGAGTTCCACTCCCTCCAGCTAAGCTAGGCAGTGTGTGTTGCCTTGGGCCGTATCCACCCACTTGTCAGTCTCTTAACTATTCTCAGGAGGTAGCTGAGGCCACACCCCCTGGTGCCGAGTCTGCCGAGTCACCCCCAGGGTGGGGGGGGGGGGAAATCTAATCTGAGTTTTAAAATATTTTGGCTTTCTCTTCTGAACTGCTAAATAATTAGCAGAGAAGAGCTAACAGCCTGTGCCAGATTCCTTTACCTCAGTGGCTTCTCTGATCCCAGAGCCCCTCCCAGCGCAATGGGCGCAGTGTGCCCCTACCCCACCGTCTGTGCTGGTCTTTCTTATTCCTCCCCTGAGAACTGACCTTTCCTGTTGAAACTCCAGATTCTCTTCAGCTGGTAAGTCGTGCTTCCAGTCCTTGTGGTATCTATCAGTCCTGAGCTAATTTTGAGACTTAATTTATCTAATTGGTTGTGAGGGAGTGAGGACGTTCACTGAGTCGTGTGTTTCTTCTCCGCCATCTTGGCTCCGCCCCAGTTCATAACTCTATGTATCAACAATGTATCAGTGCCCCAATTTCCCCACATCTTCTCCAACATTTATAATTTTTTTTTTGTCATATTAGCCAATTAGCCAATCAACGAAGGTTTCTTGAAGGAGATGACACTGAAATGTACCTTGAGGGAAACTGTTGGTTCCAAAAGAGAGTGCTGAGGAACAAGAGTTTTCCAGGCATGGGAAATACTACAAACGCATGAAGGTGGGAGATGTACATATACAATGTCATTTATAGAGAGCAGCAAATAGGTCAGTTTGGCTAAAGGTAGAACATGTGAAAGGGAGTGATGTGCAATCAGCCTGGAAAGATAAGATTTGTGTCAGATTATGATGGGTTTTATCTGTAAAACAAATGGGGATAATTCAAGCTACTTTAGTAGAGGAGTATGAATATCCATTTGGCAGCTGTGGATGGATTAAAAAGAGGGAAGAATGGATACAGACGGACCAACTAGGAATAAATAAACAATGCTAATTGTTTGGGATAAAAATTAAAAATACAACAGTCCCTGCTTTCAAGGAGTTCACATTCTAAAAGGGGAGAAAACATATATGAGAAATTTCAGTTGCAAGTTGCAAGACCTATATAAGAAGGTCTTATAGTCCTTAGAAAATAGCAGCAAAGCAGATAACAATGCCTTTTCTTTAATGCAACTTCCTCTGATAAAATTATAACAGTTTCTGATGTTAAAACATTTAACTCTGCCAAAAACTTTGTGGCAAATCTTTCTATCCTAGGTCATCAGTGGCTTATAGCTTTAGAAGCTGCAGGAGCAATTTACATTTCTTCAGGATTTACTTCTTCAATCTCAGGGGTGACTTATAACTCTGTTAGAAGCATTACTATTCCCAAAGGCCTCAGGTTCAGGATCCTGGGCTTTCTACACAGAAGTCTGAGGGAAAATGGTGGCCAAGATGGAGATATCTCATTCTTTCCTTCAGAATGCCTTGTAATCTTAGCTAGGTTGCTTTACCTGCCCTGTGGACAACACTTGGTTAGTTGGTAAGGATGGTAAGAATTGTTTCTTCAGATGATGTCTGTGAGAGCTGGACAGGAAGCAAGACCAGTGCATTAGGGAAGTGCTGTCACTACCAGGATCCTGAGCCTATGTGCTTTTTGGTGACAATTGGTTAGCAGACGTTGGTGAGGGAGGCGAATCCCCTCCACAATAATTTCCCCTCTCATTTATGATGAGTTAATAGCAATACAAACAAGAGATAATAAGAGACATTTCCTTGAGGAAAGGAAAATTTCCTTTTACTCATAATGCGTAAAGCCTTCCCATTTCCTTCTGTCTTCTCTCTCATCTTCATTGATTCATAGGAACTTTCTTGCCTAGAGTTGTGCTCCATTTTTTTTCTTTTAGAATATTGTACTCTCTTTTCACTCATTCCAAACCCACTCCACTCTTTAAGATCTAGATCAGCTGTTCTCCCTGAAGCCTTTCTTGGGCATTCATTCCCACAGTGATCTTTCCTTGCTTTGAAATTCTAGAACACTGAATGAAAGGACTAGAGAATCCCAGAGTTGGAAGGAAACTAAGAATTCATCCAGTCTAGTACCTTCTTACTCATTTGGTATCTACTAAATACAATCCTGCCTAGTACTCTTAAGATTATAAGCTACTTGAGGAGAGCAAGTATGCCTTAATATCTTCATATCCCTTTGGCTTAATGTTATATACTTAAATATACCAGTAACTTACTTCTCTACCTAAGTCACAGCTTCCCATAAAATGGGAATAATAATATCTGAAGTTGAAGTCAATCCTCTTTAGCCAAACTTCTAGTGGAAGAAGAGGTTTAGAATGCTTTTAGACTTTTCTCATGTAGCGAATCAATCCATTGAAGCAGAGATTTACAAGGCAAGAGTCCACTCATACAAAAGCTCATTGAAATTTTCCAAATTATATGTCATACATCTATATCTATGATAGAAGGAAGAGAAAAAAGAAAGAAGAAAAGAAAAGAGGAAGGGAGGGAGGAAGAGAGAGAAGAAAAGAAGGAAGGAAAAGAGGAAGGAAAGAAGAAAGGAAGGAAGGAAGGAAGGAAGGAAGAAGAAAAATCAGCATTTATTAAATTATTATTGTGCCAGTGTCAGGTACTGAACTAGGCACTTTACATATATTATTTTGCTTGATCCTCATACAACCCTGGAAGATAGATACTATTATTACCTTCAATTGTGAAAACAAAACAAAACAACCCCCCAAACCCTCCCCCCCAAAAAACCAAAAAAACTAAGGCTGCAAGAAGGTAAGTACAGTCACATTGGTAGAAGGCTGTCAAGCTCTGTGTCAAGGCTGGAAGGCCTCTGACACAAAATTCAAACTTCTGTCTTCCTGACTCTAAGTCCAGTATTCTAAGCTCTTCTGATTTTCTGGCTTGTCCAATACTTCTCACCTCATCCTCTACATCTAATCTTTAGTTGTCTATTTTATTCCAAGTGCTATTGACTAAATTAAATGAAAGTGAATTAACTCAACAAACATTTATTAAATACCTACAATAGCTAAAGCCCCATGCAAGGTGCTGGAATACAATGTAATGATGAGAAAGATTGATATAACTTTGGTAAAAGAAAAATGAGATTAGTGCAAAAGGAAAGATTCTGATAAAATACTGTGAGAAACTTGAGGAGGAGAGAATCAAGAGGAGAGACTCTAATTTATAATCATATGAAAAAATTCTCCAAATCATTATTGATTAGAGAAATTCAAATTAAAACAACTCTGAAATACCACCTCATTTCTATCAGATTGCCTAAAAAGACAGGAAAAGAAAATGATAAATGTTGGAGGAGATACAGAAAAACTGAGACAGTGATGCATTGTTGCTAGAGTTATGAACGAATCCAATCATTCTGGAGAGCAATTTGGAACTAAGGCCAAGGGACTATAAAACTGCATACCTTTTGATCCAGCACTGCCACTACTAGCTCTGTATCCCAAATACATCATAAAAAAAAGAAAAAGGACCCATATGCTCAAGAATGTATATAGCAGCTCTTTTTATGGTTTTAAGGAATTAGAAATTGAGGGAATCAATTAGTGAATGACTAAGTGAGTTGTGATATGTGTATGCAATGGAAAACTATTATTCTATCAAAATATGTGATCTAGATGACTTCAGAAAAAATTGGACTTATATGAACTGATGCAGAATGAAATGAGCAGAACCAGAACACTATATACACAAATAGCAAGATTATGTTATGATGAACTATGATAGTCTTAGTTCTTCTCAGCAATACAGTGATTCAAGACAATTTCCATAGACTTGTGATGGAAAATGCCATCCACAACAGAGAAAGAATTATAAAGACTGAACACGGATCAAAGCATATTATTTTTGGTTTTTGGTTTTTGTGATTTTTCCCTTTTGTTCTGATTTTGCTTTCCCAACACTACTCACATGGAAATATGTTAAAAATGATTGTACATGGATAACCTATCTTAGATTGTTTGTTGTCTTGGGGAGAAGGAAGGCAAGGGAAGGAGGGGAAAAAATTTGGGACTCAAAATCTTACAAAAATGAATGTTGAAAACTATATGTATAATTAGGAAAAATACTATTTAAAACAAGAGGAAAATCTCGAAAGAAAGATTCTCTAAGCAAGTGATATTTGAATTTGGCCATGAAAGTAGACAGAGATGGGAAATGAAAATGAGAATGGGGAGAACATTCAAAGGATAGAATACTATAGGAACAAAAGCAAAGAAATAGGAGATAGCAGGGCAAAAATAAGGGACGGAGATGGGTCCGCTTTATCTGCAGGATGAAGGTGGAAGGGATCAGTATAAGGGAAGGCCAGGATCCAGATCTGAGGGCCTTGAATGCTAAGATCAGAGTAAACATGTATGTATAATTCTTTCACTTTGCTTTATTCAGGCATACAACAGAAAATGTTAGAGTTAGAAAAGTCATTAGAGATCATCATAGAAGGGAATATGTCATTTTACATAGCACAGCATACTACATAGAGTAGGAGCTTAATATGTTTTTGTTAAGTGTATCAAGTCCAATGCCTTCATTGACAGAGGAGGAGCCTGAGATCCAGTTAACTTGGTTCATTTAGTTTTTACTCTCAGATTTCCTGCTTATTCTCTCATTCCTGCAGTTCTCTCCTTATATACCACTTGTATTTTCAATATTTATGACAAGGGCTACTTCTCAGTGTCATGTGAGAAAAGAAGTGCACGCTGGTCAGTTGTGCCTGCTATGGCCTTTCCCAATTGACCTCCCACTGGTTTTCATTCCAGAGAACAGCTACAGTCTCTATCCTTATCTCTGTTTATAAATAAAGCTGGGGAAGGCAGAACATCCTAGAGGCAGTACAAACATTGACATCTATTCCCATTATTTACTATGAGGTGGGGTCATGTTAAATTCCAAAGGAAAATCAAATGTACAAAGGTTCATATCTGATAATTTCTTTTGAGATTCAACTCTTACCTCCAGTCATTGTTATTTGAACTATCATTGGATTGTCATCAAAATGTCTTCAATCAGCAGCTATCTGGGACACCTTTCTTTGGTCCCCTTATTTGGCTCTCTTCCAGGAAAACTACAAAGGTCCATGGCTCTGCTCTGAGACACTGATGGAGAATATAAAGCCACAAAGCTTCTCTTCCGTGATTAACCTGGGCAAGCTTCATGGGGAAGAAGTATTTTAAAAACTAATTGTCCCTATAAAATGACCTAACACTCCTCTGACCTCCCAAAGCTTTCAAGGTGATCATCCCATAGGGCACTAAGCACATGCTGCTGGGGTTAGAGTTTTGAAGCCCACATTTTACCTTTGTAACTCATCTGTTGCATAGGTCTAGCAGCCCATGCCTTGTGGGTGAGGCAGCTTCTGTTGATTGACTGCCTTGGTGTTTAAAAATTGGTGAGACTCTGCTTCTGTCAGCATCTTCCTCAATGCTGCTGTGTACTGGATACCTTGAACTACCTTAGAAGTTCTTCCTTTCTTACCCCTATTGGAGAAATGAACCTAGGGATATTTATTTCTATTTTTTTGTTATTTGTTCTGTTTCCACTAGAAAGTGAACATAGCAGCTAAGAGGACAGTTTAAGGACCAGGGAAAAAACATAGGCATGTTACTTTTAGAGGAACAAACTCTAAAAGAGTCTAATCCCTTTTCCTTCCACACAACAGTAAGAGAGATTCATGATAGGTGAACTGAGTATTCCCAAAGTGGTTTCCATCTTTCTTGTCCCCAGTACTAACTCCATGAGGGCCCTTCAGTTTGGTTCTGTGAATAGGCCTTCTTGTCTCTTGGGCTTCAGCTGTTCATCCTGCCACCTGCTTAGGAAGAAGCCTCTGGTGAGAGTAAGCTAAAGGCCTTTGTTTTAGTGTATAGTCGAGGTCTCTGAGTCATTCCATTCAGCTAGGCAACAAGCAAAAGCCACCAGAAGATTCAAGGGAAGATTGTTGTTTTGCCTCTCTCTCTCTCTCCACTTGTGCTGGATCAAAAGTCCTGAGCCAAATTAACTATTTGCCTTGAAGTTATGCAATTCCTTTAAACTCCTCTTAAGCCCCAGTTATTGATCTGAATCACCAAAACGCATTAGAGAACTCTACCCAACCGAACCCCACAAGATCTGTTTTTGCATTGAGGTGACAAGACTTCCCACAGCTCCTACATTTCTTCCTCATTGACAATAAACTTTAATTGAGGGACAAGAACCAAAGGGCTAGGTGAAGTTGGTACATACCAACTTTTGTTCTATTTTTTGCCTTTTTTACGCTTATTTTCCAGCAACAAAATCATTGATTATTTGGTATTCTCTATATCTGAGTTTCTTATATCATGGTTCACAACTCCATATGGGATCTCATAACTGCATTGGGAGTTGTGAAATTATGATTTATTATCAAGTAAATGTTTCATTTGTATACCTATTTTAACCATCTATATACTCCAGGTCAAGTTAAAAATTTCTTGGGCAAAAGAGGTACAAGTGGAAAAAGTTTAAGAATGCCTGTTCTATATACCTATTCTGGGCCAAGCACTGTACTAGGCACTGAGAATATGAAACCAAAAGTGGAGAGCCCTTGCCCTCAAAGAGCTTACATTCTATTGGGAGAATACAGTGTGGTTTGTAACTGAGTTATTAAGATTAACGTATTTTCAGAAATAAACTTAAAGAACTTTCCTAAAATAAAGACATCCATTTAAAAGCTACCTTCCACAAGAACGGATATTATAATGGATCTATCTAGTCTAATCTATACATGGAAGGAATACCATGACTCTAATATCTGAGAAATGATGGCCCAAATTCTGTTAAAAAGCTTCCAAAGAAAGGGAAGTCATTGTCTCTTCCACTTCTGGATGGCTCTAATTGTTAGGGCAGCTAGGTGATGCAGTGGATAGAGTAGTAGGTCTAGAGTCAGGAAGATCTGAGTTAAAACATGGCCTCGGACACTTAGTGGCTATATGATACTGGGTGAGACATATAGAAAATGGCAAACCACCCCAATATCTTTGCCAAGAATTGGAACAACAACAATTGTTAAGTTTTTCCCCATATCAATTCAAAATAAATTGACCTCTTTGCTACTTATATCTATTTCTCTTAGTCCTGCCCTATAAAACCAGAAGGAATAAATGATGGCCCTTCAAATTATGAAGACAGTTGTATGGATCCTCTAGCCTTCTCTTGTTCAGATTAAACAAGCTCAGTACTTTCAAATAAGCCTCAGATGACATGGAATCAAGGTCCTATACCATCCTTCTTACCCTCCTTTGGACACTTGTCTAATTTATCAATATCCTTCATAAAGTGGCTCTCAGACCTCAACTCAGTTGAAGGCTAATGAAAGCATAAAATAATTTAGCTATCATCTCCCTATTCCTAGAACTCCTGCCTCTTTTTAATATAGCCACTTCACACTGTTGACTTGTTTATTCATTTATTTGTTTGTTAGTTTTGTTTGCTGCCTTTTACTGAATTAAGGTTCACTAAAACTTAAAAACTTTTTCAGGTAAACTGCTGTCTAATCATAGGTTGTTTACTCATTCTTGTACTTGTGAAGTTATTTTTTGCCCAAGTGTAATATTTAACAATAATCTCTATTGCATTATATCTTATTAGATTTGTTCTAATTCTCGAATTTTTTGAGATTTTTGGGGATCTCTACTTTTTCATCCAGTGTGGTAGCTATCCTTCCAGCTTTGTTTCAAAAGTTCTTTGATTGCAGAAAACTTTGGTGACCAGTGAGAATCACAGAATCATGGATGTGGAGCTGGAAGGAACCTCCAAGGCTATTTAGTTCAACTCTCTCCTTTTACAAGTGAGGAAACTAAAATCTAAGGAGTTCAAGTGATATCCACCTAGGATGCATCAAAAGCAGTATCTGAATCTAGGTCCCCTGACTCCAGATCTGTTACTCTTTTTACTGTCCCCAGTAGTGAAAAAGGAAAGCTCAATGATAGGAATTTGTCTTGTATTCTCCCAACATAGAATAAGCAAGAGAGTTGGTATATCTGGCAAATATCAGATTGTTAGAAACTATGGTCTTAGGTTAGAATCAAAACTACATAATTTCTCTTTTTAAGTGAGAATCAAATTATACCTCTATGTTTTAATAATACTAAGTACTCTGGATAGTGTATATATATATATATATATATATATATATATATATATATATATATATATATATATATATATATATATATATATATATATATACATATATATTATAAATTTTTTCTTGAGCATCTTTAGGTACATGCATATTTTATGTAATTTTCTCTTCTTTGAGTACCCAAGGCAAGCATTTCATTTGCCTCACCCTTGTTATGGTTCTATGTTGGGACAAGTAATCTACTTCAGGCTCTACCACAGCTTACATGAAACCATCTCATGACCTTTTATTGATTCACCAAGCAACCTTCTGATGACTAATATGATTTCCCAAATTACCTTGATCCTAAGAAGAAGAAAACTTGGAAAGAGGATATGAGCATCTCATCATTGGAATATAGCACAATAGGGACATAATAAAATCATAGATCCAAAGCTGGAAGAGACCTCAAACACCAAGTCCAACCTCCTCACTATGCAAGTGGATGGCACCATGGACAGAGTGTTGGATATGGTGTCAGGAGATCTGAGTTTAAATCTTGCCCAAAATACTTGCTAGCTATGTGACTCTCAGCTTCAGTGCTCTCATTTGTAAAAAGGGAATAATAATAATTACCTGTCAAGATTTTAAGGGGGGGCAGCTAGGTGGCGCAGTGGATGGAGCACCAGTCCTGAATTCAGGAGGACCCGAGTTCAAATGTGGTCTCAGACACTTAACACTTACTACCTGTGTGACCCTGGGCAAGTCACTTAACCCCAGCCTCAGGGGGGGAAAAAAAAGATTTTAAGGAAGATAACAGATGTAATGAAGTGCTACATAAATACTATCTACTATTATTGTCCCCCAAACCTGGATGCTCTTTTTCCTCATCTCCTTCTCCTGGATTCCCTCAACTCCCATCAAAAACCTCACCTTCCATAAGCCTTTCCTAAATCCCTTTAAGATTAATCCTTTCTATTATTGGTTATATCCAATTTGTCCTATTTATCTTGCTGGTACATGGTTGGTTTCATCTTTTCTTCCCCATCAGACGTGTTGTTTGTCCTTTGTTCTTGAAGAGCACCATGACATCAGGGAGGAGATGCCATGACATGCAAGTGAATTGATTTAAGTGAGGGAGGACTGGCCAAGGTCACCTGCTCATTTTCCCCTCCAGAATCAACTGAGTTCAGCAGCCAGATATAGATCAGGACGACTGGAGAAGATCCTGGATGCAATGGGAGCCTTGGTTTTTTTTAAATTAAGGTCTTTAACAGGTCTCAGTTTGACTGAGACCATACTTATTCAGTGACATAGGCTAGGTAGTGATTGAGGCAAAGAGAGCAGATTGTCTTTTGCCTTCCTTTATATCCCCAGCTCTTAGTACCATGCCTGGTACTTATTAGTACTTATTAGCAAGAGATTAATAAGTGTTTATTGACTCATGGATGAGGAAATTGATGTTTAAGTGGCTACATGATTTACTTAAGGTCATACCGATAAAGTTAGAAGTACAGTTTGAACCCAAGATTTGAACCCTGGAGTAAGAGAACTCCAGAGTTAACAGTCTTTCTACTGTATATTTGGTATTGCAGTGACATCTAGGTTCAGACCCAAAGGGTTGTCATAATGACCTCATAAGCTCAAACCCAGGAAGGGATATCAAGAGCCAGAATTTCAACCCAGGTCCTAGGAATTCAAATCCAATGCTCTCCCAATACATTTCTTTGCCTTTGTAAACTAATGCCTTGTCATTTTCATTTGTTTTTTGTCAACCAGTAAGTTCCTTAGAGTCCAATCATTCTTGAGTAAGCTGACAAAATCAAGTTTTTGAATGCAAGGGCAAGAAGTAGATCTTCCATGGACACATGGTGACTTCACCCTATAAGACCAAACCTGATAAGCTGACCTCTCTATATGCTCTTCTTTTATTTTTAATAATAATTTATGCAATTAGCTTTAACCATAAAAAATTAAGAACTTTACAATTTTAACTCCAGAAATATCTTTAATAACTACACTAGTTAGTTCTTTTGTTACTTTTGTCAATATTTCCTATATCTTAAAAAAAATTTTTTTTGACCAGTGATGAATTTGTCTTATTGATCCTAATGGGCACAAATAAATGTATTATAAAAAACATAATTCACATGCCCACCACTTCACTCTTCCTGTCTTCAAATGCTTTATTAAATTGTTAATTTGTTAAATTGTTAAATTGTTCTCCATCAACTCCAACTAATTGCCACAAAGTCACGAGTTTGAAACTCCAAGTTTCACTTGTGGGTAGATAAAATTGAAACAGACTCTCATTATGGTCAAAATTCCCTGTTTTTTTTTAGTCCAGATTATCATCTATAAGGGTGAAATCCTTGCACATTATGGTTCTGTCCTTGAGTAAAAAACCATTTTCTCCTACAAATGGACTACTTATACTCTTTATTAAATACTTCTATATGTGACTCTCTCTTTTTCTACCACCTGGTTTTCCCTCTTTTGTTCCCACCCTGCTTTTCTTAGGTTTAGTCATCTTTCTCTTGATTTTCCTCTCTTCTCTTTCTGTCTCCTGCCTTTTTTTTTTTTTTTTTTTTTGCTAATTGGCCATAAAAACTGAAATTAGTTTCCATTTTTCACCATCCTAGATGGAGAAGTTATTTCCTATTTTAATTTTTAAAATGAACAAGCAGAACATTTTAGTTTTTTTTTTTTAAGTGACTGTGGTTCTTAACTTTTCTTTTGTGTCATGGACTCCTTTAGCAGTTGGATGAAGCCTATGGACTCCTTCTCAGAATAATATTTTTAAATAACTAAAGGAGATGCTAAATTTCAGTTAGAAGTTAGTTTTTTAAAAGTTGAGATTTTTTTTCCCATTTAAGTTCATCTTAAATATATACCCACAGACCCCAAGTCTGTGCATCCCAGGTTAAGAACTAGCTCTATTTTAAAAATTACCCAGCTTTGCTTAATTCCACCTACCACTGTGATGCCCTGTTGTCAGAAGGAATAACAAGGGATTGATGACTTGGGAGATGTGGTACATCAAGTTTCCTCCAGAGCTTCTTGAATTGCATTCCACTAAGGATCAACATCCTAAAAGTCTCACCCCTTGTACTTTGTGTGTGTAAGCAAGTACATATTCATGTTGAAATCTTCCACCAGAACGATTAAACTCTGATAGCTTGGTTTTTTTTTTTCACTATATTCTCCTATAGTACTGATTTAGTTCCTGAAGGAAACTAGTTTGATGATAAACTGCAGAGTGCATTGAGCATTAAAGCTCTGCTAGGACACAGTCACAGGAAATTGACCTTTGGTCAAGATCTTTTATAAATAGTGTGTGTGCAGAAAGTGAGATAAGGGCACCAGTAACTTGTGAAGGAGAAGGGCCAGATAGAGAGAAGCAAGGGAGGCAGGAAGACAGAGCTGGGAAGGGCTCTCATAGGGGAAGGAAAAAAAGGGAAAAAAAGAGAGCGTAAAGAACCGAAAAAACTATCTTTCTAGTTCATTTCTCCTCCTCTAATTATATTGTCATTTTTGTTACTCATCAGGACAGCAGCAATACATTCTCTCCTCTGCCATGGATATGATCTTTGGCAAGAACAAGAAGGAACATCCAGAGCCCTTGAGAGCCAAAATTAGAGGTAAGAAATGATAGATATGGTGGAAAATTTGGTCTTTCTCAAATGAATGAAACCTTTGGGCAAACTGAAGATAAGGAAGTCTGAGGGAGACTGGGCTAGGAATATGCTCACAAATTCATATATGCATACAAACCCTCATACACACATTTGTAAATACCTTTATTTAGTCATGCATATACTTTCACATATTTGTATGTAATTCATACACTCATACACATCTTCTTAATCGTTTTGAAGGTGAATACCTCTTATTAGACTTCATGCTTTATTCTCTTCATCCTTTAGCATGGCACTGGACATAGTAGGCACTCAACTGATTCATATATTGAGGCCTTTTTTATGATCTCTCTCTTTCTGGTTGCTGTAAGTTTTATTGTACATCCCTTAGGCTGTTGGTGAAAGTAACTAATTCTAAACTACCAGACAGGTACCTAACTAGGTCAGTGTCACTCAAAGCCAGGAGGCAGAAGCTTAATTACACCCAATGATGATAATAGCCCACGGATTCTCTTTGGCTCCAGAACATGAATGAAACACAGAGAGGGTTTTGGCCCTCTCCACGTTGGCATGGTAGCAGTTGGCTTGCTTATCATTATTAAAGGCAGTGTTTCCAGTAATGAAAGAAGGGCTGGTTTGTAACCAGTATTTGGGATTTGGAGAATCTTTCAAAATAAGATCTCTCTGGGCTACTTATGTGACCTTGAGAAATAATAATAATGATACCATGTTAGGATTTGCAAAATACTTTTCATCAATAGAGTCAAACTCAAATTGGAGTCACATATTAACTCAGAAAATCACAGATAAACATTATGTTGTATTATTTATTTCATTAAACATTTATTAATTTCATTTTAATCTAGTTCAGTGACACTCCATAGCTTTGCCTGAGCATGTCTTAGAAATATTATTTATTCAGTCCTTACAACAACCTTATGGGGTAGGTTATATTAGAAATATTATTTATTCAGTCCTTACAACAACCTTATGGGGTAGGTTATATTAGGTAGGAGGTAGGGCTAATATTATTCTAACTTTATAATATGATGAAATTGAGACTGAGAGATAGTATGTGATAATCTAGAATCGTATAGGTCATCTTGACAGATTTTGTTTTTAAAGATGTTCAAGGAAATTTTAGTAAACACCAGAGACATGATTTGAATTCAGGTTTTCCTCAATTCAAGTCCATCATTCTGTTGACTCTGCTACCTGATGACTGATCATCTAACATCTTTAGCCTTGGTTTCTTCATTTGTAAAGTGGAAGGGGCTGAGCTAAGTAACCTTTAATTTTCTTCCTAGCTAACTCCATAATTCTTTGATCTCTAACTCATCGATTATCTTTCAACAAAAAGAATAGAATGTGCTAATGGATAATCTTATCTTTTTTATTTGACAACTCTCATTAGAGGCATAAAAATTATTTTAGAAAATCACCATTGGCATGCAGAACAGGATTAATTTTGATATGCTAACAGTTTTTAGTGAAAAAACAGTATCCACCTGTTAAACACTCATTTCTAGTATTTTAGATTTTATACATTTGAGGCTGGGCTCATGTTATATTTTTTTCAATGTCTGAGTTCTAATCGCAAAAATGAAAGTAAAATATTTTTTCTGTCTCTAGGTGAGCTGCCAACTTGGCTTCATGGTACTCTTCTACGGAATGGCCCTGGCATGCACACCATTGGGGAGACTACTTATAATCATTGGTTCGATGGTTTGGCCTTATTACATAGTTTTACCATTCAAAACGGTAAGACCAGCAAATTATCTTGGAAGGTAGATATAGGTATTTATTTAAGGGCTTCTCTGTCAATAATTCAATTTAATATACATGTGTTGATTACCTATTACATGCAAGTCACTGTGCTAAATACTTAGGATACAAAAATGAAAAACAGCATAGTCCCTGACTTTAAGGGATTTACCACTTAATGGTGGTGGCAGGGAGGGAATATAACATGTATGAAGATTGAAAGAATACAAGGGAGCTAGTGATGGGGACAAAGTCAGAAAAAAGTATTGGAAAATTTTGAAGAGGGAGAGAATCCTTTCACCTACCGCTATGAGGAAGGCTTCCCAGAGAGGGAGGCATTTTGAGCTTGATCTTGAAGGAAAGGAAGAAAAGAAGGGAGTGTGTTCCAAGAATGAGAGATGAATTGCCCAAATGAATAGAGGGAGATGGAATGTCAGAGTTCAGAGAATAGCTAGTTTAAGCAGTTTGACTAGAATGCAGAGTGTAAGAAAAGATGTAAAACAAGGTTGGAGAGGAGGTTTAGAACCAAATTTCAGAGAGCCTGAAACATCAGGCTAATGAGTTTGTATGTGGTTCTAGAGATAATAATAACTCACCAATGATTTTTTAACATGGAAGTGACATGGTCCATCATGTGCATTATTGGGATCACTTTTTCCAATACCTAAAAAAAATGAAGGGGAAAGTCGGTTTTTCCTCTGCAATTATGAATTTTTGTCTTGTTTTTTGAGTGAGCTACAATATAGCACAAATACCCATCTTCTTGGGTAGCTGAAGCTCAGAATGACAGATCTGGAAAGCTCTCACAAACTTATGGATTTGTCACCCTAGAAGGGACCTTAGAGATCATTGGGCTATAGTGTAGTCTTCTGTGTAAAGAATGAATTATAACTATAAAAACCTGGATAGGTTTCTATCCACTCACCTTTTGAACACATTATTCTCTCCAGAAAGCTTTATGTAGCTTTTTTTTTTTTTTTAACCATTCTTACCCTGATCCCCCAGTTATTTTCCTTAAGACTTTTTTTTTTTTTTTTTTAGGACAAATATCCCTAGTTTCTTAAACCAATCCTGGTTTCTGATCTCCCTCTATCTTAATTCTTTCTAAGCAACTAAATACCTATTTCTCCCTTTGCTAAAGTGGAAGCTGTTGTTGTCTTTGTCCAATAAATAGGCACACCCAAGGTAATTTGAGTTTAGCAAAAGCCAGTGTCCAAAGTATGACCTCTAATTCAAACCAACAACATTTAACAACATTGTCTTAGACAATGGGATTACAAATACAAGAAGAAATATGAGTACTAACTCAAAAAGTTTCCTTTTCATTAGACTTTGAATTCTGAGGGGAACATGGTCACGATAGGAAACTTCCACCAGCCAGAATAAAATGAAAAGTATTACTTGTTCTTGGTCCTTAGTTTTCTGAAAGAAACCTCTCTTTCTAGTGTGGAAGTCATAAGGTAACTTTAAAAAACCCACCAAACACTTCCTGGCTTAGGTGAAAGGATTATTTTTATTAATCCAGAGTCTGACCAAAGACTGTGAAAGTAAATGCCATAACTTATTTATTCCCTCCAAAAGACATATACCTAATTATGCTGAATAATGAGCAAGAGAATTCAGGAGGGCTCTTCTCTTTAATCTCATTCTATAATGTCAAGATAGACTGCAGTCTATCTGTGAGGAATTCCAGAGACACATGTTTCCTCTGAGCCCTCAAGTTCATTGCACTCACAGCTTAGTCATTTATAAGAAGTACTTGGCAAGCTTATATCCCAAGTGAATTATATGTTCATATTTTGGGACAAATTGACTTTACTTTTTGGGAAAAGACCAGGTCAGAGGTCCTAAGTATCTAATGATATGTATTATTGGCAGGAACTCTCAGAAAGTCTACATGTTTTGCTTTCTTTTTCATCTCTTAACAACTTTTATTTGTCAGGATCATCATTTTATAGAGCACAAATGACAAAGGTGAAATTACTTAATCCTATTTTTATACCAAATTAAACCCCTAACATAACTTTCATCAGTAAAATCAAAGTACAAGGATATTACTCAACGAAAGCTTCAAAGTAGATTTTATTTATACGTTTGTTCACATGGCCATGAAATTGTTGACAGTCCCTTGGAAGCAGCTGTGGTACAGTGAAAAGCATTCTTGCTGTAGAGCCAGTTAACTTGGCTTTGAGTCCCAGATCTCCTGCTTTCTACCAGTGTGGCATTGGGCACTTGGGTATCCTTTTCTGGCTTTAATTTCCTCATCTGTAAAGTGAAGAGGTTAGATCAGATGACTCTATTTCTGAATTTTTTATCCTATGATCCTTTCTAAGATTTCCCTTTTTTTTCCCTATGATATTTATATTGGTACTATTAGATTTTTTTTCCTGTTTTAAAATTTTTTATTATTATTATAACTTTTTATTGACAGAACATATGCCTGGGTAATTTTTTAAACATTGTCCCTTGCACTCACTTCTGTTCCGGCTTTTCCCTTCCCTCCCTTCACCCCCTCCCCTAGATGGCAGGCAGTCGTATACATGTTAATTATGTTATAGTATATCCTAGATACAATATATGCGTGCAGAACCGTACAGTTCTCTTGTTGCACAAGAAGAATTGGATTTAGAAGGTAAAAATAACCTAGGGAGAAAAACAAAAAATGCAAACAATTCACACTCATTTCCCAGTGTTTCGTCTCTGGGTGTAGCTGATTCTGTCCATCATACAATTAGCTTTTACACTATATAGATATTTCCCTTTATCCTTCTCTCTGCCCTCCCAGAAAGCCATTCCTTGTAACAGATTTTCTTTTACTTGAACAAAACCAATCAACACAGGGGAAAAATATGCTGTTTTATGTAATGTTATATAATGATGGACTCAGGATGCCCAACCTCTGCCAAGGAGCAAGGGGAGGGATGTCCTTTCATCTCTTCTTTGAAGCCAAGTTTATTTTTTATACTTTTGAAACAGTTTTGTTTTTGATATTTCAGTTTTCTGTGTGTTTCCCTGACTCTGCTTACTTCACTATGCATCTATTGATGTGAGTCTTTCCAAGTTGCTCTATACGTGTCTATCAATTCCTAAAGCATAATGATATTCCGTCAATGTAAGTTTGTTTACCATTCTCCATCTGACAGATACCCACTTTGTTTCTTGTTAGTTGCTATTACAAAAGTGCTGCTGTAACTATTTTGGTGTACATAGAGCCTTTCTTTTTTGTCAATGATCTCCTCTCTAGATAGCTCACAGGTTTTTCACTGGTGATTTATATGTCTAAAGGCTTAGAGACATCCATGGGGACTTGGGGATTTTGAAGGAATTGCGTATATAGGTGCTTTGTAGAACTCACTATCAAATTCACTAAGCAGAATCCTATAGGACAAAGATTAACTTCCTTAAATTTCAGATATAAAGAACAATAGATTTAAAGCTGCAAGGAACTTTAAAGGTTATCTAGCCCAAACCCTTTATTTTATGGATGATGAAAAATAAAGCCCAGAGCACTTTAAAAAATATCCCTAAAGCCACAAATGGTATGTCCCTAAAAGTCTTAGTGATGATTTAAGTATTAATAGCTTAAAAGAGCATAAAGATTTTTGGAATACCTTGTAAGATAATAAGCAGCAGAATTAGATTTTGAAACTAGACCCTTTGTTGCACAATCTAATATTCTTGACATTATTCCATAGTCTTTGAAAAAGGAAGAAAGGGAGAAGAGAAAAAATATTTATATAGCACCAACTATTTTATGTGATTTCCTACCTAGTAGGGAGCTGCCGGTATAACACTTATTAAGTTGAGAAAACTGAGGCAAACAGAGTTTAAATAACTTGCTCAAGATCACACAGTAGTATTTGAGACTAGATTTGAATTACATCTTCCTGACTAGGTTCCATCTCTGTCCATTGTGCCCCTAACTGTTGATTACTTTTTTAAATGAAAAACTAAAAATTATCCGCAAAATTTGGTACATTATTGTGTTGATCATGAGGTATAGTAGAGCTCACTTACTTTAAAATGCAGAGTGATTCAAAATCTGCGTCATTCCTGTAAAGGAATATGACTTTTATAAGAAATCTAATTGAGATTTCAAAACCTGACAAATTCCTGAAGCAAGATGAATGAATGAATAAAATATTTATTAAGCTCTGACTGTGTAGTCACAGTGACAAGCAATGATAATATAAACAGAAAAGTGAGACAGCTCCTACACTCTGGAAGATCACCTTCTTATAAGGAAGATGACATATGCAGAAGGTTTCAGTTGCAAGTCAGAAGGAAAGATTCCAAGTCTTCAGGGCACAGTGATAACATAGTTGATAATATATTTCCAATGGATGAAATGACATCAGTGTCTGATGCTGAACCATTTGATTGTGCCAAGGACTTTGGTGGCAAGAACTTGCTATTTTGGGCCTTTGGCACTTTGTAATACCTGTAGCTGTAGTGACCAGGCTGCAACTTTATAGGGGTTGCTTTCCAGGGTGATAGTTGAGGATATGTAACTGGAAGAATTGCTATTCCCAGGCCTCTTGGGCTAAGAAACTTGGGTTATCTCCATCAGTACCTTGGGAAAGATGGAGGTCAAAGTATGGTAGTGATTTGACTTTTCTGATACATGCTGCCTCCTGTCTCTCCAAGTTCCCTGCTGATTTAACTTAAGAATCAAAATGTCAGCTTTCACAAGTCTATATTTCTCATGAATTTCTAAATTTAATTTAATTTAACAAATACTTATTAAGCATCCTTGTTCTTAGTTGTGAGGAAGAAAACAATGTTCAGATATGATACAGTCTCCACCCTAACTGGGCTCATTAATTTTTTACTTAAAACAAGTTAATGTTTCTGTTTTATGAGGTAAATTTCCAAACTGGCATTATCTTATTCTTATCCAAATAATAAAATGATCCCTCTAATTAACCAAAGTGAGAGACATAGCTGATTGATAGCTCTGATGTGTTGGTTGCCAGGGTTCAAAGTTATATTCCCAACCTCTGATATGGGCAAAGGTAGCACAATACTTTTGTCTAGGGAAATTATTATAATGAATCCAGAAGATAGAGTGAGTGTTGTTCTAAGCTCTAAATCAGATTCAGAAAGCTATCTTTGTCAGTGGTCTGAGGCTCTTCCTGAGTCTCTGAACAGAAAAGACATATTCCATTAGGAAGTGAAAACTTACCTACTGAGGAAAGGGTCACATAGTCATAGGATTAGGAAGTAGCATAGTATGATGGAAGGAGTGATGGATTTGGAATCAGAGGTCCTATATTCAAATTATTTTCCATCACCTAATTTCTATGACCTTTTTTTTAAATTAAAAAAAACTTCATGTAAATATAATTTTCAACATTCATTTTTGTAAAGACTTTTGTGTTCCAAATTTTTTCTCTCTCTCCCTTTTCTCCCCTCTCTCCAATATGATACAAGTTAAATATGTGTAATTCCTTTAAACATTTTCATATTTGTCATGTTGTGCAAGAAAAACCAGACCAAAAGGGATAAAACTGTGAGAAAGAAAAAAAAAAAACAACCAAAAAGGTAAAAATACTATTTTGATCCATATTCAGTCTCCATAGTGCTTTCTCTGAATGCAAATGGTATTTTCCATCTCAAATCTATTGGAATTACCTTGACTCACCACATTGGTAAGAAGAACCAAGTCCATCACAGTTGATTATCATATAATCTTGTTGTTACTTTGTACAATGTTCTCTTGGTTCTGCTCACTTCACTCAGCATCAGTTCATGTAAATCTTTTCAGGCTTTTCCGAAATCAGCCTGCTCTCATTTTTTATAGAATAAAAATATTCCATTATATTATATATCATAACTTATCCAGCCATTCCCTAACAGATGGACATCCAGTTAATTTCCAGTTCCTTGTCACTATAAAAAAGACTGCTACAAACATTTTTGCACATGTGCGTCCTTTTCCCTTTTTTGTGATCTCTTTGGAATACAGACTCAGTAGAGACACTGCTGGAACAAAGGATATGCATGTTTTGATAGCCTTTTGGGCATAGTTCCAAATTGCTCTCCAGAATGGTTGGATCATTTCATAACTCCACTACATCCATTTCATAACTCCAAATACATCAATGTCCTAGTTTTACCACATCTCCTCTAACATTTATCATTGTCTTTTCCTGTCATCTTAGCCTGAAAGGTATGAGATAGTACTTCAGAGTTATCTTAATTTGCATTTCTCTAATCAATAGTGATTTAGAGCATTTTTTCATATGACCAGAAATGGATTTAGTTTCTTCATCTGAAAATTGTCTGTTCATATCTTTTGATCCTTTATCAATTGGGGAATGACTTGTATTCTTATAAATTTGAAAGAGTTCTTTATGTGTTTTAGAAATGATGCCTTCAACAGAAACACTGACTATAAAATTTTTTCTCCCAGCTTTCTGCTTCCCTTCTTTCTAATCTTGGCTGCATTGGGTTTTTTTTATGTAAATCTTTTAAAAATTTAATGTTATCAAAATTATCCATTTTGCTTTTCATAATGTTTTCTAGTTCTTCTTTGGCCATAAACACCTCCCTTCCTCATAGCTCTGATAAGTCGACTATCCCTTGCTCTCCTAATTTGCTTATAGTATCACCTTTTATGTCTAAATCATGAACTTATTTCTACCTAATCTTGGTATAAAGTGTTAGATCTTTATCAATACCAAGATTCTGCCATACTGTTTTCCAATTTTTCCAGAAATTTTTGTCAAATAGTGTGTCCTTATCTCAGAAGGTAGAATCTTTAGGTTTATCAAACACTAGATTACTATAGTCATTGACTATTGTGTAATGTACCTAACCTATTCCACTGATCCATTACTTTATTTCTTAGCCAGTACTAAATGGTTTTGATGATTATTACTTTATAATATAATTTAAGTATGCTATAGCTAGGCCACCTGCCTTTGCATTTTTTTCACTAATTCCTTGAAATTCTTGATCTTTTGTTTTTCCAGATGAATTTCATTATAATTATTATTTTTTTCTAGCTCTACAGAGTAATTTTTGGCAGTTTGATTGGTATAGCACTGAATAGATTAACATAGAATTGTCATTTTTATTATATTTGTTCAGCCTATCCATAAGCAATTTATATTTTTTCCAATTATTTAGATCTAACTTTATATGAAAAGTATTTTGTAATTGTGTTCAAATCTCTGTGATTTTGAGCAATTAATCAACAAATATTTAGTAGGCACCTACTATGTACCAAATACTGGGGTAGATGGCAGTAAGATTATCATCTTCCTTGTTAAAATGTTAGAGGGATATGTGTTCTATTAGAATTTATCACCTAATTGTTGGGCAGTGGTAATTGGGTTTTGTCTTCTGGTATCCAGTGGTATTATATGTTAGATAATTTTTGTTAAATCGGTGTCTCATTAGAGTCTCACACAACTCAGTATTTCCATTTTAGGATTCATATGGCACTATGGACAAAGCTCGGGATTTGAAGACATTGGATTCCAATTCTATTTGATGACTGATATGATTTTTAAGCAAATCACTTTTCTCCTCTGGGCCTGAGATTCTCTATTTGTTAAATGAGAGGGATTAATTAAACTATCTCTGTAGTGCCTTCCAGTTATGACATTCTACGTTTATAAAAATATATGATCCACAGCTGTAAGGAATCTCAAGAGATCATCTATTTCAACTCCTTCATTAAGGAAATTGATTCCCAGAAAGCTTAAGTGAATTCCCTAAAGTCACATAAATAGTATGGGGGCAGGACCAAAATTCTGTTGTTCTACAACTCCAATGCCTAAGATGGAGATTTACTTCAGTAAAGAATATTTAATATTTAATATTTAAAAGGACACAAGTGTTCTCTTCCAGTATTTTTGAAGCACTGTGGAATGTAGCAAAGATATCAAATTTATTTTATTTGGTCTCAAAGGCAGAACTAGGAACAATGTGTATAAATTGCAGAAAAGCAGAGTTAGATCTTTTGTAAGGAAAAAAACCCAAACTTCTGAGCAATTAGGTTTATTCTGAAGTAGAAAAAGGCTGCCCCAGAGATGGTGAATTTCTCTTCATATTGGTCTCTTTAAACACAGGTTCAATGATTATCTCTTAGGGTTATTGCAGAGGGAATTCCTATTCAGGTATGGGTTGAACCTCTCAAGTGTCTTCCATTTCTCAGATCCTGTAAGGTCAGAGCAAACACTGACACATGTAAGGGAAATCTTGAGTATCTTCATTTGTCCTTTGGAGACCAAGAATCATTTCCTTTTTAGCTTCATGATCAGATGGAAGATGCTATCTCTGATTCTGTGTGATATTCATAGGCCTCCCAATGGAGAGTCAAAGAAAGCCCCTTTCTTGCTACTCCCTATGCATCAAAAATGGAAATAGTGCAACCTGGAATTTCTGTGGCTAAAGAAAAAAGCTCCATGGGTCTCATGAGGGGAGGAATACTGAACTTGCTTGATGTCTAATCATATTAGTGACTATACCCACCATTCTATACTTCATGGAATATTATAATAATGATAAATGTGATGCTACCTAGGAGAAAAAAATAATAGTGAATAAAAAGTCTCAATTATAATTATCTTCATCATCAAGGATATTTGGGAAACTCCTTTTCACACGCAACTAGGTATTTATGAGCACTTGAAATGCAGTTCTGGACCCTCAATCAGTAGAATACAAACTCCTTGAGGGCATATATTGTTTAATATTTTGTATTTGTATCTTTTGAGCCTAACACAATGTCTTGCACACAATAGATATTTGTAAATGTTTATGGGATGGAGTCAAATTGCATAAATCACAGCAGATCTACTTTCTCAGGTTATGATCTAAGAAAAAACTGTTATTTATTAGTTGAGAGGGAATACAGAGAACCCATATTTTAATCAAAGAGTAATTTATATATTAGAAAGCCTCTTCCCTTCCATCCCCTAAGACAGAATGTTAATCAACTCTCTTTCTCTCTCTCTCTTCATCTCTGTCTCTTGCCTATGTCTCTATCTCTGTCTCTCTCACCTGCCCTCATATTAGCAGTTCTCTTTCTTATTGTTGCTTGTACTTTGTTCTTTTTTAAAAATTTATTTTATTTTTATTTTAATAGTTTTTATTTACCAGATATATGTATGGGTAATTTTACAATATTGACAATGGCCAAATCTTTTGTTCTAATTTTTCCCCTCCTTCCCGCCCCCCCAATGGCAGGTTGACCAATACATGTTAAATATGTTAGAGTATAAATTAAATACAATTTATGCGTACATTACCAGTTGTTTTGCTGTACAAAAAGAATCGGACTTTGAAATAGTGTTGTACTTTGTTCTTGAAGAGGATCAGTGATGAGCAGCTCTGAGCTCATAGAGAAAGGCCATTACCATATAGCTCCAGCTCAGACTCTCGCAGGGTCCCAGGGGATCTGTTGTGGGAAGAATCCATTCCTCCTATTGACCCTGTAGTACCTGAGCCCCCAGTGTTGTTTCTTATCCACACAAAATCACTCACAATGATGACACCATTAATTCTTGAAATACAGGACCTTTATTTAAGTAACAAGACCAAGTACAAACAAGCCTAGACAACTCTTCCCTCAACAGAATGCTACGGCACACTGCTAGCTGCTTCCAACAGCAAAGACACCAAGTTTGTGTTTCTTCTTGTGTGGCTTCTTCTCTTGTGCTCCATCTCAAACCAGGGGAAGACAACAGAAAACTGGCAGGAATTACTTCTTTCAAAAGGTGAATGATGCTAAAGACAGATGACAGATGGACAGATAGATAAGTTATAAAAAGCTAGGCACTGTGCAGAGTGATCAGGATACAAATAAAACTGAGACCTATTCTTCTCTCACAGAGTTTGCACTCTCATGAAGGAATGCAGCACATAAAGGAGAAAGGCAAATGGCAAAGCCTTGTCTGGGAAGTGCTGGTGGAATCCTGGAACCAAAGAATATAAGACCAAACTTGGCCTATCGAAACCCAGAGTAGCTCTCAGGATAGAGTGCCATTCTTAGGTGACAATAGAGTGAAATTCAGACTGTGTGCCTGGGAAATAAAGGGCAATAGTGGAAATTCAGCTCTTGTTCAATGAATTTCAGGCTTTTCTCCCCAGCTGATTAGCATCTCCCAATGTAGCAGCCATAGCCATCCTATGAGCTGAGTATTTCTACTGCAACTTTGTTTCATGCACCCCTACCAGTGTGGGGATACTGTGGATCTATTTTTTAAGATTAATGTTTTCAGTGTATAAAATAAAATATACAAGATTACAAAGGAAATCAATTAAATTAAAACAAGGTATATGTCTTTCCCATTCAAGTCCTCAGATGCTTCAAAATCTATCTGCAGACCCCTTACATTATCCCAATTTAAGAACTTCTGGGCTACTCCTCTCATCTACCTTTTCTTACTTGGTTCTTTAGTGCTCTTAATGTCTCAGATCAGTATTCCTGATTCTCAGGGATTCATCTTTCTATTATGACACAAAACTCGCAAATTCTAATTTCCCATCAATTATAAAACCAAGGCATGTTTATTCAAATATAGATTTTAGCCATTTTTTTCATGTACAAAAATTCTCTTTCTGTCCCTTTCTACAACCAGATTGCTCATATACAAAAGGGATAGTACTTTATAACCTTCACATGTTGACTTAATCCTTTTTCTCTATACAACAGTTCTATACTGAAGTATAGAATGGTGGGTATAGTCACTGATATGATTAGACATCAAGCAAGTTCAGTATTCCTCCCCTCATGAGACCCATGGAGCTTTCTTCTTTAGCCCCAGAAATATTCTGCTTTTAGCAACCAAACAGCTGATTTACAAAATCATAAATATATTTAATTAAATATCCCATGGATGTAAATCCATGTATTTGTGGGATAGGGGAAGGTGTCAGAGGAATTTTGTGGTCAGAATGGTTTGGCAAACATTATCACCCATTGTATATATGATTGAATGAGCTTCCTGGAAGAGGAGAGATTTCAGGTGGAACTACAGGAAGTATAGAACGAGTGGCAGTTCACAATGACCCAGTGAAACTTGTAATGGGTAAACAGTGAGCTTGATCTTAGTCTTAACTGTTTGTATCCTTGTCTTCAGTTCAGTTGAACATACATTTTTTAAGAGGCTTTTATGTGAAAAACCCTGTGTTGGTATTGGGGACACAACAAAAAATAATAACACAATTCCTCCCTACCACACACATCCTCCTCTCCTCCTCCCCTCCCCCACTCCCCATCCCTCATCTCCCTCTTAAGAATTCATTGTGTTAATGATATAGAGCTGGTATTTCCAAGAAGCATAATTCAAGCTAGGTAGTGACTGAAAAGGAGAGACACTGACAAAATGTTCCAGGATAATGTGAGGTAGGAGAGAACTTTTAGATGAGGAAATCAAGGAAATTTACACAAGAGAAAATAATACTAGATTTGAACCTTAGAAAAAGATAAAGATTTTGTAAGTCAGAAATGGGGAGCAAGTGTGTTTCAGGTGTGAGGGACTATGAGCTTCTTGATGGAATAAATCTGGCTTTATTTTGTAATTGTAACTCTTCATAAGACCTTCAGTACATATTACTGCACTTTTTAAAATGCAAGAAATGTTTGCTGAATTGAACTGGACAGAAGTCAAAATAAAGCTCTAAGAAGGTGCAACCCAGATGTAAAGGGTTTTACTTAGAGTTATACATAAAGGTGTGCTGGGGAAAGCTCTTACTGTTGTAAGAAAACTTACTGTTCTGGAGAACTGATTGTTAAATTTTTAGTGTAAGCATTCCCACCTCAAAAATCAGCAAATGCTACAAATCAGAATTTGATTTGCTGTTTTGTTAATTATTTAGACTTCTGAAAATGACAGGAAAAATGCTAATAATGCTTATTAAACTTAAAGTGTGCTCTGTGCTAATTCCCCCTCATCCTCTCCCCTCAGAGCCAGTTGTTAAGAGTTACCAGTATACCCCTAGTTACTCCATTAAATACATTAGCAATCATTCTTTCAAGACTAAACTCAAATACAAACCTATCCTGGCCAGTTGCTAGAGTCTAATCTTCTGAAACTACTTTACATGTACTTTATATGTGAACATTTGTATTTAAGAGGTAGGATGGCTTGAGTTTAAGAGAACTGCCTTTTGAATGGAGTTAGAAAGGCCTGAATTCAAATTAGGCCTCTGACACATGCAAGTCACAGTAACCTCTTGATCCCCCAGGTAACTCTACTATTATCTGTCAAAAGATCTGCATTGGCAAGAGTTTGCTTCCTGGGAGTTCCCTTACCAAAGAAATCACGGGTCCAGGAGATAAAAATATTTTGTTTTTACTTCTCTGTATTGTTGTTGGCCTCTCTCCACTGTATCCACCCTATAAATTATAATTTATTTTAGAAAAGATACTATTTCCTGTGCTTATTACAGTACCTAATACTCATTGAATAAGAGTTATACTTGGGAATATCAATATCAAATCAACCACAAAACACTCACATAATAATCAATAAGAAGCAAACAGTTTCCATATTAAAATACCACCAAGCTGGTCAAATTCTAACCTGCTTTCAAACCTAGTTTTAGCATAGTTATTTCTCCCTAAATAGAGTTAGGAAAAACACCACTAAATGGCTTTAAAATAGTATTTCCACTGAATCTTTCCTAAAATATTTGGTTTTTATTCTCTTAGAATGAAAAAAAAAATCTTTGAGACCAAGGCAGGCTGAGGCCTGGGGTTGGAGATGAAGGAGAAGCCATATGCAGGGTGAGGGTGGGGACTGGGAAAGGATTTGAGGCTAGGTCAGGGTCAGAGGCTGCACACCATAAACCCCTTTCCCTCTAGAAATGTCCAAGAACCAACCACCAGGAGGAGTTGGAAGTTTTTGGCCCTGACCTGATCTTCCTTAAAGATCAACCAATTAATTATCAAATATTCTGTGGGGACTCCACCTTTCAAACAATAAGGGAGAGTCTCACCCAGGCCTATCAGAGTCACAAGGCTGGCAGCTTCAGAGAAGGCTTCCTACTAGAGTGGAGGTGTTCTAAGTCGGGCTGGGTAGGAATCTAACAGGTTGGGGTGAGAATGCCAAACTTTGAATCTTGCAGGGGAATGAAGACAGGAAGTGTGTTCTGGGGACAAAACATATTCTTGGTTAGCTGGAGCATGGAGTGTGTGTAGGAGACTAGTTGGATATAAAACTGGAAGCATAGCATTGAATTTAGTCTGACTCAACATTTATTAAAATACTTATTACATGCAGGAACCCTTCTTAGACGTAGCTAGTTTAGCACAGTGGATAGAGAACTAGGCCTGAAGTCTGGAAGATCTGCTTTCAAATATGACCTCAAGCACTTACTATCTGGGCAAATCATTTAATCTCTAATCTAATCCAAATTAGTTTCTTCATCTGTAAAATGGGAATAACAATAGCAACTATTCTTATAATCTTCTAGTCTCAAGGTGGTTGTAAGGATTAAATGAGCTAATATTTGAATTTTGGTTTTTTTGGTGAGGCAATCAGGTTAAATAATTTGCCCAGGGTCACACAATTAGCAAGTGTTAAATGTCTGAGGCTGAATTTGGACTCAGGTCCTCCTGACTTCAGGACCAGTGTTCAATCCACTGCACCATCTAGTTGTTCCATGAGATAATATTTCCAAGTATCTTGACTTATTTTTGTGTAACATATTACTAGCTAATTCAGTAATGATGCTATTTATATTACTAGGAGAAGGGCTTACAAGAAGGTCTTTAAGTGCTTTCTAAAAAGGGTTTCCCCCCAAAAAACAAAACAAAACAAAAAAAACCTATTATTAATTTTTTTAAAAAGTTTTTTCTTTATGCCTCTAAAAAAGTGCTATGGGCATCCAGTGCCTGACACTTAGTAGGTGGTATATAAATGTTAGCTGTTATTTTTATTCTAGGCTCTGAGGACACAAAGATGAACATATCTTGGTACATGAGGCTAAGGCATGAAGGAAAGGAAATAAACAAATTTTGAGGCACTGAAAACAATCTGGGTCTGAGAAGATTTTGTTGCTTCTATTCCAGGTGAAGTTCATTACCGAAGTAAATACCTCCGAAGTGACACATACAATTCCAATATTGAAGCCAACAGGATTGTGATATCAGAATTTGGAACTATGGCTTATCCAGATCCTTGCAAAAATATATTTTCCAAGTAACTACCTGTTTTAAATTATCTACCTTCAGTTCTCACTATTAAAACAACTTCATGTTTCTTTTTTTGCTCCTCTGCTGTGAAAATCTGTCCTTCCTCTATCTACATCATCCGTTAAAACCATTCTATCATAGGAGTCTTTTAGATTTGCTGCCATGGACCCCTTTAAGCATGGGATAAATTATTACCTATCAAACTTGGAACTGCCAATAAGCATACTAGAAAATAGTCGGTTCAAATATTGATGTTGAGGTTAATCTGATAGATGTCTCAATTATATGAGCTTGAACATCCAGGGACCATAGATTTATAGAGTTTAGAAATATTATTTTGTTCTATCCCCTTCACTTTACATATGAGAAAACTAAGGCTTGATATGACTTGGACATACTTACTCACATAGGAAGTAACCTGGATCCTTTAACTTCAAATAAAGTAATCTTTCCATGCTATTCATATTATGGATCAAAGCTTGTTAAACTGTGGGCCATGACTATGTAGTAGCTGTTGTAAATGAATGTGTGGGATTGCAAAATTATGATTTATTATCAGCAAATGTTTGATTTGTATACCTATTTTATATGCCTTGTGTACCTGGGATTGCATAATCTCTCAGGCAGTCTCATAAATTCTCAGGCAAAAAAGGGTCAGGAGTGGAAAAAATTTAAAGAATTAGACATTCAGAGTAAAGTAACTTCTAAATAGTTATACAGGTAATGAAGAGTACAGTTAGGATGGGCAACAGTTGGCACAACTCTGCCAAGAGGTAAGTGCCACAATGGATCTTGTCTCAACATCTTTCCCATACTTCCAATCACAAAGCTCTCAAACATACTGTATAAATAACAATAGAACTATTGTGATACGGGAGCCAGCAGCCAGTGGCTGCTGGAGATCTAACTCAGACCTGAAGAATGGATCTCTTCATGTGGGAGGAGAAGGAGGAAGAAGGGAGGGGAAGGGGGAGGATTTAAGAAGACTGAGAGGCAATTGCGTTCTCTGACCTCTCTCCTCTTCCTTCTGCCTCCAATTTATTTCATTCCCAATCCACAAGGAACTTCTGCTTTAGTAAAGGCTGCTTTGCAATTCCTTCAAGTGTTATGATTCACAGCTGTGGAGGCTCTCAGAGAATTGACCTCCCCCTTCACTTAGGCATGGTCCTTAACCCAAAACTATTGGGTAGAATAATCTAAGACAGAGAATTTCACTTCTTTCTTTACTAGAAAAAGATAATTCATCTGTTTATTCTCTTCTATTTCACATTTCAAAACCCTTTTTCATCAGTCTACTTAAGAGATGACCTTTTTTCTTACCAAGACCAACTACTTTTGTACTCTTGATCTTAGTTATATCAGTGTCCTCCAGGAACTTCAATTATTCCCTCTCTTTTGTCCCCCATCTCTCTTCCCTATGGGTTCAGATATTTTCCATCCTTAAAAAAATCCATTGATTTAAACCTGCCAATATTTTATCTTCTCTCTCTTTCATATCCAAATTACCAGAAAGGGTAGTCTATACTTATTGCTCTCATTTACTCACATGCTATTTTGTAATCTCTTATAACTCACTTTCTACCCCATCATTCAGTTGAAACTGCTCTCTCTAAGGTTATCAACAATGTCTAAATACAATCCTTTTCCTCTCTTCTTATTATGAGTAACCTCTCTGCAACCTTTCAATCTATTGATTACTCCCTCCTCCTGGACACTTCCCTCTGTTGATTTCTCTATCACTGTTCTCTTTGAAGTCTCCTTCTACATGACTTCCTATTCCTTCTCAATCACCTTTACTGGATCTTCCTATTCATTCCTCCCACTAAGTTCTGTCCTGGCCTCTTGTGTCTTCAGTTTCTGTATGTTCTCCTTTGGTGAACTCATCTCTATCAGATCTATATTTCTAGCCCCCATCTCTCTCCTGAGCTCCAGTTTCATATCACCAACTGACAATTACATATCTCCATCTTCATGTCCCATATTAAAACCCAATATGTCCAAAAGAGAACATGCTATGTTTTCCCCTCAGTTCATCCCCACTCCAGCTCTCTTTATTTCTGTTAATGGTGCCATCATCCTTCAATCATCCTGCTTTAAAATGTTGGAGTCAGCCTTGGCTATTTCACTCCCCACATCCAATCAGTTGCCACATGTTTGGAGGCAGTAGGTGATATAATGGATAGGACACTTTACTGGAGTAGGGAAAACCTTACTTCAAATCCTGACTCTTAGTAGCTGAGTGATCTTGAGCGAATCATTTAACTTCTATCAGTTTCAGTTGGAGCAATTTAAATGAAAATCTGTAAAACAGAGATATAATAATAGCTCCTCCTTTTCAGGGTTGTTGTGAGTGTACAATAAGATACTATTTGTAAAGTGCTTTATAAATCTTTAATTGTTACACATATGCTAATTGTTATTGTTGCTTCTTCCTCCACAATATTTCTTGAATTTATCCTTTTCTCCCCTAATAGAGGCTCTCATCACCTTGCCTCTGGGCGATTGCAATGAATACCTAATTCTCTCTCCTGTTAGTTTTTCCTGTTTTTAATTTAGGGCAGGTAGATGGCACAGTGGAAAGAGTGCTAGATCTGGAGTCAGAAAGACTCATTTTCCAGAGTTCAAATCTGGCCTTAGACACTTAGCAGATGTGTGACCCTGGGCTATATGACTTAATCCTGTTTGCTTTGTTTCTTCATATGTAAAAGAAGTAAATAGCAAATCCCTCCAGTAGCTGTGCCAAGAAAATCTCAAATGAGATCACAAAGAATTGGACAGGACTGAAATGACTAAAGAGAAACAATCTTTTAATTTAGACTATACAGATGTCAATTTTATATTTCTAAAAACAAAGATCTGACCATTCTAATTCCCTACTCAACAATGGCCATACTTAATATCCTGAAGATAAACAAATTGTTCAACCTGAAATTTAGAGCCCTCTATAATATATGGCTCCCACCAACTTTCTAGTCCTATTCAGTATTATTACCCTATATGCCCTCTTTATTCTAGTCAATGGCAGCAAGCTGGTTCCATTTCCTACCAGTATCTCTTTACACATGCAATGCCCCATGCCTGCATTTCTTATTTACTTCATTTTATGGAGCCCTTCGTTTTCTTCAAAGAACAGTTTGGGGTACCTCTTACCAAAACTATTTTCTTATTTAATAGCATTCTTTCTCTCATGAATTTACTTTGAATTTCCTTGCTTATGTGTATGTTGTATCCTCTCTTGTTCCGTCTCTTTACCTTCCTCTCCCCCAGTAGTTTTGGGGACTTTTTTGTTATTGCTTTTGTTGCTGACATAGTTTTTACTTTGTAAGTGTTTAAAAAATTTTTGTTGGATTGGGCTGAAGGACATTAGATTTATGATCTACAGGTGGAAGCAACATTTGGCTAATCTAGTATAACCCAGCCCAGAGTTGAAGAAATACTCAAAGCCAAATAAATAATAAGTGGCAATGATTAATTTAAAATCCAGTCTTCTGATTTTAGTCATTATTCTTTCAAATTTACTAAACTACCTCCCCCATGATTAGGTGATTTATGTTATAATCTCCACTGGCAGAGGGATTTAGAGCCAAAAAACATACAGAACTCATTGTTCTCACATAACAGAGCTATGGCCTTGGAACTTATCTATACTCATTTTATATAGGAGGAATGGTAAGGCTGTGCCCTTCCAGATCTAGGATTCAAATCCAATTCCTCTGACTCATAGTATAAATAAAGAATCTTGGGTTGGAGACCAAAAGCATGGGTTAAATCCTAGTCATTTCCACTCTCCAGGCTGCAGCTTCATGACCTGTAGAATTAATGTGGTCTATAATGTGGGGTTAGACACCAAATGATGGCAGACACCAAAAGTCGGGGTTCAGTCATGGAAAGAATTCACAATGGCCATTCTCTTTGACAAAAGGTAGACTTATTTAGGGAAATAGGTTTCAAACAAAATGAAGGGATACAATAGACCCTGGGAATGGTAAATCTGAAATAGAGTTGGGAGAGCATATGAAAGACAAGTTCCTCAAGGGAACTCAAAATTATCCTGTAGAAAGGGAGCATCCCATAAGGTTGGGACAGCCGCTTAGCTGGCAGGCTAAATGCTGAAAGGGACTTAGCACCTTAAAAGTTAGTTAGATATAAGGAGGAGAAGTAAGTTTGGGAAGCACAGTGGAGTTAGAGGAGATATCACATGGCAAAGGGGAAGGGAAAAGATCCCATAATTGTAACACCAGTTGAAGCAGGCTAAGTTCCGATTTAAAAAAGAACTAGGAGCAAGAAAATAAATTTATAGAAAATGTTAGATCAGAGCTTCATGTTACTTATGACTTATAGGTAGATTTGATCGATGATGTATTCACTATTGTCTCAGGAACTTGGTTATCACTGACCAACAGACTTCTTATCTGATAGTCAGCAATCTTTAAAGGATTATACAACCGTATTCCTAAAACTAGGAGATTTTAGAATCATTGACAAATAGATTGTTAGAACAATAGCATTCTAAGGTCAGGATTACTGCCATATTTCCCCTAGAAGCTGTACCCTGCCAGAAAGATGAACATGGGACTAGATGGCTACTAAAATTCCTTCGGACTCTAAATCTCTTATGTGAGATTGTCTTTCTACAATCAGTAGAGAGTAGAATCTCATGATTTCTAAAGTACTTCTACTCCTTGATAGCACCCACCCATCAGACCTGACTGCTAGCTAGGAAAATATCCCAGTTAAATACTCTTCCTACAGTAGACTCTGAAATCTCTTCTCTGTGCTAAATGGTTAAAGTAGAACAGGATAGAATGAAATTATTTCTTCTTTCTCTTTCCAGAGCTTTTTCCTACCTATCCCACACTATTCCAGACTTCACCGATAACTGCCTAATCAACATCATGAAATGTGGGGAAGACTTCTATGCTACTACAGAGACAAATTATATTAGGAAAATCAATCCAGAAACTCTGGAAACCTTGGAGAAGGTATTTGTGAATTTCAAATTAGTAACAATGCTTGTCTTTGCTCTGAAGGCCCTAATTCAATAAAAAAAAAGTATTCTGATTGATCTTCCTTGGATGTGAAGAGACTGACCATAACCTCAGAGAATGTGATTCCATAGAACCAGCTGCCTGGTTTCCAGATGCATATGTCCTGAAGGCATTGGTCTAGTCTGTTGGAATAAGCTACAATGAAAAAAGCATTTGGTCATGAAACATAACACAGGACATCTCAGATCTTAAACTGGTTCTGCCACTAACTCCCAGAAGAATCTTGGTCAAATCAAAGTATTCTTTGAACTTCAGTTCTTCCTTTATCAAAAGAAGGGGTTAGACAAGATGATCTCCAAGCTTTCTTCCAGCTCTGAAAGTCTATAAATATGAATAAAGAGCATGGGTGTGGCAAGGAAGCCAAACTAACTTTCTCTAGCCAGTATAAAAGTAGTCACATAGTTTCTCTGGCCATAGACAAATGCTTCATCATTTTCTCCAGGACCAGCTCCAAGCTCTGAGTTTCTACAATGTAAAAGGGAGTGGTTTTTACAGTTGTAATGTCATGTTCCCCTTCTGTAGACTTGCAGTCAAGAAGTCCTGGATTTAAATCTAAAAATGTCAATTTTCTAGCTTTAAAAAAAAAAAAAAAAAAAAAAAAAAAAAAGCAATTTCAAGACTATGGAACAAATTACTTCGTCTCTTTAAGCCTCAGTTTTCTTATTAGTGAAATGAGAAGGATGGACTCTTAAGTCATTGATCCTAAATTAAAGAATGGTGTCTTCCCTTTGGGAGGGTATTGTGGCCTTAACAAGCAGCTATAATTAGCAAGGAGACATTCTACACTTCAATCTCTTCTGCTCCAATCAATGGTCATCAATCCAGAGCCTTCCAGCAGGGGCAGCAGCAGTGTATGTGATTCAACTATTTTACCCAACTGACATCTGAAAGACTTGGCAACCTCATTTCCCTCTCTGTCAGCCTATGAGAAGAATTTAAAAGATTTATGCCTCCAGGAAACTCTATTGGCAGGAATAAGGAGCTAATCCAGAATCACAAAACCCAGTTGAGTCAGGAGTAACACATTAATCCTCAGATCCCCAGGCAGTTAGTTGCTGAGCCAGTGAGTTGCTTGCCTCTATTCTTGAACCAATCAGATCATTGAGAATAGAAAACAAGAAGTGACCTGTTTTTTAATCTTTATAAAACTGATGTTGGGTGGCAGGAGAAATGTCCATTTCCAAGCCTCTTTTGGTTTATCAGGGCTTTGCTACATGAGCTTATTTGTATTCTCCAGGAAGTCATTTGACTCAGGTTGCAGATGAAGTTCATTTTGTTGACAGTATGTTGTATGGTATTTTGCAGGTTGATTACCGTAATTATGCAGCCATAAATGTGGCAACTTCTCATCCTCACTATGATGCTCAAGGGAATGTCCTCAACTTGGGCACATCCATCGTTGACAAAGGAAAAACTAAATATTTGGTGTTTAAGATACCTCCCACAATACCAGGTATGGATTCCTATTAAGAATCTTCTCTTCCATCACCAATGATCAAAGTGAAAAACATGCCCTAGGATTCTTTTCTAAGGATTTTATTGACATGTGACACTCAGAGTCTTTTGTTATTTTCCTTTTTTAATAATAGGGACTTCTTTTCCTCTTTCTGTTTTGGACTTAGCAATCTCAGAGATCTCCTTTAATCCTGTGATTCTGAGATTCTCTGATATATCAGGCCTAATTTTCCTCAAATAGGTGGCTCTAAATCTTATGATTCTATGTAAGAATCATGACAGTAGGGAAAGTTCTGAAATCAACATCTGGGTACAAAAGAAAAGTCTTTGACTCAATTGTCCCCAACCCTACCCCTACTTTTCACCTACACTTGGGTATGATTAAACATACCTTAATCACTGCCTGAAAACCTGACTCCTGATTATGTAGAAGCATGCTCCCTGAGAGTGCAAAAAGGGAGCTCAGAGGCCCCTTCATCACTCACTACAGAAACCATTTTAATAACTACCCTCCCCCTTCTTCTGTCAGATCCTTTGCACATATCTGCTAGTTTTGTTACTATAGGGCCAGGGCCAAGTACAAGCATTTTCTGTGTCAAATATGAGGCTTCCTTGCAGGGATGTCTTCTGGTCTTCCTTAGGAGTGACTTTATCTGACTAGATCTGAAAAAATACTGCACATACTTGGAATCATGGGTTGTAGACTGGGAAGGAACCTCAGAAAATCATAGTCTAACACCCTCATTTTATAGAAAGAATCAAGGGTCAGAAGGGGAAGAAACTTCTTAAATTTCTTCTGAAATTCTGTGGTTCTATTTGTGGCAGAAATATTAGGATTCTCAGCCTAATTTCTTTTATGATGGAGTTAATGAAAGACTAATATCCCATGTAACTTTATGTTAGTGTTCTAATTAGGTAGTGTGCTATACATGTAGACTGACATTTTGGAAATTTTTCTTTAGAGAAAAAAAAGAAGAAAAATAACTTAAAACACTTGGAAGTCATCTGTTCCATCCCATCTCGCTCTCTTCTTAATCCAAGCTACTACCACAGTTTTGGAATTACTGAAAACTACATCATTTTCCTAGAGCAGCCCTTTAAGTTGGATATTTTAAAGATGGCCACTGCCTACATTCGAGGAGCAAACTGGGCTTCTTGTATTACTTTCCACGAAGAAGACAAGGTACATCACATTCTGTATTCATGGGCACCTGCTGGTGGGACAGCACCAGGCCTGGCAGCTAGGCCAGCAAATCAATAGAGTCAATAGAGCACTGGGGCAGGAATAAGGAAGACCTGAGTTCAAATCCAGATTCAGACATTTCCTAGCTGAGTAACCCTGGGTTAACTGCTGTCTGCCTCAGTTTCCTCATCTGTAAAATAGTGAGCACCCACTTCCCAGGGTGGTTGTGAAGACCAAATGAAATCGCATCTGTAAAGTACTTGCACAGAGCAGGCACTTAATAAGTGTGCTTGCTTCCTTCCTTCGGTCCCTTGCTGCTTCTGCTTTCCCACTTCGTTCTAGCCTACCCACTGGCCCCTTCTACCCAGGCCTCTGCCCTGACAGACCAGGTGGCTAAAGTTGGGAAGAGAAGAGGCTGAGTCAGATATGGATGTGTCCACAGCAGATGTTTACCAAGTAGAATCCCTGAAGGTTCTGGCCCTTCCCCTTCCACCAGCCTCAGGAGAGAATGGGAAGTTGGAATGTGGGCCTTTTTTCTTCCCTGATTTCTGTCTTCACTCATAAGAAGTGAATGTAAGTTTCCTAAAGGCAGAAATCATGCCTTTCTCTTCTGACTGCAGCACCTTGCAATTCAATTCATTTCAATAAGCATTTATTACACACAACTACTTAATAAATGATTGTTGAATCAGCTTCTCATAGAAAAGGGTAGAAACTACTCAGCTTAAGGGTCCAAGTAAAACAGAGAACATCAGAGGGGACCTAAAGGCCAAATTTATATAACAGAAGAGAAATATTTCTCAAATTACATGAGTAAGCCCAGATCATGAGGTCATGACATGGAGGAGAAAAGGAACTGAAACCATTTCCCATTATAGCTACTGACAAATATGACCACACTCTCCCCAGCCTGACCTCCCCCCCAACCACACACACATACACATACTCCCCTGTGCATTTCTTGGTTTTGAAGATGGAGACAGAAAAGGGAAGAGAAAAACAAGAAAATGGGGAAGAAAAGGGGAAATAGAAAAGGAGAAGGCAATGGGAGGAGAATCTAGAACTAGCCTGTGAGAAAATAAAAATACTACTTCTCCTATCTCAAGCTTTTGGTTAATCCAGGACAATCAGGCAAGGAGGCTAGTACAAAGTAAAAACACGAAGAACAAACAAATATATGTGACACACCACCAATGTGCAAACACATCCAAATGATGTATAAGGAAATTCCAAAAGCAGACTTTTCAAAGTGTTGGAATTCCTTCCCCATGATACTATATCACTTGATAGATAGGAAATGGCAAGTGTGGGATTGGGATGTAGAGATGAGAGGGACAAGAAATGTGTGGAGTGACTCCAGTGACCTGAAGGTAGGGGCAAGGAAAGAGTGCTCTAATGAAATGGAAACTCTGCTCAGTGTCTTTTTATAGGTAAGGAGTCACCCTATCCATCATGAAAGCAAACACTAAGATCATCTTCAAAGGGAGGCATGGGGATGGTGTCTCACGGAAATTTAACAAACACCACTTGCCACCTAGATTCATGGGATCAGGAAAAAACCGCATCTTTTGCTACCAATGCTTTATGTCTATCTTCTTTTAGACTTACATTCACATTATTGATCGAAAGACAAGACGGACCCTGCAGACCAAATTTTATGCTGATCCCATGATTGTCTTCCATCATGTAAATGCCTATGAAGAAGAGAATCATATCGTGTTTGATGTCATTTCCTACAAGGACCACAGTCTTTATCAGTTCTTCTACTTGGCAAACTTGAATCAATTCTTTGAGCAGAACTCTAAACTTACTTCTACACCAACCCTCAAGAGATTTGTCATTCCTCTCCAGATGGACAAGGTAGTGTGTATGTGTGATTAAAAAACAGAAACTAAAAACTAATGAAAAGGATTTTTAAAAGTAAGTAAATTCCCAGCTCTACAAAAATCCTCTTTCCATACCTCAATGTGCTATAAAGGTGAAGGCTATGCCAATCAAGGGAAAGACTTGACAGGTCCTACTAAGTTAAAAGGGTTTCAAATATGAAGCCAGAGTTAGACTACTGCCGAAAGACCAATCTAGCTAAGCAGTGAGAGGCTTGATAACAAAGCATGAATCCTTTGTGTATGATGACTAATGCAACAGAAAATGTTCTTTCTAGTTCAGAGGGAAAACTCCTGAAAAAGAGAGTTGCCTTGGTCATTTTGTAATGTTTGTCTTCTGATAAACGTGTCTTCTCAACTTTTTTTTTTCCCCCATTTAAGAATAGCTCAATTTGCAACCTAAAATAGAATGCATAAATCATGCACTTGGCTTTACTTTGCCAAATAAGATTCACGTGGCTCAGTTCTGTCTAATGACATTGGTTGAATGGTAGTAGACATGTCTACTATTCTCTCTCAAAAATATTTTATAGGATCATAGGATTTAAGAATGAAAGATTTTAACAAGCCATCAAGTCCAGTCCTCTCATTTTATAGATCAGGAAACTGAGGTGAAGATCAGAGAAAAGAAAGGGAACTTGCCCATTTCAGGACTAGTGAAAATAATAATTAACTGTGCTTTTGCCAAGGAAATATTTTCACAGTGGAACATTTCTCAGAAAAATTGGACAATGTACACACACACACACACACACACACACACACACACCATAGGCATTACTCATTGTCCTGGATCACCTGAATGTGCAGACCAGCTGAGGTCAGAATAAAGGTGTAGAAGGACAGATACCCTTGCCACCCTTGAACATGTTTACGTGGGGATGTGTGGAGGTGTCCAGGGCAGAGCAGGGGAGAGGCAGGGCAGGGCAGACATGTACAGACACTCCACAGAACTGGCTTGTCTACACTCCTACTGAAGAACTCATTGTGAAGTGGGGTTATAAGTAGGCCAAGAGCCTGGCAGCTGCTGGGGGATCCTCCCATCCCCCTCAAGGGAGAATTACAAGCAGGGGGCCACTTGAACTCAAATGCAAGAAAATGAACTCAATATATTTGATGGTGTTTTCTTTATTTTTTTTTTTAATGAAAAACAAACTTTTTGGTAGTTTTGTTTAAAATACCAAGGAAATCATACCCATTTTTTTCATATGAGCTCTATTAAAAAATCCTTCCATTGCTATCCTAAGAAAACTGCATGAGACTTTTTATGTTTATTAGGGCTTGACCAAGCCACTTACCACTTATTACCATCAGAAGAGCCCAAGTTGTTTTTATTACTGCTTACATAGAAAAGTCCTATTTTGTCCCATAAGTTGCCTGACTGGTTTCAAGCTGTGGTTTCCAATATGACTATGTAGAACTACACCTTGAAAATCAAGTTTGGGAAATGCAGCTGGAGGTCTGTGAGTATGAGGTATGAAGCTTACTTTGAAGCACACAGAGGACACCTAATAACAAATTTTTATTGAAATGAATTGAGCAATAAATAAAGGGCTCACACACAATTATCCAATTTATAGATCTGTGGGGAACTTATTTCTTGTTTCTGTCAGAATCTGAGAGATTTTAGGAGAGAACAAAAGCTTTTCAAGGTGATAATGAGTGGAGGGGTTAGAGTAAGAAAAGGTGGGATAGAATTATCATGGTCTTACAGTTGGTATTTTCTCAGATTCTTCAAATGGATATGACACAGGAACCTCTGCCAGTTAAAAAGTCCAAGATCAATAGTGATTCTTGTGTGAAGTATTATATAGCTTATATAAGACAATCAATCAGTAAGTATTTATTAAGCCCCTACTAGGTACCAGACATCCTGCTAGGGATTACAAACACAAAACCCGAAAAAGTCTCTTCCAGCAAGGAGTTTACATTCCACAAGGGAAATTCAACATGTTCACAGATACAAGCACATACAGAAATGTGTGTATCTGTGTCTGTGTGTATATATGCACACATAATGATTTGGAGGGTGGTACTAACAGTTAGGGGGAAGCAGGAAAAACCTGAAGGAAGAAGGTAAGGATTCCAGGAGTCAGAAATGAAGAGGGAGAACATTTGAAGCATAGGGACAGCCTGCAAAGGCAAAAGAATGGGATGTCATATAGCATGTAGACCAATTTGGATGGAACATACATAGTTCATGAAGGGAAGAGATGTGTAAGCAGGCTGGAGCCCAGATTGTTGAAAGGTTTTAAATGCCCAACAGAGGAATTTATACTGTAACCTAAAAAGAATGGGGAGCCACTGAAACTTCTTCTTTTTTTAAATTTTATTTATTTATAATTTTTTGACAGTATATATGCATGAGTAATTTTTAAAATCATTATCCCTTATATTCATTTTTCCAAATTATCTCCTCCCTCCCTTTACTCCCTCCCCTTGATGACAGGCAATCTCATACATTTTACATGTGTTACAATATAACCTAGATACAATATATGTGTGTAAATACCATTTTCTTGCTGCACATTAAGTATTAGATTCCGAAGGCATAAGTAACCTGGGTAGATAGACAGTAGTGCTAACAATTTACATTCACTTCCCAGTGTTCTATCTTTGAGTGTAGTTATTTCTGTCCATCATTGATCAACTGGAAGTGAGTTGGATCTTCTTTATGTTGAAGATATCCACTTCCATCAGAATATATCTTCATACAGCATTGAAGTGTACAGTGATCTTCTGGTTCTATTCATTTCACTCGGCATCAGTTGATGTAAGTCTCTCCAAGCCTCTCTGTATTCCTCCTGCTGGTCATTTCTTACAGAGCAATAATATTCCATAACCTTCATATACCACAATTTATCCAACCATTCTCCAATTGATGGGCATCCATTAATTTTCCAGTTTCTAGCCACTACAAAAAGAGCTGCCACAAACATTTTGGCACATACAGGTCCCTTTCCCTTCCTCAGTATTTCTTTGGGATATAAACCCAATAACAGCAATGCTGGGTCAAAGGGTATGCACAGTTTGACAACTTTTTGGGCATAGTTCCAAACTGCTCTCCAGAATGGCTGGATTCTTTCACAACTCCACCAACAATGCATCAGTGTCCCAGGTTTCCCACATCCCCTCCAACATTCATCATTATTTGTTCCTGTCATCTTAGCCAGTCTGACAGGTGTGTAGCCACTGAAGCTTCTTGAGCAGAGGAATAACATAGTCAGACTTAGGCTTTAGAAATTAGTTTAAAAGAACACTAAGAATGGTGGTCATGAACACAGTAGATCAATCAACAGTTATTTTTTGAGATATTATTATTGGGATAGCTAGTTACCTAATAGGAGTACTGGCCCTAAAGTCAGGAGAACCTGAGTTTAAATCCCTCCTCAGACACTTGATACCTAACTAGCTGTGCAACCCTCAACAAGTCACTTAACCTCAATTACTTCTCAACAAAAAGATATTTTTATGAGTTAGTCTTGGGGATACAAAGAAACAGTCCCTATTTTCAATGAATTTTCATCCTAATGGAGGAGACAGCTTGTACGTATATCAGTATATGCAACATATATGCAAAGGAGATGCAAGTGACTCTTGAGAGAAAGGTTTTCTGCCTTGCTGAATGTTCTGAACGTTCCCTTGTGAAATATAAGCTCCTTGAGGGCAGGAACTATTCACTTTTATATTTGTACCTCCTAGCAGCATGTCTACTACCTATAGGAACCTAATAAAAGTAACATTGGATCTGAATCTTAAAGGAAGACCAGGATTGTAAAAGGAAGAAATGAGGAAGGAGAATAATTCCAGCATGGGGGACAATCCAACAAGATAAGAGAATGGGTAGTATATATAATGAATAAAAAGGCAGTATGGCCAAATTGTAGAGTACAAGAAGGCAATAATGCATAAGAAGATTAAAAAGGTAAAGCAAACTATATTGTAAAGAGTTTTAAAGTTAAAAGAAAATTTATATTTGATCCTAAGAATAATAGAGGGTACTTGAGTTTATTGGTGGGGGGGAGGAGGAGTTGAGATGATTAGATCTATGTTTTAAGAAAAACTATTTTGGCATATGGGTGGAGAGTGGTTTGAAATGGGGAGAGACTTGAAGCAGGGACAATACATGTAATTAGAAATCTACTGAAATAGTTCAGGCAAGAAGTAATTAAGGGCTTGAACGAGGGTGGTGGCTGTGTGAGTGTAGAGAAGGGGACATAGGCAAGAGATATAAAGATACAAGATTTGACTACTGATTAAATATGTGGGATAAGTGAGAGTGAGAAGTTGAAAATGATACTAAGGTTGTGAATCTATGCAACTAGGATACAGAGGAGCCCTAAATGAAGATGGAAGATAGATTGCAGAGGGTTTAAAAGAGATTAAGAAATTGGAGGCATTGAGTATGGACAGTTTTTTCTTTTAATAAAATTTTAAAAACATCCCCTTTATTTCCCTTTAATATTTTATCTATCTTAGTCTATTTAATCTCTTCCCTCTCTTCCTAGACATATGTCCCATCTAAAAAATTGTAGACAACTTTTTCAAGAAATTTAGCTAAGAAAGGAAAGAGTATGAGCTAGTAAGCAACAAATCTAAAGATAAAACAAACTTGTACATATCCACATGGAATGTTAGCTCTAGTACCTTAGGGATCATCTATTACTAATGGCAGAGCCACCTGCCATGTCAATTTCAGATCTTAGTTCAATTGTTTTAGTCCCTTTCCCCCACCTACCAAATACTTATTAACTCTTGACTGGTAACACATGATTCCTGATGGATGGCAGGATCACCTACCTTTGCTGGCAGGAGCTGCCACAAAGCTGCCATCGTGGATCCATAGAAGATACCTACACAGTATGCTGTTTTGTCCCTTTTGCAAATGTGGTCTTGTTCTATTCCATCAACCCTTCCTGCCTGTGCTACTGTAAATCACATATTAGTGGTCTGAAAAACTCAGCATTTAGTCACTAGGGAGACATAAATACAAAAGAAAATTAAAGAATCAGGCCAGTGATTTGCTTATAGAAGAACAGCAATAGCAAGCATAGAACTCTACGATTTATAAAACACTTTTGGACATAGTTGTTTGCATCTTATCTCCCTCATTAGAGTATGAAATCCTTGAAAGCAGGTACTATCTTTGCCTTTTTTTTTTTTTTTTTTTTTTTTTTTTTTGTATCCCTAGAGATCAGCCCAGTGCCTGACACACAGTGCACACACATAAATGCTTGGTGTCTGATTGGCTTTAAAACAAAAAACACTTTGTTTGACCTTACAGTATTCCTTCAGGGAGGCAGGACCTATCATCTCTATTTTATAAATGAGGAATTGAAGTTCACACAGATGGATCATCTTGTGTAAAGTTTCAAAGCAAGAGTCTAGGAAGTTTCTCTTCTAAATGAGAACTTTCCAATATGCTATGCTGCTTTCAAATGTGATGAAATTTCAAATGATTTAATGACAAATCCCTAAAATTCCTGGTAAAAGAGTAAGAGTCAAGAAATCTGTCAAAAACCAGCTCAGAAGAGTTTTCTTGCCTTCTTGGAACATCAGTGTCCTCATATATAAAAATAAAAAATCTAGATTAGATAAATTTCTGTCATTCTAGATGTACCAACTACTAGATGGATCACTTGTGGGTTTTTTTTAAAGTAAAATTGATTCTTATACATGTAGATTTCATCTAAAAGAAACATTCTAATAGAAAAAATGGCTTGAAATATTACTCTTTTAGGATGCAGAAATAGGTGAGAATTTAGTCAAACTGGAATCAACAACAGCAACTGCTCTGAAGGAAAAAGATGACCAAGTCTACTGCCAATCAGAAGAGCTATATGGAGGTAAATGGATTTTCTCTATTGTATTTTGTGAAGGGGGGAGACAGATTTTTATAAAGTTCATGAAGCATCCTCACTTTGAACACACACCTGCTTCAGTATAATGTTAATACCCAGCTGGGCTATACTATCTTAAAAGGAATATATGGTTTGAAATGGGTTCAACTAGTCCAAACCTTTCATAGTAGAAATGAGGAAACAGTCCCCAGAGAAAAGATGTGACCTGCCTTAGGCCAGAATTTGAACACAAATCCTCAGACTCCAAATTGAATGCCCTTGCCACTATACCATACTACCTCTCCTAGGTAAGGAAAAAAGGGGAAAATTTAACTCCAAAAGAATGAAAACTAGAACTTTCAACTAGGAGATAGGGCTCACATCCTGTTTTAGACATTTTATTAGCCAGGTTTTCTTAAATATGTCGCTGCCATTTTCATCAACCTATTTCCTTATCTGTAAAATAAGGATAATAAAATTTACCCTATTAAACTCAAAGAATTGTTATGAGCAAAATTTGGTAAATTCTTAAACAAAAAAGAAATGAAAGTTATTATTACTTTGCTATTGAATAGTTCCAATAAGGTGATACTAGACTTTCTAGATTTACCTTCTTTTATTTAGCAATTCTACTACATGCTTTATATAAAAAAGTGAAGTGAGGATGGAGTCTCTATTCCTGCTAAATAAAGTATAGTCTTGTAAATAGGGCATAGAAATTAACAGAAAGAAAAAAGAAAATACAGGTAGGTTCATCTCCTCTCCATACTCAGTATTAGTTCCTGTCCATACAAAGGAGAAAAGACATAATAAAGTAATTAACCCTCAATTATTTTTGCTAATAAAATTTAGCAATAGCCTGAACAAACTAGTCAAAAATTATTTCTAGTATATGTGACTATGGAATATATCATAGGTTTGAAAGTCATAGTTTTCCCCGCATAATTATTCTTTGCTTAGACAAATATTAAAATTAATTAATGCTCCTTAAGAATACATCAATTAATAATGCCACAGAATTATTCTGTAGAAAATTGCCTATAATTAGAAATGTTGTAGATGACCAAAACTATGTAGCTAATGAAGAATTTGTCTGAATAAAGTATGAAAGGAGCCTAAGTTGATTGCTTAGGATATCTCTTTGAACCAGTCCCTAAACACCTCAACAAAATTTAAAAAACAAAAATAAAAAAACTCTCTAGTAATCAGAGACCATATTTTCCCAGGGGTCATTTGGTTCCTTGCAAAAGGAAGCTTCAGTTCAGCTCCTAGGAATGGTGGGCTGAGTTCACTATTGACAGGATACATTGGACATTTATGAAACACTTGTTACATGGAAAACCTTGTAATAGGCAGTAAGAGACATAAAGACAAAAATAAAAAGTCCCTTTGCTCATTACTTATATCCTACTAGTCAAAAGAAATACCCTATAAAAGTAGAGTATTTTGGTGGCAAAAGAGAGATTAGATAAAGTATCTGGGGAAATTACAGGAAGATCAATATACTTCAAGCTGAATGATCAGAACATGTTAAAGAAGAAAGCCCCTTCTCTGATTCTAAAAGAAGGAATAATAATAATAGAAGCTCATATTTATATAATATTTAAGTACTTATGAAATATTTTACAACTATTATCTTATTTGGTTTTTAAAAACAACACTATGATATAGGTGCCATTATTATCATTATTTTACAGATAAGAAAACTGAAGTTAAGAGAGTTAATTGCCCAGTATTTGAGACAGAATTTGAATTCAGGTCTTTCTGACTCCAAACCTAGTGCTGTACCCCACTACCCCTCCTAATGGAGAAGGGAGTGCATTTCAGGCATGGTGGACTCTGCCTGCACAAATACACAGAGGCAAGAGATGACATGCATTGAATGGCTGCTAGCCTAATTTGGTTGGAATGTAGACCAGAAATAATGTGAAATTGTGTTTGAGGTCTGGAATTCCTAAGTCTTTAGTTGTATGATTAAAGAAGCCACTATCAGTTTCTGTGACTAGGAAGCACCAAACACCCAGATCTGTGGGCAGGTGCAGGGCCACTCCCCAGGAAGACAGGAAGTCACTGAAAAAAAAGATGCTGTCACCAATGGCCTCATGCTTGGCAAAACATCTGAATTTGCCAATAAAAACAAACCTTCTTCTGGTAAAGTATTGCTGTACCTGAGATAGTTTCTGTCTGCCCTGGCTTTGATATTCCTTAGAAGAATCAACTAATTTTATTCCATTTTTGGTGGTCTCAGGCCTACTTTGTAATTTAAAGTCCTATCCTTCTCACCTTATGTCCCTGTCCCCTGGCATTTCATCTCCTTAAGTCCCGGTCTTTCTGTCTCATAAGACCCTGTTTTCCTAGAAGTTCCTTCTCTCTGAGCTTTATTTCTGTTCTTAAGGGCACATGTACCATAGTTCTGCTTTTAGAATTTGATAATACTCTAAATCAGGACATTATCTTCAACCCGAGCCATAACCAATGCTTATAAAAGGGTAGCAGCCTAGCAGGAGACTAGCCTAACAACATGTCACATTTCTTGGTTTGCTTCATGAAGGTCATCCCAGTCTCCATCAGAACCAAGATATTATCTCCTTACCCCATGGGGCTTGAGAAACTCTTCCTAGGAGCTTCTCAGTTTGGTATCTATCTAGTTATATACATGAAAGAGTTCTTAATTACTAATTTATGGCAAAGCAACTCCTCCCCAGATCAATATCCCACTCCTACTAAAACCTTTCCTGCTACACCCAATAGTCTTGAGTTACTCTTTTGAAACACAAGTGGAAAGTTTATTTACTCTTTAAAGTTCCTTCTGAAGGATTTTATGATTTTCTCTGATATCTTGCCTTCATTTGTATTTCCCCACATCTTATTAAAAGTATTTCATAAAATGATTTGTCAGTTTAGTTTTAATGTGTAAGTTTGGTCTTATTTAACTTATAAAATATATTTAAACACAACAGGCACATAAAGTATGTGTGTGTGAGTGAAATCACAAGGATCTAAATTTCCTTTTTTCCTAAAGAGCTAAAAGAAGACGATGTGATTTCATACTAATTAAACTATATTGAATTTGTCTTGTGTAACTTTTTATACACTTTAAAGACTTATTAGTCTATAGTAGTCAATTAACAGAAAGTATTTTCTTTCATCTTTGGATAGCAAATTTAAATAAATTACATTTTCCTTGGAATTTGCCCTGGCTAACTATAAATCAGTCTTACAAGATGCTAGTGTAGTGCTATGGAAAGAGCCTAGAACTAGAAGCAGAAGATACAATCTTGAGTCTTAGTTCTGCCACTGACATTTGGAAAATTAATTCCATCTCTCTGATCTTCATTTTCATCTTCTATGGGGATAATAACCTCTGCTTCACAGTATTGCTGTTTTGGTTTGCAGAGTTGGACACCACATTTGAGCCCTTTAACCTTACTCCATGATATTACAGATGAGGAAATCAGAGCCAGTGCACATAAAGAGCAGAGCCAGGATTCAGAATGGCTCTTCATATTCCAATGTCAGTGCCTTTCTACTTATGTCCCATTGTTTCTCTTGATATAAGGTGCATAAAGCACTTTTTAAGAACCCATTAAGACCCACATATATGTGAGCTATTATTATTAACAGAGACAAGGCTGAATAATTTGCCAATGAAGAGGTAAATTATCCTCTTCCTTTTGATATCTCCTCGGCGATTTAATTTGAATTCTTTATTTGATGAATCACTTTTTTTTTTTAGGGATTGAGCTGCCCCGTATTAATTATGCTTACAATGGGAAAAAGTACAGATACATTTATGCAGCAGAAGTGCAGTGGAACCCAGTTCCAACAAAGGTAACATTTAAATATCACATACTGGTTTCTGTGATGATGAATCAATTTGCTTTTATGGGAACACCCAAATGGATGGAGACTGTTGGTGCCAATAACAAAAATAGGCAAGTTGGGAAGGGGTGCCAATTCAAAGGAGAAAGCATGGTGATGTTTTGAATATGCTTAATTTGAGGTGACAGGATATCCAGATATCTAGTAACTTAGGAGAGAGATCAGGCCTAAAGGTAAAGATTTCCAAATCATTAGCATAGAGACAATAACTAAGATCATGAAAATGGTAGAAGACTCAGTGGGAGATAGGGTTGAAAGAGAAACAAGCAGGTCAATACCAAGCCTTCAGAAATGCCCCTATTGAGGAAAAGAGAGAAACTAGTGAAGGAGACAGGAGTGGTCAGAAAGGCAAGGGAAGAAATACGATATTATGTTGCTGTTATCATTCAGTCGTTTCAATGCACATCTGACTTTCTCTTATTTAGGATTTTCTTGGAAAGATAGTGGTGGTTTATCATATTCTTCTCTAGGTCATTTTTATAGGGAGGAAACTGAGGCAGGCAGGATTAAGTGACTTGCTCAGGGTCACATTGGTAGCATCTGAGGTCAGATTTGAACTCAGGTTTTCCTGACTCCAGGACTAGTCCTCTGTCTACTGTGCCACCTAGCGTCCCCTCTTCCCACTAGAATACCATAATGTCATACACTAGGGTAAGAGAGAATGCAAGAAAGACAATGTGTCAAATGTGGTAGAAATTTCAAGAAGTATGAGGACTGAGAACAGGTTATTGGGATTCCTTATTTCTTTTTTTCACAAAATTACTAAATTAATAGAATAGAGACATGATGTAGATATAATTTACTTGATAGCTGGCATTTATAAAGTAGTTTTGTAATGCCGGAGAAACTGAAGCAGGATAGAGATTAGAGAGTTATAATAATTTAACTTATTGGAGAGCTTAATTGATTGACTGGATCAGACTCTCAGCTCAAAGTATCCAGTATTGAATGTGTGATTCCAAAGATTCTTTCTAGGGTTTAGTGATTAAGAAGAACAATGACAGGATGGGGGAGGCAGAGGGAGCACCAGACATTCTGATAAGTTGGGAAGGTCTGAGATGATGATGTCTAAGACAGAAGATCTTTCTCCTTACCTAGATTAAACATTTACAGTTTATAACCTTAGAGTAGCTAGCCCTAAGTTATATCAGTCTTAATGGGTTAGGAGGGGAAATACTGCAACCAGGTAGAACAATTCAGGGAAATTGAGGTAAAATAATCAACGGAAACTGTGGCATAACAGTTTAAAGTTTATTAAGTCTTTTTCATATGGAGTTTCATTTGGTCCCCACATTAATCCTGTGATATAGATGATAGTATCATCCCCATTTTACAGATGAAGGAACTGAATCTGAAAGAAATGATTTGCTTAAGGATTTGAGGCAGGATTTGAATTCAAGTTTTCCAAACTGCAGGTCTAGAACTCTATCCTACAAAAGATGAAGAGATCTGAAGAAGATGATAATATAATTGAATGGATTCATAACTTATTGACTGACCTAACACAAAGGGTAGTTATTTACTGGCTCACCATTAACTTAAAAGATTTCCAGGAAAGTGCCTTCAGGGATTTGTGCTTAGCCCTCTTTTAAGATTTTTTTTTTTAAATCAATACTTGGGTAAAGGAGCTTACCTGCTCTCAAATTTATAGGTAATTCAAAGTTGGGAGGGCTAGCAAACAGATTGGAAAATGGAGTTGGAATTCAAATGATGACCTTAATTGAGTTGAAACTAAGAAGAATTTCAATTAACATAAATATAAAGTATTACCATTGATTACAAACAAGTGCAGGATTAAGGAGAAATAGTTAGCAATACATAAAGAATATTTTTAGGTTTGAGCAGACTATAAACTCAATTGGAGTAAGCAGGGTAATGTGGCAGCCATAAAAGTAGGTTTCTAGAAATAAAGTGATAATCTCTTTGTATTATATCCACAGATAGAGTATAATATTCAGTTCTAGGTAACATAACTTTAATTTTTTAATTTTAACATTTTATTTTTCCAACTACATCTAAAAACAATTTGTAACCTCCTTTTTTCTTTTACGATTTTGATTACCAGATTCTCTCCCTTTTCTCTCCCCTCCCCCTTCCTTCTGAAGGCAAACAATTTGATAATGGTCATACAAGTACAGTCATGCAAAACATTTCCATATTAGTTACATTGTAAAAGAAAGCAGTTGAAAAAGAAAAAGAAAAAAAGAAAAAAAAAAACCAGTATACTTTGGAATGCATTCGGATTCCATCAGTTCCTTCTCTGGAGGCAGATAACATTTTTCATCATAGGTCCATCAGAATTGGATCTTTGGATTGTGGAGAAAACTAAGTCATTCACAATTCATATTATATAATATTGTTGTTACTGTGTACAATGTTCTCATAGTTCTACTCACTTCACTTTGCATCAGTTCTTGTAACTCCCTCCAGATTTTTCTGAAAGCATTTCTACTCATCATTTCTTATAATACAGCAGTATTCCATCACAATCATAGATTACAACTTATTCAGCCATTATTCAATTAATGGGTATCTCATCAATTTCTATTTTCTTGTCATCACAAAATATAAATATTTTTGAATATACAACATAGGCACCATAACTTTAAAAAAACATTGATAAGCTGAAGAATATCCAGAGGAGGGAAACCAAGATAATGAAGGACCTTGAGTCCTTTGAGGAAAAATTTGGGAAGAGTTGAATTGTGAGGGAGACAAATATGGAAAGAAACAAAATAAATGGACCCAAGACTCCAAATCTTAAGTCACAGGAGGATTTGTTAGAAGAAATTGGATAAATTGAGCATGGAGAAGAGAACATTTGAGAGGACCAGGAGCACGATAACTTTCTTTAGATTATATGAAGGGTTGTCATGGGAAAGGAATAAAACTTGTTCTTCTTGGCTTCACAGGACAGAATCAGGAACAATGAATACAAATTATAGAGAGGCAAATTCAGGCTTGATATGATAAATTGACATGGGCTGCTTTGGAAGGTGGCAGATTCTCTCTCATTGAAGATCTTTGAGAAGTGGCTGGAAGAGCACTATTGGTTATGTTGTAGCTATGATTTCTTTTGGATATAGTTTAGGTTAGGTGGTGATTAAAGATCCTTCTAGTCCTAGATGCTATGATTCTCTGATTTGGCAATTATAAAGTTATTAGTGAACTTTATTTAAAGACAGAGATTTTAGTTCAGTGTTAGGAGAAGAAGCTAGATTACAGGGAGGTTTTCAAAAAGGAATCTTCTAAGTCTTAATTCTAATTCTTCCTCACAATGTGGAGTTGGCTCTGGACTTTTTGAAAGTTATATCAGTTAAGCACAAGCTCTGGAAAGCTTTTGAGTACTGAATTGGATAAGGGCAACTAAAGACTCAATTATTACTCTGTTGACCTGGGTGATGAATGTATTGGCATCAGTGGAGGGAAGACTCAAAATGACAAAATAATGGATTCTCGTTTGAAGAAATGAAATCATTTTATAAAAAACACTCATAGGAGACAGTTTAGCAATGAAAGAAAAAAAAATAGGTCAGAATCTAGAGTAGTCAGCATAAAGTGAAAAAAGCTAAATTGACTCTTAATTGAACCTCATCTAATCCAAACTGCATTTGATTTAAAATCCCTACATAATTTCCTTCAAATGATCATTTAGCCTACTAAAGATCTCCTCTGAAAGGTATCCTACTAACCTGTAAGCTAGCTCATTCTTGTTTTTGAATGTTTCCAATTGTTAGGAAGGGTTTTATTCAACCACTCCCCCCCCCCACCCTAAACCAATATCAAGCCTAAATCTGTCTTTTTAAAATCTCTACCCATTGTCTCTACTTCTACAATCTGGAGCCAAGGAGGACAAATTTAATCCCTCTTCCAAATAGTCCTTCAAATACTTTGGACAATTATGTTTTCCCTAAGTCTCTCTTTTGCACAAGCTAAAGATTAGAAAAAAGTAATGTTTTTCAAAGTTGAAGAAAACTAGGGATATTACAAAGTAAAGGGGAAGGAGTCAATGAGATGTAGAAGAGAGAAGATATGAAGAAGCAAGGCCATTTGGAGCTGGCATATGAAGTCTCCAAGGAAAAAGCTGTTGAATGTATTATTCACGAATAGAACAGAGCAGATAACCTGTCAAGTTAAGAGTAGGGCAGGTGAAGCATTTGTTTAGGCTACGTAACGTTGGCAGAAGAAAAATATAAGGAATATGCAAAAGAATGCCATACTTTTAGGTTAGATTACATAATTTTATATTCTTGCTTCAACTGCAAAATTGTTTTTTGGTACCATGGAACAACTTTATTGATTTAAAGAATAGAGACAACTTTTTCTATAACACTTGGAGGAAGGTTGAGAAGATCACAATAAAGACAGATATAATAAATGAAGAAGACAATAAATAAAGGAGAGATGCTCTTCTGAATTCATGCAAAGGAATTATTATGTAGAGGGAGAGAGAAGCTATCAACTGATAGCTTCTGATAGATATTAATTCTAGAGTTAATACGAAAGTGAAATGGGCAAAATAAGGCAAAATGGCTCTTTTTTGATGTTATGGAAGAAAGAATAATTTAAAAAAATGAATAGCAACTTAATTACAAAGCCTGTCAGCTGAAATAAACACTGAACTATCATTAATAGAAGGAACACTAAACTGATCAAAGCCAACAGTGTCCATATGTCTGCTTGTGAATGATGATGGAGAACCATGCATACACTCCCTTCTGCCAGATGTGGGGACTAATCTAATTGGTTTCCTAGCCTAGCTTCTCTATGTACATAACAGCACATGAAGTTAGATTCTGAAAAAGTTAACCTCAGGTTTTGTTTAGAGAAGCAAGTAAGATTTTGTCTTTTTGAGGCAGATTTCTACTATAAAGCTCATAGGGAATAGAAACCAGACCTGTGATTCTTCTGTCAACATTATACAGATACTCCAACCATTTATAAATGTTTACTTTTAATGGTGAGAGTTGTTCTTATTCTATCTTCTCCACATACCCAGGTTTCATTGCTTGATTTCATGCATTGTGTTCAGCCAGAAGTAGATAACACAATGTCATAAAAATTGAGCCAGTATTTGTCTTTTAAATACACAGATATTGAAATTTGATATTCTGACAAAGTCAACATTGAAATGGGCAGAGGAGCACTGTTGGCTTGCTGAGCCTGTATTTGTACCTGCACCAAATGCACAAGAAGAAGATGATGGTAAGAGTTTTTGGCCTAATGAATGCTCTGTTTTCACATTGAGGCGTTGGAAGCAGCTTTTAAGATAACAAATTTGGCAGGTCAGAAAATGAGATTCTTAATCTGTCAGATCCACTCAGTTCAATCCAGCTTTGACTTACTAAGGGACAGTGTGCCTTCCAGTAAATAGAGAACTAGTCTCTGAACCAGGAAGATCTGGCTTCAAGTGCCACCTCTGACAGATTGGTCGTGAGACTCTAGGCAAGTCCCTTCAATTCTCACTCTCTAGGGGCAATCGAGTAAGAGTGTAAATGGCAGCGGTGGTCCCAACTTGTATTGGTAGAAGGAGAATCCTCATCCAGAAACTTCCTGTATCAATTAAATCACAGGTCCTGTCCCTATCCCTAAGTTTTTACTTAGCTCTGTGTAAGGTGTTTAACAATGGCAATAAATATAAAGAATAAAAATTGATACTGACCCTGGCCTTGAGAAACTTGTATTTTGGGGGGTTGGTAAAGGGAAGGGAAAAGAAGGTAGTCTTTTCTCCAGAGGCACAAACAGCATGCAGGCAAATGGAGGGAATAAATGAAAAGTTGCATGATGTAACATAACATACATCTCCTTAACCTTTTTTGTGTCCTGAACCCCTATGACAATCTAGAGAGACCTATGTACTATTTCTCGAAATTATGTTTCTAAATTAATTTTTAAAATGTAGAATTGCGAAGGAAATCTATTATATTAAAAAAAAGAGAGCTAGACAGACAAATGAACAAGCTCAGACCCCAGTTAAGAAAACAGTCTCTATTGGGAAGTTTTCTGGACAAAAAAAAAACCCCTGGGTTTTTGTGATATTTACTTGTTCTGTAACCTTAAATAGAATCAGATTGAAAAAGTCATGACCTTTCATAGGGATGAAGTCCTTTATAGGAGTATGTGTATGGTAATAAGGTGATGTTAGGGTTGGAAAGAAGGGAGGTCTTCGATTTCCCTTTATGTGAAGATAGAATCATTTTTCACATGATCTGTCTTCACCTTTCTACTGGGGCTTATCCAACCCTGTGGCTTTACTTCATTACTTCCTTCCACACTTTTTGAAGATGTGTAATATTGAATGTTGGAGGACAAATCTCATGGCAGCAGGAGCTGCTTCAGATCCAAATCTTAACAGTGATACTATTTCCCCCACCCCACAACAAATATATAGGGCATTTATAGACAGGAAGAAAGAAATTTCAAATAGTTTTAAATGTCTTTAAGAATGTTTTTGCAATACCAAAATTTCAGAGGACTAGAAGTCCAGTAGGTTCCAAGCCACTTCTGGATATCCCAGAGAAAATAATTTAACTTTAAATTTCCTTATTTATAACAAGAGGCCCTTTCAGCTTTATAAAAGAAAGTTGTCAATTTCATTGATGTATGTGTTTGCATAGACTTAAGAAAAAAAAAAAAAAAAAAAAAGAAGATATTCCAGCAAATCATGTTCTGTAACCTGGATTTCTAACAGAAAATATTTTATAGCACTTCTATCTTTTAATGGAACTATTTAGTTTCAGCAAGATGGAAAAAAATGGCAGAAAAATATCTACCTCAATCTTTTTGCTAACTAGAACCTTGTACAGTTCATATAGTAACACAATAGTGGTAAGAGCATTGTTCTTAGGATCACAAATATAAAGTTGAGCCACACTTTCTTTACACCTATTGTCTGTTTTATTTTGGCTAACTAACTCCATTGCTCTGTGCCCCAATTTCTTCCATGTAAAACATAAGAATGCTCCTACTAGCTATCATACACAATAAGGAAAGCATTGTAAAAAAAACCTCATGAAGTGAAGAAAGGAACCCAAGTTGTCATCACTGAAGTTTGGCTTTGCTTCTTATTCTCTGTGCTGTTTCTCTAACCTGCCAATATGTGTATCTGAACAGTGGAGTCACTGTCTTTCCCATCAGCTAGAGGTCAACTAGTTCAGTCCCCTCATTTTACAAAAACAATAAAAAAAATCCTGAGGATCACAAATATTTGCTCCAAGTCATATTTAGGAAGTAGCAGAGATAGGAGTTGAATTAAAGTCCACTAAATCAAAATTCAATACTCTGTTCCACTACATGACACTAAAAGAAAACAAAAAAGTGACCTGAAGATTGAAAAAGGGAAATCTATTTCTCTAAGAAGGGAATTCAGCAAATTGAGAGTTACAACAGCTCCAATGGCTCATCTTCCTTATCTGTCAGGTTGGACAGATGAGGATCATAGACCCACGTACACCCACATAGACCCACGTAGACCCACATAGCATACTACCCCTAATTTTTTTCCTCAGATTCAAGTTTACTTAAGCACTAATAATAATAAACATTTGAATATTACTTTAACATCATTTTAATCTCATTTGAGTCTTACATTATCACCCTATGACAGATGAAGAAACAGGCACACAGAAATTAAGGACTTTGACTTTCCTAAGAAACACTAGGTAAGGGTCAGAGGCAGGATTTGAATCCAGTTCTTCCTGACCCCAAGTCCAGCATATAATGCTAACACCTCCTCATTTTACAGGAATAGAATCACACCAGAAACATCCTTCTATCCAGTTAAATGTATTTCCAGAACAGACGTAGGAAATTTCTTCCAGGGGACTCTGTCTTGGACATTGGGTCTGAATTATAGATCTCTAGCCCTGAACCTACTTCTCCAACCATTTGTATGGAATGCCTTAGATGCTTTGTGGTTTTCTCTTAGTGGGCAACAATGAAGAGGCATAGTACTAATAGTAATAGGAGTTTCAACATTGGCACAAGGAAAGGCACTTTTGCAGCTATTCTGTATTCCAAAGTTAGACTAGATAGTATTGTTACATCCCTATTCATATTCAAAAGATAGAAGCCAAAATGGTCAAGTTAAAGATCATTCTTCTGCTTTGAATGTTGAAGATCAAAATAGGAAAAATCTAAATTTTGCCTACAAGTTATTTTCTTTGGATTTAAGCTTTGGCTACCCAAACCATATTGTTTTCTCAGGCTTAGATTTTCGGTATTAATGAAGATTCTTTTTATTTTGAAAATAGGAAAAAATATTCATTTCCCAAACTTGTTCATTTTTTCTTTTAAAGGTATTATATTGTCAGTGGTTATTTCTACTGACCCCAAGAAATCACCTTTTCTGCTGATATTGGATGCAAAACGATTTACAGAACTGGCTCGGGCATCAGTTGATGTGGAAATACACTTGGATCTACATGGGCTATTCATTCCATCTGGGGATTCTCCTGAAGAGCAAGAGGGCAATGTGCTTAGGAACTAAATCTTGTAGTCTATCCTAGAGTGATGCTACTTTGAGATTTGGGAACAGACAAACTGAGTAGGATCTTATAGAATCATAAGCCTGGAAACTTTTTCCTAATCAGATACAGTTTTTTTTTTTTATTTTTATTCTTGAGATGGTATAGTAAGTAGAAAGAAAGCAAGGTTCAATGCCTTTTATTTCATTTCATTTAAATTATAATAACAATTAGAGGCTGCATGGTATAATATATGGAGGGTCAGCTTTGGAGTCAAGAGGGCTTATAAGTTCCACTTCTGACACATACTAATTAAGTAACCATAAGCAAGACACTTTAAGTCTTAATACCTGGGGAAACTTTATAACACTGTAATTCACTGATAAATTGCTATCCTGCACAGGTGCAGGGGATTCCCACACTAATGAAATGACAAGTCTAGTTTACCAAAATAGGAATTCAAATAGCTGATATTTAGACAGTACTTTAAAATTTGTTAAGCACTTATGTACTTCGTCTTATTTGATCTTTATAACTACTCTGAGAAGTAGGTACTATTTTATTATCCTTATTTTACAAATAAGGAAACTAAGGTTTCAGAGAGCTTAGGTTTACTGACTTGTCCATGGTTATATAGGTCATAGGTATCAAAGATAGAATTTGAATGCAGGTCTCTCCTGACACAGAGTTCTCTTTCAAATATATACCATACTGCCTCTCTTTTGTCTTTGTTTGAAATTAACAAATATTTATTGAGTGAATACTATGTACCTAGCACTGAATGAAAAAGAAAACTTTTTACTTTGAGCATTCATTACAAGGAAATTCTCACTAAAATAAATTATATACTTAAAATGATATTGCAATGTTAATTATTAGTAGATATGGGTTTACCCATTACCAAACATACAAATATTCATCAAAAAATGTTTTAATCTGTTAAAGAAATACTTGGCTAAATTGAGGTTCTCTTCTTCCTAAATCCTGGCTTGATCTTTTTTGTTAATTTTCCTTTTAATAAAACTATACAATTAGGAAACTGATGCACTGTCACTTAAGAATTTCATCAGCAGAATTTCCAGGTACCTTCAGTCCTCAGTTTTAGTGAGTGGGTTTCCACAAACTCCATGCACTGATACTGGTTTTTAGTAAATATGCTCCCATTTGTTTAGTTATAATTGCATTTTAAAAGCTTCATCTCAGATATATTTTTATTTAATTTTTATTCTCACCCAATTTGTTAATTACTACAAGCCAGCACCTTCCACAATAACCTTGGAGACACTTAATGAGAGATTCATGGTCTTCTGCTATAGAATAGCAGCGTTGGATACCACTGAAAATGATTCTCTTCCTCTTCAGATTTCCAAGAATGTTTGCTTCACTCTTCCCTTGTCATCACATTTTTCCCATGTATTACATTTATCTCAGTATATATGTATCTTCTTTTGAGGGCAGAATTTATCTCTATTTTCCCAGCCCTGGAGCATAAGACTTGTACTAAGCAGGCATTTAATAAATGTTGCTTGAAATTGAATTGTAATAGAATCATCTGATATCATCTGTTTAAAGTCAATTTGTTTTCCTTAGTTACAGGAACATAAGATTCTGAAATGGGATCTCAGAGATAAACTAGTTCAATATCCTCATTCTGAGATATAGCCCCAGAAAAATTAAATGATTTGCCTCTGGTCCAATAGCTCTTAAAAGACAGAACTAAAATTTTCTTATGGAAGTATTAGTACTTTCATTTTAAGAAGGGAAATTGATCCCCAACCAACTGATTTTCCTTAAAGGAATGATGAAATATAAATTTGTTAATACCTTGTTTATCCCAGTGTGAAAGTTGTCTCTGGTGAAATTAGTAAGCATGCTTAGGATTGGCTGCATGAAAATCTGTCAATCCTGGGCACAAGTCAGGCAGGAACCAGCAGAATTCAGGCCCTTAAGAAGGTAGGAGTACTAGTACACATTCTCCAGACAGACACAGAAACAGAAAGGCAATATTCAAACAGCTTTAAGAAGGATTTCTGAATGCAAAGAAAGAGTTATACAATTGAGAGCTAGCTATTGCAATAAAGAATTCAATATGAAGACGGATATAAGCTGGGACCCCCCTCTAAATAACTTACTAGCAGAAACACGCGTCCAGGAGGATCACTTGTTGAAGAACTCCATGATGAGAGAAAGGGCATTAAGGATTTATACCCCTTGAAATTTAAGTTGTGTGCTAGAGACAGTTCAAAATAGCTAAGGATTGTTAAAATTTCAGTGTGAGCATTCACACCTAAAAAAATCAGCAAACATTTAAATCAGGACTTGATTTTTTGTTTTGTTGATTGTCTCATCTTAAGACTGTGATAAGGAAAATGTTCATATTATAAATTAAACTTAAAAAGATATGTGTACTTTTTTGGATCCAGTTATTACACATTTAGCATAAGCTGCCTATTAATTATAATTTCAGTACTGCAAATACATAGGTTACCCTAGGACTTGAGGGTGGTAGCTGCCTTCTAGGGACTAAAATCATGAGTATGAACACACACACGAATATAAGCACTTTAAGGTGCTTAACCATAAACAACATCCCTGACTGTGAGATACATAATAGGACTTCTAAAATTTTGTCAAATTCTATTATTTCACAGAGTAATGGTGTTACTCAAATTCATATAGAAACAATAACCTTATCAAGTTTCTACAGAAATCGCAAATCATTTCTAAGTTAGCTTATAAGGCCAAATTTATTGGCTCAAAAGAAAAAATTACTAGAATTGCCTCAGCATTATAGTACCTAGTACAATTTTTAAATGTCTTTTATCTATGGTTTTTTATTGGAAGCATTAAATATAGGTTTTAATATTTTTCTGCATTTTTTCAAATAAGAGTTTATTTCCTTTTCCTTCCATATCTATTTCTCCCTCCCACAATGAAAACATTTTAAAAAAATTCTTATATGCCTAATTAAGCAAAACAAATTCCCACACTGGCTATATCAAAAAAAAAAAAAAAAAAAAGTAATGTTTCAGTCTGCAACTGGAGTCTGTCATCTCTTTGTCAGAGTATGTGCATCCCACACTACTAGTCCTCTGGAGCCATGATTGGTCATTGCATTCATTAGAGTTCTCAAGTCTTTAGAAAGTTGTCTTTAGAATGTTTTTAGAGTGTAGACTGTTCTCCTGGTTCTGCTCACTTCACTCACATTAGTTCCTACAAGTTTTCCTAGTTTACTCTGAATCTGCCTTTTTCATCATATCTTATAGCACAGTAGTATTCCCCTTCTCTCTGAAGAATTCTGGAATTGTGTGACATGGGAGACATTAAACCAGGACTGCTCAGCATGGCGTGCCTTCATCAATGCTGTGCTCTGTGAGCAAAACAGAAATCAAAGTAGCTCAAAAGAAATGCAAGATGTGCAAATTTAGAGAATCCGTCTCAAATATTCACATGGACTATCTAAGGCCGACCTCTGTTAGAGCAGTCTGAGCCTGTATTGATCTGATTAGCCAGTCAGAAAGTGTAATTTGATTCTAATATAGTGCAGTCCTCTTCAAGAGTGAAGTATAACAACCACCAGTATTCCACTATATAATAATGCCACAATGTGTTCAGCACTATGTACTACTTGTAAAACTTTGAGGTTAATTTAGAACCTGGTTTGCAGTTTTTAAATTGTTCATTTTTCAGCTCTAAAACATTAGTTCATCTGATGCTGAATGAAATGAGCAGAACCAGGAGATCACTATATACTTCAACAACAATACTGTATGAAGATGTATTCTGATGGAAGTGGATATCTTCAACATAAAGAAGATCCAACTCACTTCCAGTTGATCAATGATGGACAGAAACAACTACACCCAGAGAAGGAACACTGGGAATTGAATGTAAACTGTTTGCACTAGTGTCTCTCTACCCAGGTTACTTATACCTTCGGAATCCAATTCTTACCGTGCAACAAGAAAATTGGATTTACATACATATATTGTATCTAGGTTATACTGTAACACATTTAATATGTATGGGATTGCCTGTCATCTAGGGGAGGGAATAGAGGGAGGGGAAAATTTGGAAAAATGAATACAAGGGATAATTGTAAAAAAAAAATTACTCATGCATATGTACTGTCAAAAAATTATAATTATAAAATTAATAAAAATATTTTTAAAAATTAGTTCATAATAGATTCAAAGAATTGTAGAGCTGCAAGGGATCACAATGATCTTCTAGTTCAATATATACATAAAAGATATACATACTACAACATACTAGACAAGTGGTCCTTCAGCTTCTGTTTAAAGAACCTAATATTTCCCAAGATATTTCATTCCAGTTTTAGACAGCTATACTTGTTAAAAAGTTTTTCTTTATAATGGTATAAGAAGTCACAGATAATGGTGGTTACCCTCTATATAAGAGTGAATTAAAGAAGACATAATCAGAAACTAGAATATATATATATATATATATATATATATATATATATATATATATATATTTTAAAATGTTCTTTAACTCAAGTCTAAATTTATCTCTTTATAACTTTTACCCACTACTTTGGGTTCTTGCTCATAGGATCAAGTAAAACAAGTCTAATCACTCTTCCATGTTAATAGTTCTTCAAATAAATGAAAACAAGTCATGTTTACTTCTCCCCTATCCCTTGTCTTGATTTTCCTAAAGATAAATATATCTAATTCCTCCAATCTCATGTGATATGATCTCAAGACTCTACACCATTCTATTTACCTTTATCTAAATTGATCGGTTTATCAGTCTTTCTGTGGCACCCAGATTTGAACACAACTTTTCAGATGTTATTTGATCAGAGAAGAATACAGAAGGACTTTATTTCCTTATTCATTAATATAGCCTAAAAGCAAATTATCTTTTTACAAATAGGTCTTTATGTTGCTGATTCATGTTGAACTTAGAATTTACTAAATCCAAGTATTTTTCAAACTACTATATTATTTCATAATATTAAAATTTATATTTATCTCTGTTGAATTTTATCTAATTAGATTTGGTCCAATTTCTAGCCTCCAATGATCTCTTTGGATCTTACCTTAGTCATCTGATTTGTTATCTGTTCCTGCCAGTTTTACATAATCTGCAGATTCAATATGCTTTCCATCTACTTTTTTGTCCAGTCTAATCCAATTGAAATATTTTAAAATGTTAAATACATAGCAGAAAGAACAAATTCTGGGCATCATATTAAAGATTTCCTAAGAAGGTGACATGAAACCATTAATGAATAGTTTTTATGTTTTGTCAGTCAAATAGTTTGGGATCCATCATATCATCATCTAGTCTATATTTCTCCATCTTTTTCACATAAATAATATTTTATTAAGTGTTTTTAAAACTCAGTAGGTTATAATATTTGTCTGCACTAGTTTAGTAAACCTTGTCAACAAAACAAATAAAATTAATTTGGCATGATCTTTTCTTGATGAAGTGATATCATTTCTTTGTGATTGCCACTTACTTTTCTAAATATTTATCTATCAATAAACATTTATTAAGTGCCTATGATTTACTAGACACTGTGCTAAGTTCTGAGGATTCAAAAAAAGCAAAAGATTTCCAGTCCTTAACAAACATACAATCTAATTAGGTAAGGGGGCAGTAAACTAATAAATACATACATGCACACATATATTTTTACATACAGGATAAATAGGAAATAATTTATAAAGGGATGGCAGTAGAATTGAGAGATTAGAAAATGTTTTCTGTAGAAGATGGAATTGTAGTTGGGATGCTTCATAACAAAAATTTTTCAGGAAATATCACTCTTAAGCCTGAAGAGGTTAAAGAAAAAGGATAAGGACTTATGTAGGCAAAAATATTTATAACAGCTCTTTTTGTGGCAACAAAGAATTGGAAATTGAGAGGATGTTCATTAGTTGGGGAAAGGCTGAACAAAATGTAGCATATGATTGTAGACTATTACTGTGCTATAAGACAAAGCTTCTTAGACTGGGGGCCCCAACTCCATATGGAGTCACAAAACTGAAAGAAGGGAATCTCAAAAAGTCTGGTAACAATAAAAGACATCAACTATTCTCTCAAGATTTAATTCTTTGTGTAGAAATAAACAAGCACATCTATCTATCTTATCAGTATGTAAGTTTGCTTTCAACTTTGATAAATGGTAAAAAATTATATGTATACTAAAAAATTGTTTTAGAATAAATTTCTTTATGATTTATTATCAGGAAATGTTTGATTTATATACCCATTTTATATATCTGTATACCCACTCATGTAAAAATTTCTCAGATGAAAAGGGGTCATGAATGGAAAAGCCCTCCTATATACCAAGATGAGGAGGAAGGTGGAGCCAAGATGGTGGAGTAAAGGCAGGGACTCACCCCTGAGCTCTCCCCCAAACCCCTCCAAATACCTTTAAACAATGACTCTAAACAAATTCTGGAGCAGTAAAACCCACTAAAAGATGGCATGAAACAATTTTCCATCACAGAACCACTCAGAAAGTCAGCAGGAAAGGTCTGTTGCATCAGGGTAAGAGTGGAGCTTTACTAACAGACCTGTGTGACTGAATGAGTGCCAGTTTCCTGACCTCTCAGCCCACAGATGGCAAACACAACTTAGAAGGTCAGTAGGAAAGGCTTCTCACACCTGGTGAGAGTAAAGCACAGACTAATGCAGACTGTACCAGCTCAGCTCTGGCAGCAACAAACTAGGAGCAGAGCTTGGGAGCCACTGAATCATCAACTGCAGCAAGCAGTGGCTTCTAGAGCCCTCAGCTCACAGGCAGTAACAGGGTCGAACAACTGGTCAGGAGATTACAGAAGTCCCTTTGTTAGCACTGAGGCAGGACTCTGTTATTTTGCCCATGCTGGATCTGAGTCCCAGTCCCCGATGGCAATCCCAGGATGATAAAGAGCTAGCACACCAGAACTTGCAGTCAAAATGGAGCAGGGACTCTCCTTAAAATTCCACAGCAGGAAAGAGTGCTTGCTGTCATTCACAGACCAGCTCATAGGCTAGGAGAGCAGTAAACACATTTCTCCTTAGAACATACCATCTGGGAAGAACTGAAAATTTACAGATCCCTAGAATTAGTTATGAAAACAGCTGCACAAAAACCCTGAAACTTGGGAAAGTGCACCCTCCACCCTGGAAGCAGAGCCCTACTTTCACAAAGAGTTAAAAGTCAAATAATAGACTGAGGAAATGAGCAAACAATAGAAAAAGATTCTGACCACAGAAAGTCATTATGGTGACAAGGAAGATCTAAACACACACTCAGCAGACAATAATAAAGTAAAATCTCCTACTTCCAAACCCTCCAAGAAAAAATACAAATCAGTCTCCAGTCATGGAAAGTCTCAGAAAGGATTTTTGAAAATTAAGAGAGGGGTAAATAGGAAGAGAAATGAGAATGATGCAAAAAAAATCATGAAAAAACAAGACAATAGTTTGGTAAAGAAGACACACACACACATACACACACACAATACTAAAGAAAACAATACCTTAAGGCACAGACTAAGCCATATGGTAAAAAAGATACAAAAACAAAAACAAAACAAAACAAAAAAACAATGAGGAGGAGAGTTCCTTGAAAAGCAGAATTGGCCAAATGGAAAAAGAAGCACCAAAAACTCATTGAAAAATCAAACTTGAGCAGTCAGAAGGGAAGATGATAAAAGAAAGGGGAGGAAGGTAATAGGAGAATAGGGATGTGGAAAAAATGAAACATTAATTCACTATTGGTGGAGTGGTGAACTGATTCAAACCATTCTGTAGAGCAATTTGAAACTATGCCCAAAGGGCTATAAAATCACATCTTTGACCTAGCAATACTAATATTAGGTCGGTTTCCTCAAAAAGATAAGAACAAAAAGGAAAAGGACCTATATTACCAAAATATTTATACCAGCTCTTTTCTGGGGGCAAAGAAGTAGAGATTGAGGGGATGCCCATAAACCGAGAAATGGCTAAACATATTGAAATACTATTGTGCTATTAAAAATGATGAGCAAAAAAAAAAAAAAAAACTGGGAAGATTTATATAAATTGATGCTGAGTGAAATGTACTGTGTACAAAGTAACACTACTGTATGACATAACTATTCCCAGTAAAACAATGATTCAAGACAACTCTGAAGGACTGACTTATCATTGAAAATGCTAATAAAAATGCCCAGAGAAAGAACTGATGATGTCTGAATGCTGATTGAAGCAACATACTTTTTTTATTTTCTTAATTTTTCTTGAAGGTTCTTTTTTTTGGTTTGTTTTCCTTCACAACATAACTATTATGGAAATGTTTTACATGACTACACATGTACAACATATATTGAATTGCTGGCATTCTCAGTAAGGGGAATGGGGAAGGAAGAGGAGAAAATCTGGAATTCAAAGTTCTAAAAATGAATGTAAAAATTGCTTTTACATGTATTTGGGGGAAAATAAAATATTAAATAAAAAATAATAAAAATATATTTTTTATTTTATAATTATAAAATTTTTTTAAAAAATATTTTTAAAAAAAAGAAATGATAAGGGGATAGTTTCAGAAAAAACATTGCAAAACCTATATGAACGGATGCAAAATAAAGTAAGAATTGAGTGATCATTATGCACAATAGCAGAATTATTATAATAATGATGAACTGTGAAAGACTTGTCTACTCTGATCAATACAATGATCCAAGATAATTCTAAAGTATTCATGATATAGGGAAGTAACAAATTGGGAAAATATTTTTAAAAGTAAAATTTGACAAAGGTCTCATTTCCAAAATATATAGAGAACTGACCCTGATTTATAGGAAACCAAACCATTCTCCAATTGATAAATGGTCAAGGGATATGAACAGACAATTCTCAGATGATGAAATTGAAACTATTTCCACTCATATGAAAGAGTGTTCCAAATCACTACTGATCAGAGAAATGCAAATTAAGACAACTCTGAGATACCACTACACTCCTGTCAGATTGGCTAAAATGACAGGAACAAATAATGATGAATGTTGGAGGGGATGTGGGAAAACGGACACTGATACATTGTTGGTGAAGTTGTGAAAGAATCCAGCCATTCTGGAGAGCAATTTGGAACTATGCCCAAAAAGTTGTCAAACTGTGCATACCCTTTGACCCAGCATTGCTGTTATTGGGATTATATCCCAAAGAAATACTGAGGAGGGGAAAGGGACCTGCATGTGCCAAAATGTTTGTGGCATCCCTTTTTGTAGTGGCTAGAAACTGGAAGTTGAATGGATGTCCATCAATTGGAGAATGGTTGGGTAAATTGTGGTATATGAAGGTTATGGAATATTATTGCTCTGTAAGAAATGACCAGCAGGAGGAATACAGAGAGGCTTGGAGAGACTTACAGGAACTGATGCTGAGTGAAATGAACAGAACCAGAAGATCTCTGTACACTTCAATGTTGTATGAAGATGTATTCTGATAGAAGTGGATATCTTCAACATAAAGAAGATCCAACTCACTTCCAGTTGATCAATGATGGACAGAAATAACTATACCCAGAGAAGGAACACTGGGAAGCGAATGTAAATTGTTAGCCCTACTGTCTATCTACCCAGGTTACTTATACCTTCGGAAGCTAATAATTAATGTGCAACAAGAAAATGGTATTTACACACATATATTGTATCTAGGTTATATTGTAACATATGTAAAATGTATGGGATTACCTGCCATGGGGGGAGGGAGTGGAGGGAGGGAGGGGATAATTTGGAAAAATGAATAAAAAAAAAAAAAAAAGAAAATTAGAAAAAATTTTTAAAGAATTCCTTCTCAAAAACAAAAACAAAAAAAAAAAAAAATAAAGTATTCATGATAAGAAAATGCTATTTACCTCCAGAGAAAGAATAAATTCCAAGTGCAAAATTAAGCATAATTTTCTAACTTCCTTTATTTTTCTTACTGATTTAAAAAATATATGGTTATTTCATATGTATAACTGATAAATTGCTTGCCTTCTCTGTGGGTGTGGAAGGGAGAGAATTTGGAACTCAAAATTTAAAAAGAAAAGAATATTAAATAATTTTTAAAAAGGAATTTTGCAGGAAATTGAGATGAAGCTTCCTAGTCTATAATATGCCAATTATATTATCTTTCCTTTTGTGATGATTAGACAACATTTTACTTTGTTTATCTGGGCAAGTAACTTGAATTCATTAAGTTCAGTTAGGTGCTCTCTTATTATTATCTCTTTATCTTGGGTGTGAGTTCATTGTAAATCATTTTTGTTTTGTCATTTCTAGTATGAGAGTCATTCTCCTTGGGAAAGAAAACAAAAACATTATAAAAACCGAACAGCTCTGTCTTCTGTTGGCAGTGATCATGATCTCATCTTTCCTGTGCTCAGTCCTGACTTTTCTTTCATCTTCTTCTTTTCTCCTATATAGCTTAAAAAAAAAAAATGCTAAAGAAATGGTACTCCTACCTACCAAAACCAACCACCTTGATCCCATTTTCTCCCATATTCCCTCTATCTAGCCTTTACTCTTTCCCTATATACTGATCCCTTTCCTGATACCTACAAAGACACCCACATCTTCCTCATCCTAAAAACAAAAACATTATCTCTACTAACAATTATAATATTTCTCTCCCATTTTTTCCTGCCAAATTCCTGGAAAATCAATCTACATTCAATGTCTCTAGTTCTTCTCTTCATTTCTTCTATACTATCTCCCATTTGACTTTGAACTCATCCTAAACTGCTTTTTCCTATGTTCCTCTCAATTGCCAAAATGCCTTTTAAAATGATCTAAACTGCCAAGTCTAAATTTGTCTTTTCTCAGTTGTCATTTCTGTTGATCATCTTCAACTCCTGATACATTTTCTAAATTTTCATGACACTTTTCTCTCCTGGTTTCTCCCCCAACCTGTCTGACTACTCCAGTCTTCTTCACTGGGTCTTCAATTATGTCGTTCCCTCTATTCTATTCCCAGACTGTTCTAGAAACATTTCCCTTTTTCCTTCCTTATAGTCATTGATCTCAGTTCCCATGGGTTCATTTATCATCACAATTCAGATGACTTTCAGAACCAGTCCTGATCACTTTTCTATAGCCTATGGCATCATATCCCTAAAGGTCATTTCAAATTGGATGTCCTATAGGAATCTTAAATGTAATATGTCCAAAACAGAACTTTACTGCCCCCAAATCAAATCCTCTTCCAAATTACACTATTATTATTACAGGAATCACCATCTATCATGTCAGTTTTATAACCTATATCATCCTTGACTCCTCACTTTCATTCATTCAATATACAAATTTTGCTATTTCTCTACAACATCTTTTTGTATATCCCCTTCTTTCTACTCACCTATTAACCTCTCACATGGACTATTAACAATAGTATTACAACTGGTGATCTGTCTTCTATATTATTGCCAAAATGATTTTCCTAAAGGTCTCCCAATTACCTCTAAAACCAAAAAGAAAATATTCTGCATTTTATGCTCTTCCATCCTATTTTTCCAGTCTTATGTTATATATTAGTTCCTTCTTCTACCAACTGATCTAACCAAACTTGCCTTCTTATTATTCCTCTAACCCAATTTTCTTTATGCCTCCACAATGGCTATCCTCCATGCCTGGAAAGTACCTTACCTTCATCTCTCAGAATCCCTGTTTTCCTTTAAAATTAAAGTTAAATTTTATTTTTTGCCTGAGGCCTTCCCTAGATTCCCCCCTCAATCCCACTTCCCCAGCTATTGGCACCTTTCTGCTTTGAAAATGTTTTACATATAACTATAAAAATGCCTGCTGTCTCCCTTGTTTAATCATCCTTGAGTGACAATTTCACTTTTGTCTCTATTCCCATTGCTAACTTGGGCATAATATAGGGTTTAAGAAATGTATCTTTATTGATAGCTCTTCTCCTTTAGCCTTAAGTCATTCTGAGCTTTAGCACTTTTGTTATTGTTTTTATAGGATTATGCTATCCTCTTACATTCATCTTCAATATATATATATCAATTAAAAATCTAAGTTGGTTTTGTATTCCTATATATCTTTATCAAGAGCTTCAGACAATTGTTTTTGTTTTTTCTCATTGAAATTTTTTTCTTTTGTGTCTTCAGAATTTAATCCTCAAGATTTTGCCCTTTCTCCTAGGTAGGTTTCATCTTTTAAATTTTCATCTATGGGATCCTACTTATTTTCTTCCTCAACCTTTTGAAATTTGTTTTCCCAACATTTTGGTGGCACTTCAAACTAGAGCCATTATTTTCCCTTTGCATATAATTGCAATAGGAGTAGCACTTTATCATATGCTTGCTGAATGGCAGACTACTTGCAAAATTATTCATGATCAGCTGCCCCATATTTGAATTAATTATATAATTGTGCATTATCCTATCCTATCACAATCATATTTTGCCAAACCCCAATCATGGATTACTCCCACTATCTGCCTTTGTTCCAATTCATTCAATTCCAACAGAGCTGGAGAAAAAAATTTTTAAAGTGATGATTAGGGATGAAATGGATAGAACACTGGCCCTAGAATGAGGAGGATCTGAGTTCAAATATGAATTCAATTCAAACACTTGACACCAGCTGTGGGACCCTGAACAAGTCACTTAATTCCAACTGCCTCGCTAAAAATAAATAAATTAATAAATGTGATGATTAGATCTCCCATAAATTTGTTAAATAATCTTAAATGGGTCCTCATCACAGCAAAGAAATCCTTTTACACTTCCCAAACTAAGTCATTATTCCATTTACCATAGTAACTATTCCAAACTTTTTCATTCTTAGGCTTTTCACAACATTCTTTCTCAAGGGAGAACCTTATTTCATACTTCGATGAAAAAACAGGGGCCATTCACTAAGAGCTCTGCCTTTTCCCCTCTTCCTCCTCAGACATCTCTCCCTCTCTTCTTTTCTACCTCTGTATTGCATTAAGAAGTGGCCCTTCTCCTTGCCAAGGCAAACTCTTCTACATCATCCTTGATCCTACCCTCCTCCTATTTCCCAGAAGATTGCTCCCATTATCATCCTAACATCTCTCTAATCTTTAATCTCTATCTACTGATTCCTTTTTTGTTACCTATGAATGTGCCCATGCCTCCCCTATTCTTAAAAGAAACTCTAGTTATCATCTTATATTTCTCTCCTCTGACAATGCTACTCTTGGCTAAACTCCTTATCTATATGCACTAGATATCTCCACTTGATCATTTCTCACTTGTCTTTAACCCCTCTGCAATCTGGTTTCTAATTTCAACACTCAACTGAAACTGCTGCCTCCAGAGTCACCAAAAACCTTTCAATTGCTGAATCTAATGGCCTTTTCTCAATCCTTATCCTTTTTAAATTTTCTGCAGCTTTTGATACTGTTGATCCTCTTTTCTCTTTGATACTCTTTTTTTTTTTTTTTTTTTTTTTTGGATTTTCATGACACTATTCTCTGCTGGTTATCCCTCTACTTCCCTATCTGAAGATCTCTATCTGGATCTTCTTCCAGTTCATGCCCATTAACTGTGGATATCCCTCAAGTTTCTGTCCCAGCCCTTCTTCTCCCTTTATACTATCTCACTGGGGATCTTATCAACTCCTAAAAGTTCAATTACTATCTCTATGAAAATGGTTTCAGATTTATTTATCTACTAGTTCTTATCTCTACTGACCCTCTTTGTCCTATCAGCAGCCACCTTCTGGACATCTCCAACTCAACATGTATAAAATAGAATTAATTTTCTTTCCTCCTAATCCCTCTCCTATTCTCAGTTTGCATATTACTGTTGAGTATATCATCAGTTTCAGAGAGAATCAAATATAAAATTCTTTATTCGGCTTTTAAAGAATTTCTCAACCTAGCCCCTTTCTATAAATCTTATACCTTATTCCTCTGAATTGAGAAATATTGATCTACTTGAAGTTCTTTTCACACTGTGTTTACTGGACTGTGCCTTTTCACTGTGTTATTCTCTCTGCCTGGAATGTTTGCTACACTCTTGTCTCCTTGCTTCCTTGACTTTCTTCAAAATCCAGCTAAAATTCCACCTTCCACAAGAGACTCTCACTACTAATGCCTTTCTTCAAATATTACTTCCGCCATATAGACTGTATATATCTTATATGTACATAGCTGTTTGCATTTTATCTCTACAGAAGAACATGTAATCCTAGAGAGAAGGGCAGTGCCTGGTACATAGTAAGCATTGTTGACTGACTTAGCTAGAAGTATAAGTACTTAAGTTTCTATTTGCCTACAAATAATTAAAAAATACTTTTTCAAAATCCATATAGAAGGCAGAGAATTTAAATAACTGAAGAAAAATAAATATGAGACAATCCCAGCTGGTCCAGTAGGAAAAAAGAAGTATAACTCAGCTTCTTCCACAATTATTCCAACAAAGAATCAAGACTACCACCAAACTGAGTAGTAAATCACAGTGGGCCATCTTTCACAATAAGATAATTCTAATAATTGCTAGCATTTTTGTAGTTTGCAAAATGATTTACAAATAACCCATTTGATCTTCCCAATAATCCTAAAAGGTAGGCGATATTATTATCCTAATCTTAAAAGATAATAAAACAGAAGCAGAGAGAACATACGTATCTTACCCAAATTGCCCCAATTGCTACTTAGTGTCTGCAGTTATATTTAAACTCTTTTCTTCCTAACTTCAGGCCTAGTAAGCTATCCACTATACCATTTAGCTGCCTCTAATCATTGTCCCTCTGTGAAGAGATCTCACTCAGCCCCAGAGTGAAGAATAGGGATAAACAGGCAACACTTTCATTCTGAATTTGCAAAACTCTCCAGCTAGTTGACAGAATCTAGGCCAGCAACTTTCTACTAAAAGTCTACCTGGGGATAATTCTAAAGCTGTGTTGCCTAGACCCAAATTGGGGTCAAAAACCTGAAAAGGCTAAGAGGACAAATCTTAAGGTCCTCTCAAACAGACAACATAGGGTTAGAGAGAGTTAAAGACGAATTGACTGGAAAAAAAAAAGTTGGCCCTTCCAAGCATATCAATTTATTAAGCAGTGTATGCCAATTGCATAACAAATTGGGACTGGTTGTCTTCTTCAGCTTAGACCATGAATTCAAGGGGAAACAGATTTTTATACACTAAAAACAAGTAATCAAATAAGATTTTTGATTAACTAAAATTTTTATTTCTTATTTTTAATAAAATTTCTTAATTTTTTTATTTATTAAAAATAATTAACTAGGACACATTAGGTAATCTAATTTCTAATTGGAGTAAAAATTACGAATTTTCCAAGTTAATAGGGGAAGAGTAAACAAGTGTAACTTCCTGAATTCAGGAAATCCCACTTCCCCTAAATTGTCTGTATTCAATCAAAGGAACATAGAAACAATAACTGATTGATCAGCATGGGGCCAGTTTTCAGATAACCTATATCCATTGCTTAAGGTATTTGTCCTTCATTTTCAAAAAGAACAAATGACATCATGAAGTGATGTCTTGATTTGTGCATGAATTGGATTTATATGAGGCAGAGTTCCACAAAGTCATCAACTTCACTCTCTCTTTCAGAGACACTAAAGTCCAGTGGCAAGACAAAAGCCAAGACAACTGGTAGTGATCTAGAATGAAGTGGATGAACTAGTGTCTTCAAGTCTAACCAAGCACTAAATGCTCAATAGTATCTACTTCAGCTGCCTTCATGGCCATTGGAACAATGTGATCTCATTCCCCCAGGAGAAGTCTCCACATACATAGAGTGGCACCCCCGTGCCAAATCACCAATGAGTTTGAAGCCTGTCAGTATACTCAACCTAGTTTAGCCTGATTGACAAGACAATTTCCCACTATATATGCTATAGTTTCTTGGAGCCACAGGTAAAGAGTTAAGCAGCAGATAGACATGAAAGGTGCATAAGTAACACTGAAAAAGGCTCAGCAAGCCTTCTCCCAGAGATGCTAGTCCTTTTTGAACATTATATACACCCCCATTTGCATTGAGATATACAACTGAGAGAAAACTTGCATCAGTCTTTGGATATGATCAGGTTTCTGGTCATTATAACCCAGCACAACCCATTATTTAAGGGTCTCTAAATAGCAGGCAAAGGTGGTCCAACTCGCCAGTCATGCAGGTCTAGGTTCAAACAATAAATAAGTTTTTCTCTCAATTCCCACAATTGAATAAAGTCTTTTCACAAGACAGAAGTTAGACTATATCCATAATTGAATAGAAAGAAAACTGAGCTACCCAATTTCCAAAATTAACCACTTGCTGTCCTAATTCCCTCAATTTTCCCCTCTTGATTCAGGAAAACCCATTCCCTCCAAGGATAACTTACCTATAAGCCAGATTTATAAGGTTTTTTCATATATGCATAGTCAGAATTACGTAAGTCAATAACAGGTCAGTATACCACACAGTAACTACGTAGAGGGCCCACAATGAACTAATTTTGAAAAGGGAGATTTGAATGTCACCAAGGAAATTTAGAAAACAGCATAAATAAAAACACCATTAAAAAGCCAAAGCAATGTTATAATCATTAATATTAACTAATATCAAGTCTCCTTGTCTCCTAGTAACACATTCCCAAGATCCATTTCATCAACACATTGAATTCCAGATATTTCCACGTTCATAGAAGTCATCTAATCCCTGGATTCTTCTTTTATACATTCTGGAATAGATTTCATTCTCAAGACAACTATGAAGGGGGCTTTGTTTTTCTGGTTCCAAGTCATGTGTAAAAATTCCTAGATAATTCTGCTAAAATCTACCAGTAACAAGACTTAATACAATCTAGTACCATCTCTTAAATTTGGTTTTCCAAACCTGAAATTTCACTTGGTGTCTTTTTCTTTACCTAAATCCTACAGCTGAACACAAATCTTTTTTTTATTATTAATTATAGTTTTTATTTACCAGATATATGCATGGGTAATTTTACAGCATTGACAATTGCCAAACCTTTTGTTCCAATTTTTCATCTCCTTCCCCCACCCCCAGATGGCAGGTTGACCAATACATGTTAAATATATTAAAGTATAAATTAAATACATTATATGTACACATCAGACCAATCTTTTAAAAAAATTCATAAGGGTCTAACTTATAAAAGGATATCTTCTAACTTTTAAAATTATTAGATGCTTTAAAAATGGAAAAATAATTTTGTTTTCTTTGCAATTCTAAATACAATTTTATATGTACAATCCTAAATCTGATTTTGAGAACATATTACTAAAACATAATGCCTGAATTTCCATGCTGTATATCTTTGGAAATCATTCATAAACATATGTATATGTTTATTAAAAATAATCTAATCCTGTTGCCTTCTAAAAATGAACTATTCTATTTAATTAGAACTTTTATATTACATCATTATCTTATTACTTTATCTCCCTTTAGCAGGATATTACCTATATATTGTTTGGCCACAAATACAAATTAAAATTGTAAAAAAAAAATTTTCTTACATCCTATTATGGTAACTCAAGAGATGTTCTGGTATCAATCTATTAATTGATTAGAATTGTACTTATAAAATTTTTATTGTTTACTTGCCCTGATTATAGAAATTTGCCTTGAAAAGAAAAGGGCTGATGATATAATACTGTCATATCATTTATCTCTAGTTCCAACCATGAGTCATATCTAACAATCATGTAGTCACAAAGTATCAAAATACAAGCTCATGATTAACCAGGTAGGGATATTTTCTGTTCACTAAGGAAATATTTTCATGGAGAAACTGAGACAAGAGGATATTAGCTTAGGCCATGGTAAGATCATCTCCTCAACTTTTCCCAGACACAGACATTCACTTGTAATAGTTCTCAGACTGTAGCATATGCCTTTTGTTGTTGTTGTTAAACTATTGGTTTCAGAACAATTCAGACAACCATTCCTGTAATCAAAATTCAAACAAAATTAAAGTCCAAGAGTTTTTATCTAAAATAACAAGATTTCATTAACCACAGCTTAGGACTTGAATATTATTAATTTCTTTGTTTCCCTAACAATTATATTTCCTTTATCCTTTATTTATAAAAAATAAAACTAGGGGAAGCTAAGTGCAGTGGATAGAGTACCTGCCCTGAAGTCAGGAGGCCCTGAGTTCAAATTTGCCCTCAGACATTTAATACTTCCTAGCTGTGTGACTGCGGGCAAATCACTTAACCCTAATTGCCTCAGGGGAAAAAAATAAAACTAACCTCATTCTGGGGTTTCAGACACATAACAAATATCTACTTGTTGACTCATATTAACGAAGTTATATCTTTAAACCACCCTTTATGCTTTCATAATTTTTATAAGTGATAGCTCATTTTCAAATAGAAAATCACTTTTTATCATAGTAAACTTATTATCTGTCTTAAAACAAAATATCTCATTAAATATTTAACCATTTTAAAATATCTGAAAAAATTATCATATTCTTTTAATAGATCCAATTAATAATTTAACATCATCCAGATTTTTTAAAGTTGTTTTTTATAGCATTTCTGATATAATTTCCCAAATTTTACAATGTAAGAGAATTTAGAAATATAATAATAATACACACACTGTCATCTTTTAAATAAAAGATGAAACAAAACTTATTACCAATCAGATGACATTAATTCAACTAAATGCATTTCCAAATTATCTTATATAAAAAATCATTAATTTTATTACCTTTAGCATTTTGTGCTAATTACATCTAAAATCCATTATACAATTTCATTTAATTAAAGAAATAATAATAGGGTCCACAGAAATTTTATAACTACCTGGCCTAAGCCATTCCATTTTGCTTGAAGAACACAGCACATAACATAGGGGCATAGATAAGACTAGTCACTCCATTTTGCTTGAAGAACACAACTTGTAGTATAGAGGCATAGATAAGACAAGCTAGGTCCATACAAGGCCATAACAGTGCCATCAGAAGTGAAAAACTTGGTCCTCACACAAAGTCCCAATATGGGAAATAAGAGTAAAAGAATGAGTAAATTTAGAAGGAAAAGAGCTATTTATACTGCCAGAGATGATCAAGACTCAAACCTAGAAGAGGAAAATTAATCCAAAACATCTAAAAGTAAATCCTCATAAAATCAATTAGAATTCTTAAATGAAGTGAAGCCAGATTTTTTAAAAAGTTAAAAATAATATTAAAATGAAATTATTAGACTGCTGGGGTAAAGAATTGGAAGAAAAATGCAAGTACACTTGGAAAAAGAATTAACAGTTTAGCACAATAGGTATAAAGCCTTACCTAATAAACAGAATTCCTGAAAATTAGAATGGACCAAACAGAAATTAATGACTCTACAAGACAATTAAAAAACATTAAAAAGTTGAAAAAAAGAAAACAAATTATTACCAAATATTGCAAGTAATATGTAATCATATTTACAAACTTCTAATTTACTTTGTGGTTTAACAAAACATTTCAACCAACTATGGATTTCTATGTAATTTATGTGGGTTCTATTTGTTTATAATACACTACATAACCATCTTAATCTAGCTTCAAGGACTGAAAAAGGAACAGAATTAAGGTCTGGTCTCCAAGTCTCTGTGAGAAAGCTGCCCAAAGAGAAGTAGTAAAATAAAGAGAAGTACACTACTCATGATATTTATTCATTTAATAGGACTTAATCTGTGCATGTGTAAGGAACTAAAATAGGTGAATAACTTATAGTATCTGTCCTTAAGGAGTTATAATCCATAAGGAAATATATGTAATGATAATAACTGACATTTATATAGTGATTTTATATTATGAAATTATACACATTTCACTTGATCTCTAATAATCCTATGAAATAGATATATAGTTATTATATAGATATAATTATAAAAATTATATGAGGAAATATCAACAAAATGTTATAGAATTAAGAGGGAAAGATGATATTTGGGTTGATCAGGGAAGACTTTGTTAGACAGGTAGTGTCTTATTTGTATCTTGAGAGAGTTCCATAAATAGAATGTGGGAAGGAATTGCATTCGAAGCAGAGAGGAAAGCATGAAAAAAAGGACTTGAAGCACAAAATCTCTAATGTACTTGGGGAAATTTAAGGGAACCAATATGGCTGGAATATAGGGTTTGTGTCAGAGAGTAATGGGAGGTCAGACTGGACAAGCAAGCTGGAACCAAATTATAGAAGCCTTTTAATGATGGGCTGAGTTGGACTTGGTAAATAGAGTACAGTGGGAGGAGGGGAACAAAAACAAAAATAGACTACATAAGAATTAAGTATCCAGGGTTTTTTGAGTCTGTTTTGCTTCTGACAAAGTGTATGATCACATCATTTCCAAATCAGTCCCCCTTTTCCATCCTCTTTATCATATATAAAATTAGAAGTTTGAAATCTCTAAATTTTCTTTCCAATCTTGACAGAACATAAATTTATTATTTTATTCAATAAGCAAGGAAGAATCACTGAAAGGTTTTGAGAAAGCAAGTAAAGTCAGATATATGTAGCATCTGAACAAAATGTCTATGAGATGAGAGAAACAGCAGCTGAGGCTACAGTTAGAGGACCCCCTAGCTGAAATAATGAGGAACTAGAGTAAGGTAATGATGGTGAAAAAGGAAATTAGGCCACTGAGCAACAAATATTCCTTTTCCTAATCCCTTGTCAGATTTAAGACAGAAGTTTCCTGAGGAAGGAAAGGAATGAAAATTCCCTCTCCAATCCAATCTTATTCAGGTGCTTTAGCCCTTACTTAGGAGGTCTGAAACAGGCAAGAGTTCTTTTCAGTAAAACAGACAAGCATGTTTGGGGTTTATTTGCTGTGTTTAAGGTTACACAGCAAAAACTATACCTATGAGCCACCAGATTTGATAGCTGAACATTATTTTTGATAGCCCAAACTACTGAGGCTAATTTTACCTTAACCATTGATTACATTTTACATCATTCACCATATGGATATGCATCAAAATGATTATGAACCAAGAATAAAGAACACCATAATACATATGTAGCTTTTTCAAGAACCTTCTTCTGCACTCCTCCTTAGTTCATGTTTAGCTTTTTATTAATTTCTTTTCTATTGGCTCTGAGATGAAATGAAGTCAATAATTAAAATAAATATGTTGTTATTCAAAGAGCTATAAACACTGTACAGCAGTAGGAGTGGAGTTTAGTACAAATAATTCTGAACTTGGAATGAAGAAAGATCTGAAACTGAATCCTATTTCTGATATTTATATGCTATGTGATTCTAGACAAATCATGACATGTTTCTGAGCCTCTATTTGCCTATCTGTAAAATAGCAGTGGCACTATTTTTCCTATTTTACATAGGGATGGTTGTGTGGAAAATGCCTTGTAAATATTAAAGTATTATAGAACCGGGAATTTTTATTATTACAGCATCTTATCTTCTGAAGAATGTAGGTGGCTTCCTTCAAACATGTAGGTTCACTATGTGACAATGAAGTCATACAGGATAATAATTTAGTCTTTATGCTTACTGCTTTAATAATAAAGGCACCTATACTTCACAAGCCCTAGTTTTATGTCCAAGATCTGTCTATGCAAGTTGAATATCTTGGAGGTGTTTCTTTGAATTCAGAAATGTAGAAGAATTATGCATAATTATATTCAAGCCATAAAATAATTGTGCAAAATTATTCCATGCTCAGTTGTCCAGGCAACTGACTATTCCATGTTACTGGTGAAAATATAGACTGTTGCATATAACAGCAGACTATAAAACTGTTCAATAGTTAGTTTTGGCAGTTGTAAAATTGGTGCTAAACATCTTTTTTTTTTTACAAGTATGATACTCAAACTGAAAATTTTCACAATGATATAATATATAAAACACATTTTGTGAAACTTCAAGCGCTGCAGAAGTTAGTACAGTGTAGCAAAGATAGCCTCAGAGCTGGCAAAACCTGGCTTCAATTTCTCCTTTGACATACTGTATGACTCTGAACAAATCATTTAACTTCTCAGTGTTCTTCTCTAAGAGTCTAAAACTTTAAGTTACAGAGAAGGTACCAAACTACATTAGGAGAGGTAATTCCCTCTTTGGGAGTTGCCTAGAATGAAATCATAGGTTCAGTCCCTATCCCGATTATCAACATTACTATCATCATCCTCCCCTCTTACACTTACACACACACACACACACACACACACACACACACACACACACACACACACAGAGAAATTCATCAGATTATGTTCTAGGCCAGGTGTCACTGGCCCAGGCAAATACATGATGGCTGTACTGCATATACTCCAATTTTAAATATTAAATTACTCCAATTTTAAAAGCACAGCCATATGACAATGAAATTATGTTCTACAAAAAGAACAAAATATGTTTAATAATGAATGAAAAGAACTGTGGGAGTTGCATGCTGAAATTGGGTGGAGAAGGAAAGTACCTCTGGTGTGGTTAATTTGGAAAGGTATAATAGAAGAAGTAGCATTTCAGTGATGAAAGGAAAAAGATTTGGCAAAATAGGAGGTAGGCTATGCCAAGAAGAGGATATACCTTAGAAGAAATTTGGTGATGGGAATGAGATGAATGAGCAAAAGAGTTGGATAAATTTGCTTGAAAGGAGTAATGGAGTTGATCAATGATATGGAGGAAAGCAAATGAGGTCTGATTGGGGGAGGGGGGGTGGAGGAAAGAGAGAGGGAAGATGAGTTGATTCCTTATTGAAATGGGATCTGGAAGCCCAGGACCAAAACTAGTGATAAGAGGCAAAGCTCAGAATAAATTCCAATAATAAAAAAAACAGAATACATTCATTAATATTTGTGATAGTCCTTGATTCACTGATTAAACTCTATAGGTTTGGCTTTAATCTTCTATAACTGCTTAGAAGACTTCTGGCTGTCTTGTTTTACATGGATGCTTACTGGGCACATTAATTCTCAGCATTTTTGCAGGGAGTCAAAAGCTTAACCCAATAATGAGACCAAAATGTCTATTTCAGTTACTGTTTTCATCTACTTTCAGTCCTCATGACATCAGTATTTATTGTTTGTTTTTTTCTTGGCACTCTTAGTCTGAATCAATGTTGTTTATTATCTTATCCCATTTATTTTATAGTTGACCTTTGCTGAGTTTTATCATGAGTTTATCTCTTAACAGGGATAACGTGGTGGTACAAATCTCATTTCCCTGCATATTTTTTCTGTCTTTTTCTATTTATTTGATCTTCATGTAACAGTCCTGGTTTATATTTGTCAGTTTATAGCTCTGTCATTCATTATTTAATCTATATTTCTGGTTACTCAGTCAATTAACCTGCCTTTGCCCATACTAAAAATATGTTTAGTTATCTTTAACCTGGAGTTAAAAGACCTGGGTTTCAATATTAAATAGATGTGTCCTCATGGAAAAGTCCTTACATAACTTCTCTAATTCTCTGTTTCCTCATCTATAAAATCAATAAAATAGAGGTAATAATACTTGTACTTCTTATTTCTCAAATTTGTTGTAAAGATTCTCTATAAAAATAAGCTATCCTTTATATTCGTGTCCTTCCATTTTCTCCCTTCCTGCCTTTTCAAGACCCAGTTAGACACTGGGGAAAATATAATTGATCATAATACATAATCTGACCGTCAATTCCTCATAATCTGGTAAGGAGGTAAGGTAAAAATCCATATAACTATGTCATTTCACTATTAAGTGCATTAAAAAAATACAAACATTGCTATGCGAGATCCATATAGAAGGTCATTACCAACTCAAAAGATGAGGGAATGGTTCATGAAAGAGAGTGATGTCATGACATGATGTCATTAATCTTCTACATTAATCTTTTCAGAGGTGCCACAGTCAATATCTTTGTAATAATTTTGGAACTTACTGTGTCATAATTTCAGTGTAATGTATATGGCTTTTAAAATCTGGTTTGATCTTTCTCCTTACTCTGGTATATATTTCTCCTTTTATTGAAAAGAAATTATTTCAAATGGCTAAATTAATCATACATTCAGTCCCACCCCATTCCATCACCCTACATCTATGTTGTTTTAATATTGGCCTCTAAAAAAAATATAGAGTATTATTATTTCCATTTTGATCAAGAATCATGAAATACAGATAGGAAACAAATATCATAAACAGCATTCCTACAGATTATTTAGCAGAGGAGACACTAATAAGGTCACAAGCAGATATACTCTCCGTAAATAACTAGGAAGCCATTATTGTTATAATGGGAAAGGAGACAAAGTATGAATTGCCAGAGTATCTCCTTTTCTATAAAATACCTGCTCCTCTACTCCCTCCCCTGGACGAATCAATTAAAAGTCAGAAAAGATATAGGTCTTCATTGTTTATCTGTCAATTATTTTGCATTTTTCCTGTGGCCTAGAGATGAATTTGAAGTATTACTATGAGCAAGCAACTTCTGTGTTTTGAGTAGCTAAATGTTGTTTGCTCAGAACATTTCACTCAGAAAATTAATTTGCTTTAATGACACCTACCTTGGAATTTTCTTTATTTCTATCCCTTGTCATGAATTCTGTTTCCCTGAGAGCATATACCAGTAAGTATGAATTCTAGGGTAGAATATACTAAGTGGATTCTAGGGTAGACTACACTAAGTGTATAAACTCTTAGAGGACAGAATCCCTGGGTGCAGTAGGGTCCATTCATTTTGTACATCTGTGGATGAGGCTGAACAGCCCTACCCTCTCCCAAATGAAGCTGACAATGAAAGGAGAACCCTATTAGATATGTTAGAATAATGCAAATGACCACAGAATCCACTAATAAATGGCCTAGGTGCCTAATAAACTATTCCTGAGGTTTTTCTTAAGAATGGAGTCAAAAAAGTGATTATTTCTTTAAAATAAATTCCTTTGTCTCTAAAAATAATGCAAGGATGAATTTTTTAATTAAAGCTTTTTATTTTCAAAACATATGCATGGATAATTTTTCAACATAGACCCTTGCAATATCTTGCATTCCAATTTTTACCTATCTTCCTCGTACTCCCTGCCCTAGATGACAAGTAATCCAATATATGTTAAACATGATAAAAATATATGTTAAAATTCAATATATGCAAACATATTTATACAATTATCTTGCTGCACAAAAAAAAAATCAGATCAAAAAGGAAAAAAAAGAGAAAAGAAAAGAAAAACAGAAACAAAAGAAGTGAAAATGCTATATTGTCATCCACATTCAGTTCCCACAGTTCTCTCTCTCTGGTTCTCATTATCACAAGATTACAATAATCGATCTTGATAAATTCTATTTGGGACAGAGGAAAGCAAAATTATTGTCTTTCCAGTATTGGATTCTGTACCACTAGATGCAGCCTAAGATTATTGTTGAGCATTTTTTCATATGGCTAGAAATGGATTTAATTTATCTGCAAATTGTCTGTTCATAGAAGATGAATCTTTTAAAAGTATGAGGATATCAAATGGCCTGTAATTGAAGTTTTATTTTATTGTAATGACTTATTTGTTTCCACTATGGTTTTTGCAGGAATTCACATATACTGTGTTAAAATGTTTTAAGTTTTAAATGATAAACATTAATGAATTTGTTGGCTTAAATATGTATTGGATTCGAGTTTCCAAAATAAACCAGAAGTAACTTTACTAGATAATCAGATTGTTCTTTAAAATATCCCCAAACCCATATAATTCAATAACTGATCCAATTTCAGATTTTCCATATACAAGTTAATATATGACTTGATGCAATCTTTGAAAAATTGGTTCCCAAATTCAGATTATGACTTAAATTATGGTCTTTAAAGGTTTATACTATAGCTAGATCAAGAAGAAAATAACTACTACTAGCCATAAGTCTTCCTAGTGAAAAACAGATTATCTCTTGGACTATCTCAATGGCCTCTGTGATCTCTGTGGAGAGCACAGTCTGAGTCAGAGGACCCTCAGATGCTTATCAAGCAGAACTAGAGTGACAAGATTTTTGGTTTTAGTTTGGTTTAGTGAGGCTAAAATAGTATCCAAAGGCTCCTTCTAACTCAGATTATGGTAAATATTGCTAAAATGTATAATTATTCATCAACGTATTTAAGTAATATTGAGTGCCTACCATGTAAAAAGTTCTGATACCAGAACATACAAAATATAGTCCCTGCCCTCAAGGAACTCATTATATGGGACAAATTTTTTAAAAAGTTGACAACCTGTTCCTCTGGAAAGATTGCATTGTATCAATTACAGAGCACACCTTATATTCTTAACCTACAAATTACTGATGTTGAAATTGTCATTGTTTACTGTTCTGAGCAAAAGAGAAAGATGAAAACATAGTTATGCTATTAAATGGGGATGGGTCTCAGTACCTCCTGTGATCCTCCCTAGGCAATTTCAAGTTTAAAAATTAAATTGATTACTGGTTACTCAGTCCTTTCTAACAAATTTCCCCAGTGAATCTGAGTACAATATAGATCCTGGCTTTGGCTCTATCTCTCTTAAGTCTCCACAAATTTCTTCAATGTTAAGATACCCATTTTTAACGCTCAGAACTTCTATAAAAAATAACTATCCCAGAGGAAGATAGTATATATATTTCACATAAATCCTTATATTTTAGTAGTTCCCATTTATGTTATACTTTGAGAATCTGAAGCAGTTTCATTAACATTCTATCATTTGTTTTTCACAATAACCTTATGAATTATGTAATAGTAGTATTATTGTCCCCATTTTACAGATGCCATAATTAAGGTTTGCTTGTTTCAGAAAACAAGCAGTGAAAATGAAACTCAATCCTGGATCTCCCAGCTCCAAATTCAATGTACAAATGATAAATCATCTGTAAACCAAAGCAAAATTTTTATAGACAGGTGTACTTTAGAAAGGACTGCTGTCACACAAATTTTTGTCATACTCGATTAGTAGTTCAGAAATCTTTATTAGCTCCCCAATATCATAAAACAAAAATTTTGTGGCTTAGTATTTGAATCTCTTTACAGGACTCCCAAAGAGACAAGTGGCGTATAGCATATAGCAAAGAGAAAAAAATACAGGATTGAGAATCAAAGGGTTTGAATTTGAATCTCACTGTTTGTACCGCCTTGCTACTTGTTTAGCTTCCAGTAAATCTCTTAAGCACCTTAGAATTTAGTTTTCTTTTCTGTGGTAGATCCAGAATGGGGCTTAAACTAAATGACCTTTGAGCTTACTTCCAATATTGCTTTTATGACTTCCTTTTCATTTTTATTTCATTCAGCTCCTATTTATACACCCTGTTCTAGCCAAATTTTATTACTAAGTGATTCTAGTTCTTGGTTTGTTCTCTTTAGCATTCAAGTATTCCCTATATGTGGGAATTCTAAATCTGCATGCACTGAAATTCTCTTCTTCGTGTCCCAGGGCAATGTCATTTCCTTCTATACAATCTTCCCTGAACTCTCAGCTGAAAACATTTTCTATAACTTCAAATTTCATTTTATCTGGCCCTTTGCTAAGTTCTCCTTATCACATTCTTTCTAGCTATTGTTCTTGCTATTTGTCTACATGTCTTACACCCACTATTAGGCTATAAGTTTCTTCAGGCCAATGACCATGCTGTTTTCCATTTTTGTATCTCTAGTGCCTATAATAATGAACTACATATAATAAGTGCTTAATGTTTTTTCACGTGAATTCCCTTAGCAGCAACAACTTTCAATTCAATATTTACAAGAATTATGTCATTGTACTTGTTGCCTTCTCAAAAGCTTAAAATGGCTCCCAAAGACTTTTAGTAATATATTTAAGTTTCTAATCTTAGGCCTGAAGGTTCCAAACCACTGGACTCTGTTTTACCTAAATTTTCATCTCCAAATATGCCCTAATTCCTTTTGGGACTCAACTCATTCCTGCCACACAAGGATAAATAGGGTAGGCTAGTATATCAATTATAAAGGACATCTGACCTCTCATGATTCAGGCCCTTGTTTTATAGAGTATTAAACTGAGTTCTGGGGATATGAAGAAAGCATTGTTCTATGGGATGGATTTGGAGTTAGATTTGAATTGAAACCGAGGCCTTCCACCCCCTTGTCCTAAAACTTTGGATCATTCATAACCTATTAGGTTCCTTCCACCTCAAAATTTATGATCTCATACAATTATGATCTTAAGTAACCTGGTCACATAAACTAGCCATTTCTTTCATAAGAGAATGTTACCCATTTAATTTTTTTTCTGTTCAGGCACATTTCTTTCTACAACTCATTTAAAATAATAATCAAGATCTACTTTACAAAGAAACATGACTAATTTGTACACTTTTCCAGTATTCCTAGTCACTTTAGCACCTCTTTGTATGCCTATCCCCATCAAGTAATTGGATCTATGTTAGTGTTTTTCTTTTTGTTCTTTAGTTTTCTGGGAGCCTTTGGCACAGAACAGTCATTCCTACCAAACAAAAAGCATTTATTGAGTGTTTACTACATGGTCAAGACTGATAGGAACAGAAAGAAGTAGAAGATATAGAAACAGAAAGAAATATAAGGTATGGTTCTAACCTTCAAGCATTTATGACTCATTTGGGAAGATTAATTCTTGTCAAAAACCACTACAAGATAACACAAATGGCCTCTTATAAACATGTTATTTACCACTGGAGTATAGTGTAGAAAAATCTGCAGTTTAATTCTGGACTCTGCCATTAACTACTTGTGTGACCATAGACAAATCACTTCCCTTCTCTGGGTCTCAAATTCCTCCTTGTAAAATAAGAGGGTGGGCCTAGATGGCCAATGAAGACCTTTCTAACAGCAGAAGATTATATTTACAGAGCTGCAGCTAAAGCCTAAAAAGGACCAAAAGAGTGTTGCAAGCCAAGGTGACCAGAGAGAAGTCTGCTCTGCTCTCATCTTTGTTCTCCAAAGTTTTGTCAGTTATCAACCCCTCCGCTCGGGCGTAAGAGGAATACAAGTAGAGCTTGGCTCTTTACCTGCTGGAGGAGTTGCAGTGGGGTTTCCTGCACCAATAGTGAAGGTGAAAGGACAAGAGATGATCTCTGAATCCCTTACTACCCGGAAATACTGTGACTCATAACTCCTACCCCAGCAACACCTCCCTCCCCAGTCACTAACAAGACCATGCATTTAGGGAGCAAGCATTTATTACGCACCTACTATGTGCCAGCATCTGTGATAAGTGCTTTGCTATTATTTCACTTGATCCTAATAACAATGTAGGTTCTATCCCATTTTACAGTTGAGTAAACTTAAGAGAGTAAGCTGTTATGTGACTTGCTCACCCAGCTAGTAAATGCCTGAGGCCATGTTTAAAGTTAGAATAATTTCTCTTTTACAGAGAGGTGAAGTGACTTGTCCAAGCTCACACAGGCGGTAAAAAGTAAAGACCAGATTGGAATCCAAGTCTCCTACTTTCAAAGTGATCTTTCTTTCCAAATGTCAACTTGCAAGCCGTCCTCCCTCTCTCCTCCCGCAGCCGGCCCAAGGAGGACCACACCCACCCATTGCGTTGGCCGTTTTCGCCTCGGTCACTTGGTCAAGGGCTTAACTGGACAACCATGCCTTCGTCACTAGATCAGTCCTCAACCAAACAACCGCGACCATCTCAGAGAGGTTGCCCTGTGCTCCCACAGCCCAACAGCAGCCGGCACCAGGCTCTTCCTACAAACCTCGGGAGGAGAGCAAGAAGCCAGTTTCAATATTGGGGGAGGAGGTGGGGCAAATACTGACACCCCGCCCCCTACACGTGTGAATGGGGCCCGAGCTCCGTCTCCTACGAGGGAGATGGGAGGGGCGCATTCCTATCTCTAATAAAATAGGCTGGTTCTTCTAAAGCGAAGCGCCCCTTCTATCCAACTTCTCGCCCGCGTCCACCCTCAGCCCCGCTCATCCCCACGAAGGAGAAGCATCTCTCCAGTGCAAGGCGAGACGTCCCGAGCTCTCCGGAGGTTCAAGCCCAAGCTCCGCCCTCCGCGGTGCGAATTGAGCAAGACTGAAACACCCCCTCCTGAGAATGAGGTGGTCAGGACCAAGCTCCGCCCACCTCTCAAAGTGAGTTGTACAGCCGCCTCCCCACTTTCGCGAAGTTAGACCTGACCGAGCTCCGCCCCCTCTTCTCGGAGTGAAGGACTTGGATGGACACAAGCATTCCCTGCCGTTTCGATTCCTCCTAATTGTAGTTCGCGATACCCCGCTTAGTCTCTACTCTAGAGAGAAAGGGGAGGAGTTTAGGAGGAAGCCTGTGATACGCTGTTGGGCGCACGCGGAAGGCGGGGCAGTCGCATAATGATGACGCCCTACTCTTGGATCCGTTAAAAAAAGGCTGAAGGGGGGGCCGCCCCCCATCGAACCTCCCCAACGCTTTGCTAATGGCGCAGCCTAGGAGCTGCCTAGTTTGCCTCGCGCTCCTTCCGTTGTTTTCCTGTCCGTGAGCTAAGGAACGAAGGAGCGCGCGCCAAGAGTGACGGCCAGAGCGCCGGTGCAGTACGCGTTGTGGGGACACTGAGTGGCGGCGGCGGCGGCGGCGGCCCCCAAGAGAAGGGGTAGAGAAGGGCAGGCAGCGCGGATTGCAGGATGGCGGAGAGCAGCGCCGTGTCAGACCCTCAGCATGCTACCCGGCTTCTCCGCGCACTGAGCTCGTTCCGAGAGGAGGCCCGTTTCTGTGATGCGCACCTGGTGCTGGAGGGCGAAGAGATCCCGGTGCAGAAGAACATCCTGGCGGCCGCCTCGCCCTACATCCGGTGAGCCCGCCACCCTCCCTGCGAGCCTCTGCTCCGGTCCTCCGGCTGGGCCGGGGCCTGGGTGGGGCGCTGCCCAGGGGGGCCGAGACTGTCCCGGAGCTGAATTGCCCCAGACCTAAGCTGCTTTCTTGAAAGTTGCCCTGGGACATTACTTCTCTACACCTCCCCGGACTACCCCCTCTCGGCCTCGGGGACTACTTGCGTGGGGTTGCCCCCCCTTCCCACCCTGGCTCTCCGGGCGGGGAAAGGGAGGGCAGGGCGGGGTCCCCTACTTAGAATCCACATACTGCTTCCTCGGGACGTGGTCGGAGGAATCGCACCTTTGGGCTGTTCTGAGTAGTTTGTTAACCGTAGGTGTAGATGAGCAGTTGGCCCCTGCGATGCTTTTCTTCCCATCCCCTTTTTGAGATAGATTTTCTAGCGTTTGTCTCTTGGAGACATCCTAGAATTAGGAGGTAATAAAGTGGAAAATATTTATTTCTGCATACAATTACAGGCTCCTGGAGCCTTTATAACTTAAAACTCTATCTTACAAACAAAGCTTAACCTGATTTACCAGCTCAACAAAACTGACTAAATAAATAAGGATAGATGTAACTGTTTATACAAGCTTATACCGCCATCTCCCCTCTGTTATCTTTTCTTACATTAACTTTCCTGTCTTAGTTTGGACAAACTAAAAGGCTAAAAGCAGCGTTTAGGAAAATAAATTGTCTAAATCGGCCATTTAAATATTGGTTAATAGATGGAAATTTTCATCTTATAATGACAAAGCAGGAAAGTAAAATTGTGTCCTGTCCTTATTGCACTGTCATGCCACTATAGCTGTTATTTTTATAATCTTTCAACGAGAGAGTTTTTGTGTTAACTGGAACCAACGTATGTGACCAACGTTAACTTATTGGAACTTCTAACTGTTTTACTTAAGTAGAGTTTGTAAGTCAAGGATAGGTAAAAAGCACGACACAGGATTAGAAAGGTGGGCAATGATAGATTGAGTTCGACCTTGAATGCTAGGGAGACTTGATTTTGCTGATACAAAAACTTCCTGAAGATCGTTAAGAAGCCCGAGATGCACATTTCAGATTTGCATTATGAAGACCCATTTGACTTGATATGTTATTCCCTGATATTAAGCTATTAACCATCTGTATTTTAGATGCATTATTGTGGCCCTTCACTAAGTGGTTGAAAGAACCACTGAAGCTAGAAAGAACTAAATGTGGTCTGGAAGTACTTTGACACAACTTCTTAGATGCCTGTACAATTACTTTGTTCTTTCTTTGTACTTAAGAAACTTACAATGTAGCAAAGTAGTCTATCTAGTTGGTGAGGAGTCTTGCTCCCCTATAAGGATTATTTTCCAATCTGTTGAAAAACTTCTTGACTAAATTATATTCGTGGGATTATTAATTTAGAGGCAGAAGGGATCTTAAATGTCATCTGACCCAGACCCTTATTTTATAGAGTTGAAATTCACTAAGAGCCAAAACAGGACAAGAACTGGAGTCTGGATTCAAACTCATTCTCTGATTCCAAAACCAGGGTTCTTTCGGTTCTCATGATGCTGTCCTAATAAGTAGCTTTCAGTTAATAGTTGGTTTTTGTTTGTTTTAAACCCATATAAGATAACTTTTAGATCCATAATAAAACATTTTCAGTATCAACTTTGTCTCAATGGTAGAAATATTCTTGGAATATTTTTTTCAAATCATATAATTCCAAACTGTACTTAAAGAATTATTTTAATCAAGTACTTTAAATGACAAAATAACTTCTTGAACATTCTTATGGTTCTGAGAAATTATCTTATTCTTAAAAAGGAAGAACTTTTAAAGCTCTTTAAAACAAATGTCAAATGCTATCATATAGTTAGTATTATTTATGTTCTGGAACTTGGTATAGCTGTTTTGTTTTTTTTTTTTTTTTTTAATTAGGATTGTTATGTCTTATCTCAGAGATCTATAAACATGTTAACTTTACATTTCAACTAATTTTCTTAAGTGTTTCAAACTATTCACACTTCTTATTGATAAAAGCAACATAGTTATATTCAGTAGCACTGCTATATAAAATTTTCTGTACATGTCAGTATATCTAATTGTGTATAGTGGAACTGATTAATGGTGCTGTAGGCTAAACTCTGGTACATGACAATTTAGGATCATAAATCTAAAGTTGGAAGGTACCTTAAAGATAGTTTGGTTACACAAGATAGCACAGGGTCACAGAGCTGAAAGGAACCTCAGGGATAAACTAGTACAACCCCAACATATTGTAGGTGAAGAAACTGATGCCCAAAGAAGTAAGTGATTTACTCAGGGTTACATAGTAAATGGCAGAATCGTGATTCAAACTTTGGTCCTCTGATCTCATTCCAAGTGTCTTGCCAGGATGCTTTTTTAAACCTTCATACAGGAACATTAGTAAAGTTAGAATGGTGAAAATGGGACATCTTGGCTACATCACATAAACCATTGGTCTGTAGTCAGGAAGATCTGAATTCAAATATCAGTAACTCTGGGCAAGTCATTTAATTTGTTTACTTCCGTTTCTTTATCTGTAAAATAAGGATATAATAGAATCTGCCTACTTGAGGATCAAGTAAGATAATTGTAAAACACTCGGTACCTGATGCATAGTAGTCACTATTATATAAATGTTAGTTGTTATTAATTAGTGTATCAACATTTTCTTGTAATACTTGCTTTACTGAGTCATTGTAGCCAGAATGAGCCCTTGACTTCTGTTTTGTCCATTTTTCTCTATCAAAGAGAATGATGCCAAGATTAAACTGGAGAGAATAGAATGGATCAAGAGAATTTAAAACCAATATAAGTGTGACTACAGTAAAGGAGTTCCTTGTTGTCCAAAATTCATCCATTTATCAGTGAATATTTAGCATCTTCTGTATGCACAGCAGTGTTCTAGGTGTGGAGAAAATAAATGAAAGTTTATATATTTCACATGTGCATGAAGTCCTGGAGCTTGTACAATAATATATTTGGGGCATAAAACTCAAATGGGACAAGTAATACCTTAAGTGTGTTAGAAGGGTGAGAATTAGTACTAAATGAGGTGAACAAAGACAGGATAGGTTTGATTTGGATGAATCATTTGGTGAACCAGGATAATTTGGGATGAAAAAGATTTTTCTGAAAGATAAGAGATGGATTGGAGTGAGAAGGAGAAGGACCTACATACTGATTTGAATGCATGGGAATAATTTTTGAGATATTCAAAGTAAAATTAACTGGGCTTAACCAACCCTGGCAAACTGAATTTGGGAACAGAGATCAAAGATAACCTTGAGGTTAACCAAGATTGAGAGGACTGTGATGCCACAGGCCAAAAACAGGGAAGTTAAAAAATAGTCTACATTAAGGTGAAAATTTAACTTGGTTTGGAGATTCTTTATCTTTTTTGTGTGTCATAGATCCCTTTAACAGTCTGCTAAAGTCTATGGATCTCTTTTCAGAATTTTTAAGTGCATAAAATAAGCTATATTGGATTACAAAGGAAACCAATTATATTGAAAGTACATACATATATATATTCTTATATGTATCTGTGTGTCTGCACATAGAATTCATTGACACTGGATTGTTGGAGGGTATATAGATTTAAATCTCAGAAGTAAGGGCTAGGATTGTGAGTCTTCATAATGGTGTGGCAGTTGAAGCTGTGAAATTGAATGGGTTTGTCTTTGCCCCACTTTCCATCTCTCATCTACAAGATGGATAACCAACTAATTGAGGAATTCAGGTCACTCAGACTAGTTGAACTATGCTTTCAGTTTCTGAAGAGCAGTCTGATATGATTAGGTGAACCAGTTGTGATCATTGAAAGATCATGGGAATATTGGGGAAAAACAAATAGCTCAACTTTTTTTTTTTTTTTTTTTTTTTAAGAGGGCCTGCAAATTTGGCTAGGGAACTTGACTTAGATCCCTGGGGAAATTCTAGAATAAATCATTAGATAGGTGAGGAGCAGCTACGTGGTATAGTGGATAGAATACCAGCCCTGAAGTCAGGAGGTCCTGAGTTCAAATCAGACCTCAGACATTTAATACTTCCTAGCTGTGTGACCCTGAGCCAGTCACTTCACCCTAATTGCCTCAGAAAAAAAAAAAAAAGATGATAAACTCCTAGAAAGAGAAATAGCAATTACAAAGATTCAGTATGTTGTTGTCATACACATGTCAGAGTAACCTCATTTACTTTTGAGACAGGTTTGCTAAAACTAGTAAATGAGGGGAATATTGTGGATAGTTTATATAAATTTAGCAAAAATTTTGATAAAAGAATCTCTTGTGTTTCTAAGAAAGATGGAGAGATATGGATATGGCTTTTGTAGAAATACAATCAGATGAATTCAGAACTGGTTGAATGGCTTGACTTTTAAGTAGTTCAGCCTGGCAGAAGTTTTATCAAAAAAGTCCCATGGGGATTTGTGTTGTTTAGTATTTTTATCAGTTGAATCAATTCATTGAATAAAGACATGATGTTACTTTCATCAAATTTGTAGCTGATAGAGAAATAGAGTTAGGATGTAGAAATATCTCAGCAATCTAGAGGCATCTAATGTTATAGTGAATAGGGTAGTAGACCTCTAGTAAGAAAGACTTGCATTCAAATCTTGTCTTATGTATGATCCTGGGCAAACACCCTACCTCAAGATTTTTGTAAGAATCAAATAACACCTATAAATACCTTTATAAAGAGTGCTATATAAATGTTAAGTTTTATTATTATATGGAAGGCTGAATTGGGTGAAAGTTGCAAAGAGGTCAACTTAAGCATTATACCAGGAGCAACTTCTTAACAGAACTTTTGAAAAGTGCAAAGGCTGAATTTAACCTCCTTTTGGAGATCTTATAGGATAGGTGACAGTAGAGATTCATTTTGTGATGTTTTGAGCTGACTAGATGTCTTGTGAGATTTTTTCCAATTCTCAAATTCTGTAATTAAGTCCATTTCATTTCTGATGATCATCATTTTTTCACTGCTCTATATCTTTTGCTGTTTTAGTACTTTATGTTATAATTTTACATTTAAAGTTTTCCTTTTTCTTTTTCTGAGTGACTTGCCCAGGGTCACACAGCTAGGAAGTATTAAGAGTCTGAGACTAGATTTGAACTCAGGTCCTCCTGAATTCAGGGCTGGTGCTCTATCCACTGCTCCACCTAGCTGCCCCCTAAAGTTTTTCTTTTGCCCAATCTGTTGGTAGTTACCTTCAGTAACTTGTCAAATAGCTGTTTTTTAAAAAAGTATCTTGATGTAAATACAAAGTATTTAATGCTGCCAAACTGTTTATATCCTAAGGTCTTGTTATTCATTGTATTTTGCAAATCATAAAGCATTATCTAAATGTTGACTGTCACTAACACTAACAAGCCCATTTCACCATTGAAATAATATTTGGTCCATAGATGATTCTGATGAAGTTATTTCTGGAAACAGTTGTCTAGAATAGGTTTGTTTATAACATGGAATTTGTCATTTATCGCTTGGGGTCTCTTACATTTTATTTTGGCTTGCAATTAATTAGTATTTATTGAATACATTCTTTGTGTATAATACTAATAGGTTTTTATAAGTAACACCAACCCAATCAAGAAAGTTATCTTGTCATTTTTTTAATGACTCAGTTTCCTTCTTTTCTTCGTTCCTTTTTTACTTTTTTCCAATATTATATATAAAGGCAATTCTCCCCCCCCCCTTTTTTTTGTTGGGGTAATTGAGGTTAAGGGACATATCCAGGGTCATACAGCTAGCTAGTAACTGTAAAGTATCTGAGGTCAGATTTAAACTCAGATCTTAATGACTCCAGGCCCAATGTTCTATCCACTGCTATCCACTGCATCATCTGTTTGCCCCTATTAAAACAATTTTTAACATTTTTTTTTTTTACAAAATTTTGACTTCCCAAATTTTCTCCCTTTTCATCCTCTCTAAAACAGTAAACAATTTGATACAGATTATATATGTGCAATCGTGTAAAGCATGTTTCCAAATTAGTGATAGTTGTGAAAGAAAAAACAGCAAAAGGAAAAAAGTCATGAAAAAAATTAGTCTGAAGTGAAAATAGTATGCTTTGATCTACATTCAGAATCCATTAATTCTTTCTCTGGATATAGATGAATCTTTTTTATTTCAGCATGAAACCTAGTTCAAATTTTCTGTGTTCAAATGCTTCAGAATGTATCATTGCTTTTTCAGTGGTTGAAATGATCTTCAATAGTTATAACTTGTAATTACATATTGAGTAATTTGAAACTACTCTTGAAAAAAGCAGGGTGGTGTTTTTTTTTAATGGTCCTAAAGTGTACTTCAGAAATATAAGACAATCTGGGATCTGTGCTTCTAGGAAAACTACATGAAAATGAATCATATAAGCTAATCATTTTAAATTTAAAATAAATTATTGAATTTGCCTTAACTTATTTCAGAGTAGAGATAGTGTTTTAATATTTGTGGATTTTTACATATTCACAAACTTTGTCTTGTTGGAATCATTATATTGCAATTGAAGGGCACTTAGGAAGTTGCTGTTTTAGGAGAAGGTTCAGCAGCTACAGCCCATAGGCAAACTTATGATCTGAGAGTGGTTTGTAACAACTATTTGTTCAAAACTAACAGATTGGGTGTGGTCTGTGGATAAGATTAATATTAGCATTTTTGGTGTAAAGGTATTATCTTTTAGTGGAAAGAACATCATCAAGGAATCTAGGTCTCTGGACTCCCAGACAATAGACTTATTGAGGGACTTTTTTTTACTAGTTTGATTTACTAAAGATCATATAACTAATGTATCTCAGGTTTTCTTATTGTCTAAACAGTGGGGAGGCAAGCCTTTTTTGACAGTAATATATAAGTACTATATAAATACAGAATGATGCATATACAGTGGTATAAGAATCCATGGACTTCTCCCCCAGTGAAATACATTTTTTTTTTAAGTCTGAAGTTTAAATTAGGTGCTTTAAATAGGACAGCAAGGAGGCAAAGCCTAATTAAAATATCATCTTAAAGTTAATAAAGTTTGTGAAAAAATATGTGTGGGGACTGAGGACTCTGTTAGCCCCTGCATCCCTAAACTATTATTTTGTCTATTGTCACCCCTTTCTTTCCTAATATTAATGTGTGAAACTTTCTTCATATATTTCAATGAAAACAACATCACAATATACTGAATACAAAAACAGATATAAAAATCCAGTTGTCTTCTATTAAGTGAAATATTAAAGAAATTGCAAAAAATATGTTAATGCTGTTTTTTTTTTCAGGGCTTTTTTATGATATAGTTATTTTTAATTTTAAAATGTGACTAATGTTAACATGTGATAGGCTTACTATCTCAAATGAATTAAATGCATATTTTAAAATTTTGTGAATTTTAATTTTCAAAATGTTAAGTAAATTTAATTCACATAAGTCAATAGACTTTTTTATTTACTTGATTTTGAGTCTTTGCAATCGGGATTATAGCCTTTTATTCATCTGCATATTTAAAAATTCCCAAAGGAAAGCTAACTATTCCTTGTTGAATATACTGAGATAAAATTCTTGGGTGAGATTATAGCATTCTGCTTCATTGTAGGATTAGTCATTAACAGACTTTTTTGGAGATCTTACAACTCTCTGGGAGGAAATAGTGACTTTAGCCTCCCTTTCCCCTTACACACAAAGCAAATATGAGGAATGTTTGACTTAAAGATCAGAGATCTTTCTTATGTTGTCTTAGAATCTTGTTTCCTCACTTATTCTTGCTGCCCAAAGACCATGATCCCTATTGTTGGCTTAAAGAAGAGTGAAATCACTCAGCATTGCTTCTACTGCTGGCTGCCTATCACCCCTTACTCGCCACTTTCTTTATAGATAAGGGTAGTAGGTACTATTTAACAGTATTTTTGCAATACCATTCAGGTGATGTTGTCTATATTAGAAATACAGCAGTCATGGATTCAATCCCTTTGTTCTGGGTACTTTTACTAATGGTGATTTGCAAGTGCTACAATGTGATATTTGATATGCTCTAAAATATCTTGACTTTAACAGGTGCCTCTTTTCCCCCCATGGTTTATCATTCATAATATTGGGAATTTGTATATCCTATTCTTTTGTTGTTGTCTCTATCCTCACTAAATAATTTCTCCTAATTTTGATTGCTATTGGATGTTGTATTATTTATACTAAATAACTTAAAAAAAATCTATTGTTATGTGAGTACTCATTTAATATCTTAATATTAATGATTTGCTTGGCCAAAACAAAATGTAGTGATCAGCCTGATGATGAGCTTTTCTGAACTTAAATTTTAGTCTAGATAGACACTGGGTCTTGCATCAGGAACTTATGTTCAGATATTTAATGACTGTGTGACCCTGGGCAAGTCACTTAAACTTCTATCTGCCTCAGTTTACTCTATTGTAAAATAGGGATAATATTAGTATCTACCTTTCAGGGTTGTGTGACGATAAAATAAGATGATACTTGTAAAGTACTATGTTAAGGCTAATAGTTATTGATACATTTTGTGCTATTCTTTGAGGGAACTTGGTTATCTCTATATAATGAAGAGAACTTTAATGGAAGTACAATTATAATTTCTGTTGTAGTTATTCACATGTTTGTTTGGTTTTTTTGTTTTGTTTTGTTTTTTGTTTTTCTTACTAGTGGATAAGGGAGATAATTTTATCAGCTTAATTTTTGGTACAAAGAAGTCAGACATAAAGCTCAAGAATTGTATTTACAAGGTAGGAAGTTTACAATTCAACATGACTAGAACACTAATTGTCAAGTATTGATTCCCTTGGCAACATTGTAAAAGCCATTTTCACTTTCCATTTGTTTAGATTTTAAATCTAAGCAGCACCAAGAGTTTTTTAAAAGGTAACAGGGCATTGAGATGAATCAAAGTTGATATGAAAGCTTATCATGAAGAAAACTCCTATTTGTTATAGGGGGGGACAGAATTTTATTTATGAGAAGGAAGTTTTTCCCCTATGCTTTTAAAGTTTTTTCTTCTTCTAAAATAATTTAATAACATACTGAAATACTTATGGTACGAATCAAAAAGACAACATTTAAAACAAAATTCCTGAAAGATTTAAATACTACACTTTAAAATCTTCCCCCAGATATGATTCAGTGGACCTACTTTATCTTTGGAAAGTGTAAAGTATTCTTTATCTTTTTGGATTAGAAAAGAAAAAGTGTGGGGAATTATCAGGCCCTGAAGGCAAAAACTGAACTACTTTTTTTTTTTTTTTTTTTTTTTTTTTTTTTTTTTTGCTTAGGATAGTATGTTTTACATATTAAATAAATACTTAAGCCATTGAGGCAGCATGATATAGTACATAGAGCCCTGAAACCATAGAGCCTTCAGAAGTCTGGAGGCTGTAGGTAAAGTACAATTGACAAGACCAAGGCTATGTAATCATGAGCCCATCATTTAATTTGGTTGAATTTCAGCTTCCTCATCAAAAAAATAGGAATAGTGTTTGAATTAGCCACTCTAAAAGTTAAGGAGGGCATTCTCTTTTGTAAACTGTAAATTGAATGTTCTCCTTTGTAAACATTGTAAAATTAGTGGAAAGAGTACTAGATTTTTTTTAGTTTAAAAGACTTGGGTTTTAATCCTGTGTCTATCATTTTACCAAAGCAAATCTGTAAAATGAGGAGACTAGATGAACTTTAAGGTTCTTCCCAACTGTAAAGCCCGTGATTCTATGAATTTTAAAGGTCTAGATGTGTAAAAAGAGTTATTGAATTAAATTTCCATAATCATATCTGAAAAATGTGGGAGATAATATTTGGTACTACTTGCCTACTGAAACAATTGTTTTCAATAATAGTTAAGAACTTGATCAACCAGTTTTTAATTAAAGTAAAGAAAAGCTCCTGACAGTGCCAAAAATAAAAATTGCTTGCTCTTATGATTTGTTAGAGCTTCTGCCTGAGGTTCCAAGGTTATACAGGTAGCTTCATTTAAAGAGCACCTAAGAAGCATCTCCATAGGTGGAGAAGCTAGAACTATTTGCAGGTTGTGGCATGAATGCTTAACTTTCAAGTGTATTTCCAAAAGGCCAGGGTGTGACCAGAAGAAATCAGACTTGTTTTTACTCTAGAATTCTTTGCTTCATAAACTGCTGCATCATGATTTTGTGGCTTTCATCCTGTCTTTTATGTTCTAAAATTTAGTTTGCATTTTAAAATCTTGCCTATTATAGATTTGGAGATCCAGTTGTTTATATTATATTTTCTTGCATAATAGTTTATATTCAATGTCAAAAGAGCAACTTATAAAAAAGGAACTAAGAGATAATATGCCATAATGGATGGAGGGGTTACCCTAGAAATAAGTAGGTTCTGACACATACTGTGTATCCTGGACAAATCAGTTAACTCTTAAGATTTAAAAAGTGTTTATATTAGGGAATTTCATATCTAAATGAAATGACAGGTTTGTTTTTTTTTTAACTCTATTAACAAACAAAAATGACTCCTTGATTCAGAAGCCTAAAAGGTGTTTTTTTTTTTTTTAATGTTTGATATTCAAAATCTTTCATTAAAACCATATTTTATCTTCACATGACATAGAAATGGCCCTGGGTCTTTGAAGACTGTCTCAGCAGAGTATAAGATATCATGAGTGTTACTGATCAGAAAAATTCAGTATAAACCCTACAAACAACTGTCTTTGTCCAAAGATCAACCTAACAGAATTAGAAGATTCACCAAAGAAGTTTGGCCCCAGATAGTTGGTTAGTTTTTTTATTTGTTTATTTATTTGCTGATGGGCAGCTTATCAAACTTTTTTTCGGCTTTGATATGTGTTAGTGATGAAAGCATGGATCTTTTGAAGTGTTGATAAATCTCTTAACCACATATTCCTCATGTAAAATGAAAGGTGTTGGACAGTATGATTCTAAGACCTACTTTTGTAGTTATTGTATGATCCATCATTTATGTTTTTTACATCATATACATTTCTACTTTAATTTAAATGGGAGTCATTATATTGACACTTTTAATTTTTTTTTGTGTTAATCTATTAGAAGCAGAAAAAAATCTTCCCTCATTTTTGTCCCCAAAATAGTTCTTTGGCTTCTCTTTCACTGAAACTATTAGTTATTTTTACATCCCCTTCTATACATATAACTTCCATTTTTTCTCAACTCTTAGAAATCCAGTTTCTTAACCTTACCACTCCAATTATTTCCTTTGTTTTAAAAAATAAAATCATATTTGTTTAAAAGCACAATATCAATTCCAATAAAATTTTTAATCCTTAAATTCATAAAAACAAGAAAAGGTTAAGATTGGCTCCAAGTTAGATGATAACCTAATAAGGCTTTTTAACTGAGATTTCTTACAAATAAAAATAAATTTCTTCTATAAGTATTACATACTTTAGATATTAATATCTTTTTAAGGAAAAAGAGAAATTTAGATGTCAAACATCAACAGTTAGTGAATTCTATGTGACTTTTAAGGGAATTATAGCCCTCCTTTTATTTTCCCTCACTGTGTTCTTATACTGTCTTTTCCCTGAAAATATTCATAAGAATTCATTCAAAATTGCTGTTTGAATTTAATTCCTTCTCTCTTTAAACAGAAAAGTAGGATATTTGGTAATTTTTAATACTGTAATGAATGAGAAAACATGGAATCAGCAAATGAAATCATAATTCATTGTACCAGAGTATAAATTGTTAGCATGACAAAGAACAAGAAAGCTAAGATAAATTTTGCATATCAAAAGTCTTAAACTTCGCAAATAGGTTTGTTAAAATTATTATGTACCCAGTACCCAATGTATATTACTTCCATTTTCAGCTTTTAGATTCCAGAATTATTTGGAACTAGTTTCATTTATACATCATGATAATCAATAAAAATAGATTTCAGAATTGTCATGAGGTTTTCCCAACACTCCTATCTATTTATCAATTTTTTGACCTACTCACAAGTGATGAAAACATTAGTTAGAAAAAAAAATAATATTAAGATCTTAAACCCCACTTATTGATAACCATTGAATTTAATTTGGTGGTAACAGTAAGAACTTCTGGATCTCAATGAAAATATTTCCCTTAGTAAAACCAAATTACAACAGAATTCATATTGCATATACCTAGCCTTCAGAGTTTCTGAGTAACTTCTAAAGCATTAATTGAATAATTAGGCAAGAGAATCTTGTCTTAAAGTTTGAACATTGAGAGAGATAGTAGAGCAGGTAGGAAATTGTACAGGTGGGAAAAAATTACTTGTAAATCTACTTTAAATCTTCTGTTTAAAAAAAAAAACCTTTTAAATAGCTTAGAAATTAAAAAAAAAAATTCTCATGTCTGAAACACTTAAAGAAGTAGCTAAATGTTTGTTGCTTAACATCAGCTATCAGTTTTCTTGGTAACCAATGCTTTTTCTTTAAGTATCAGCCTTTGCTTAAAAAACAAAACCAAAACTTATCCTTTGGTAAATAACCATGTGCTTATATAAGGATTTATCATAACTGAATCACCCCAATTAAAGTCTACATTCTTTATTTACCAAACATCTTCATTTTAGGCTTCCTTTTAAATCTGTACTTGTCTCTTGTTTCAGAAATTGCATAATGAAAACAATTTCCTTCTGTAAATGTAAATGTCCTTTTTTTTTTTTCCTTTTTAAGAGTGTTTTGTTTTTTCCAATTACATGAAAAGATAATTTTTAACGCTTTTGTAAGATTTTGAGTTCCAAATTTTTTTCTCTCTCCCTTCCCAAGACAACAAGTAATACTATATAGGTTATACATGTTTAGTGCTTTTAAACATTTTCATATTTGTCATGTTGTGGGGGGAGGGGAGGGGAAGAAAACCACAAGAAGGAAAAAACCAAAAAGTATGCTTCAATCCACAGTCTACATAGTTCTTTCTTAGATTGTGGATGGCATGTTCCATCATAAGTCTTTTGGAATCATCTATTGGAACACTATATTGTGGAGAACAGCTAAGTCTGTCATGGTTAATCATCACTATCTTATTGTTGCTATATACAATGTTCTCCTGGTTCTGCTCATCATCAGTTCTAAATATCTTTTTAAAGATTTTTTATATTTTGGTGTTTAACATTCCCTTTAAAATTTTTTTGAACTTCAAATTCTCTCTATCCTTCCTTGCTATAAGTAAGCAATTTGATAAATATTATACATATACAGTTATGGAAAACATTTCCATATTAACTGTGTTGTAAAAGAAAACACAGAGCCCCAGATTATCACTCCCAAAAAGAAATAAAGTTTTAAAAGTATGTCTTGTTATGCATTCAGGCTTCAACATTCTTTCTCTGGAAGGAGATAACATATTTTAAATTATAAATCCTTTGGAATTTCATTGTACAATATTGCTGTTACAACATTCTGGTTCTATTCACTTCACTTTGCATCAGTTCATCTAATTCTTACCAGGTTTTTTTGTTTTGTTTTGTTTTGTTTTTGAGGCATCCTGCTCATCATTTCTTATAGCACAATAGTATTCCATCATATTCTATCATAATCATATACAACAACTTGTTCAGCCATTCCCTAATTGATGAACATCCCCTCAATTTCCAATTCTTTGCCACCATTAAAAGAGCTGCTATAAATATTTTTGCACATATAGGTCCTATTCCTTTTTTTTTTTTTCAGAGTTGTTTTAGTTTGCATTTCTCTAATCAATAATGACTTAATCTTAATGATTTATGTCTATAGATAGCTTTGATTACTTTGTCTAAAAACTGCCTCTTCATGATACTAGTTCTGGGAGCCAAGATGGAGGAATAAACAATGAATTGCTATAATCCTCCCATGTTCACCTCTAGGTAACTAAAAAATAGTACCCACCCAAGACAGGTCCTAATGTAGTGGAACCAGGAAGTAGACAGCCTAGGAAACATGATGGTTCCAAAGTGGGGGGGGGGGAAGAGATGAAGTCCAAGACAGGAAGCTTTCCAGTGAGTCAGCAGCACACTCAACTTAAACAAATCAGCAGAAGATCCTGAGTCCCACATATGGTAGAAGAAGTGAACACCAACACCAGGACCCTCCAAGACACACACATGCACACATATGTGTGCTTTGGCAAAGCCATAGGAGCTTGCAGATGACAGCTCTGGGAAATCACTATGTGCTCTAGTATAATCTCAGGCAATTACCTTCCAGAAACCAGACCACTACATGCTTCAATGTAGCCTCAGGGAAACACAGAAACACCCAACGTGGACTCAACACAACCCAGATACCAGCAATAGGATTTCAGCTCCGCACCAGGTAGGCTTCCAGATAGACCCCTGCAGTCTCCATTCTCTCTCACCCACTGAGCCAGCACCAGACACCAGGGTTCCCTGTGAGTCTCAGGGACATAGCAGGGTGGCACCAAGTAAATTGCAAGTGGTTTCCACTGGCACAAAAAGCTAAAGAAAGTATTCCTTCCACCCAGGGAAAAGAGCTCAAATTTAAAAGAAAAAGAAAAGAAAGAATGCATTGTGTGTCTGTCTGTAGAGGACTATTATAGTGATAGAGAAGATGAAAACACAAATTCAGAAGAGGTCAACAATGTCAAAACCCTTCTGGGCGTCCAAAGAAAACTGGGAAAGAACTTGACGAAAAGCTCAAAAAGTAACTTTAAAAACATTTTTTAAAAATCAACCCCTCATAGTCAACTTAGAACCATGCCCTTCTGTCTGTTTATACTCCTTAAACTGTCCTAAAAATGATAAAAGTTCTTAGGAGTTTTAAGTGTCATTTTCCCATGTAGGAATGTAAACATCTTAACCTATTGAATCCCTTAAGATTTTTCTTGTTTTCCTGCAACTCTTGAGTCTTGTATTTCAAAGTCATTTTTTCTATTCAACTATAGTCTTTTCATCAGAAATTCTTCAAAGTTCTCTTATGTCATTGAATGTCTTTTTTTTTTTTTCTTCTGAAGGATTAAACTCCTTTTTTGCTGAGTAGGTTATTCTTGGTTGTAATTCTAGGTCCTTTGGTTCCTAAAATGTTTCACATTTCAAGGTCTCTTTCTTGTATGTAGCCCCCTTAATGTAAAAGATGCTAAATTTTGTGTTATCCTGACTATTCATGATACTTGGATTTTCTTTTTTGCTGCTTGCAATATTTTCTCCTTGACCTGAGAATTCTGCAATTGGTCTATAATATTCCTGAGAATTTTCATTTTGAGATCTCCTTCAAGAGGTGATTTGTAGATTTTTCAGTTTCTACTTTTACCTCTGGTTCTAAGATACGAGTTTTCTTTGTGGTTTGCTTATTTTTCTAACTTATTTCTTGACTTATTTTATGTTTTGGTTGGGCTTTGCTCCCAGAATGGAGAAACCAGTGTCCAAGATTTAGGCCGTTTCTCCTGCTGTTTTTAGAGCTAACTCTGAGGTTCAGCAGATTTTTGGTTCTTCCAAGGTGATATGATCTAAAGATAGGTGTGGTCACTGCTTTTCTGGTTTGTGCTCTGATCTGTGATTGACCACACTGTTTACTGTTCTGGAATTGTGACCAGAGTGTCTGCACACCTGTGACTACAAGTGCTAGTGAATTTGTGCTCCTCATATCTCTGAGACTACAACCCAAAACTTGCATACATACAGTATGACAGATTCTATACCCAGTGCTAGCAAAGGGGTCCCCTGTAATATCCTTCTGACTAGCTGTCTGTGGGTTTAAAGCTTTGAAATTACTGTTGCTGCTGCTACTAGTGAATTGACTCTAAAGTCTACTGCTGGCACCCTAGTGTGGCCTGCACTGTGAGATCTATGCTGGTTCTGACCATCACTCAGCTGAGAGATCCTTCCTGCTGACTTAAGTTTTGGGAGGCTGGAAAATTATTTCAACCCAACCTTTTATTAATTCTGCCACTCCAGAATTCAATTTGAAGTTTATTTTAAAGTTGTTTTGAGGGTAATTTGGAAGAGATCAGGTACGTCTCTGCCTTTGCTCTCTTGGTTCCATCTTCTGTAAATGTTCTTTGGAGAGAGAATAATATAAAAGAAAACTGGTATCAGAAACAAAGTTTTTTAAGTTTTATCTTGACATGGCTATGTGACCCTAAACTTAACTGGTCAGTACTCTAAAAGTTTCTAGTTCTATGAGTTATGGATAAGGTGTTGATCTTCATTGAGAGAAGAGTGTGCTTCATTATTTGACGGTTCCCCATATCACAGGTCTATTCTTTCTCCTAATTGTTAACTTTTTTAAAGGAGTAATACTCTTGAGGACAGCTAGGTGGCGCAATAGATAAGAGTACCAGCCCTAGAATTAGGGGAACCCTGAGTTCAAAGGTACCTACCCTCAGACGTTTGACACTGTGATCCTGGGTGAGTCATTTAAACTGGATTGCCTTGCCAAAATAAAAGTTTCTTATGATTTTTTTTTATTAATCATTTAAATAATCACTGATATGACTGGACACATTTAAATCGTGTTTTGAATTGTCCTCATTTTTATTTCTATAAAATTCTTTATGAAAAAAAGAGCTTTAAAAAAAATTATATGCATATTACATTTGGACAAAGTCCACCAAAAACAGTCAAAGCAGTTTGAATTGTAATCTACAGAGGTGGACTTAGTCCTAGTATGCTTTAACATTTAGATACTTTTGTTACCTTTAACTTTTGTGACACTGATCTCTCCGACTCTAACAAATGGCCTTTGTTTTTTTCTTCCAACTTCTAAAGTGTTATCTTTTCCCCCCCTTTCTTAAAGCGTTTTATTTTCAGAACATATGCATAGATAAATTTTCAACATTTAACCTTTATAAAACCTTGTGATCCAATTTTATTCCTCACCCCTTCCCCTAGATAACAAGTAATCCATTATATGTTATACATGGTAAAAATATATATTAAATCCAACATATGTATACATATTTATACCATTATCTTGCTGCACAAGAAAAGTCAAATCAACAAGGGAAAAAATGAGAAAGAAAAAATTCAAGCAAACAATAAAAAGTGAGAATGCTATGTTGTTATCCACCCACAGTTCTCTCTTTGGGTATAGATGGCTCTCTTCATCACAAGATCATTGGAACTGGCTTGAATCATTTCATTGTTGAAAAGAGACCGTTTCCATCAGAATTGATCATTGTATAAGCTTGCTGTTCCCGTGTAAAATGATCTCCTGGTTCTGCTCACTTCACTTAGCATTAAGTCTCTCCAGGCCTCTTTGAAATCATCTACTGATCGTTTCTTATAGAATAATAATATTCTATAATATTCATGTACTATAACTTATTCAGACATTCTCCAACTGATGAACATCCACTCAGTTTATAATTCTTTGCTACTACAAAAAGGGCTGCCACAAACATTTTTGCACATGTGGATCTAAAAAGTTTTCCTTTTCTTGATTTTTTGTTTTGCCTCACTACCTCCTTTTCCTTGTTTATCTGCATCCCTGTTTAGAATTTACATCTCAGTTTACATTATTCCTAAATAAATATTCCTAATTTGCTACAATGTGAGTCTTCTCCAGACAAGAAGGATAACCTTATCAAGTGTTGTTCTCCCCTTAACCTAAAATCTACCCATATAGGCTACACCAATCTGATTTCTTGTGAAGAGTGAAGAATTTACTTCATTTTGTCTTAGTTCTGTGCTTTTTTGTTCCCTGCTTTTAGTCCCTCTCCAAACCTTTGACTTTGAGTCTTTGTCATAATAATCTTTCTTTCTGATCACTACAACTGCTGTGTCCAGGTTAACACAGAATAATTTTCTTTGTATGGAACATCTTGGTGATCTGTTCATTACTTTCTGTCTGACTCTCCTCTCTCAAAAGCTTTTCTGTACAAATGGCAGAACACAAAAAGATGATTACATAAGTAATCCTGATTCTCCATTTTATGTGTGTGTATATATAAAATTATAATTAAAAAAAAACACTGTCCTGTTTATTTGAGATTTCTTTTGAACTTCCTTCAGTTGTTTTGGTACATTTCTTAACAGGTTTCAATTTTTGTGACACCATTTGCTAACTCCCTGTCCCATCACCATCTTCAAAATTAAAACAGAACAGAAAAGGGAAAAAATAAAACTTGCTTGTAAATTCTTTTAACAAGCACACCAAGCAAAACAAATCCCCAGAGTGGTCAGGTCCAAGAATATATGTCCCTTTATCTTGGATCTATAACTTCTCTTTCAGGAAATCATTAAAATGTTTCATCATAGGCTCTCTAGGGATCTGGTTAGTTATTGCTTTAAGTTGTCTTTTTAATGTTTTCCTTGTATAAATTGTTTTCCTGGTTCTAATCACTTTATTCCATTTTAGTTTATTCTAAATGATATATTCTTTTTGTGTGAAATTGTCTTTTCCTCTTTTTTGTGACATATTCACATTCCAGTTTATTTAGCCATTTCCCTTTTGTTGTTTTCCTCAATAGTGTTTTATTTTTCCAAATACATGTAAAAATATTTTTCCAACATTAATTTTTGTTTTTCTGTTCCAAATTTTGTCTTGTTCCCTCCTGTACTTCCCCGTCTCAAGATAGCAAGTAATCTGATGTATATATACTTCTGCATATGTGATGATTATTCAAGCATGTACAAAAGTTATATATATATATATATACAATACTTTTAAACATGTTTCCATATCTCCTGTTATACAAGAAAAATCAGACCAAAAGGGAAAAAAACACAAGAAAAAGCAAACAAACACCCGTAAAACGGTTAAAATACTAGGCTTCAATTCACATTTCATCTCCATTGTTCTTTCTCTGAATGTGATTGACATTTTCTTCCCCATATCTATTGAACTGTTTTGGATAACCACATTACTGAGAAGAGTTATGTCAGTCATAGTTGGTCATCACATAATCTTGCTGTTACTTGCTATGTACTATTTTCTTCTGGTTCTGCTTACTTCACTCAGTATCAGTTCATGTAAGTCTTTTCAGGCTTTTCTGAAATCAACCTGCTTATAATTTCTTACAGAACAATAATAGTCTATTACATTCATATACCATAACTTATTCAACTATTTTCAATCCTTTGCCATTACAGAAAGAACTGCTACATACATTTTTGCACATGTGGGTTCTTTTACCTCTTTTGTGATCTTTTTGGAATACATGCCTAGTAGTGACACTGTTGGATCAAAGGTATTCACAGCTTTATAACTCTTTGGACATAGTTCCAATTTGCTCTGCAGAATGGTTGGATTATTTCACAACTCCACCAATAATGCTTTAGTGTCCCAGTTTTCCCACATCCCTTCCAATATTTATCATGAACTTTCTCTGTCCTCTTAGCTAGTCTGAGAGGTATAAAGTGATACTTCGAAGTTGTCTTAATTTACATTTCTGTAATCTGTGATTTAAAGTATTTTTATATATGACTATAGATGGTTTTAATTTCTTCATATGAAAATTGTCCATTTCCCATTTGTTGAACACTAAAATTTATTTTGCATGTAATGGTTCCCTCCTCAGCATTATTCTTCTCCTTAATCCTTCTTCCTGAATTCTACCTACTTAGCTTTTGAATTGTATGTATTTTTATACCATACTTGGGGTAGGGTGGGGGGAGTTTGTGGAGAGGGTGAAGAGGGGGGCCAGAGTTAGATTCGGATCTTTATCTGATTCAGGTAAAGATGAGGGTCATCTAATGCTTGCTTCTGTTACCTTTCCATTGTTGCTTATGTATTTTCCCCTGGAACTCCAGTAATGAGAGACAACAAGTACCATCCACCCCCTTCTTCCTTTTTAAACTAGTGTTTTGGTTTCTTTTCTTTTTTTTTTTTTTTTCCTCAAACCTTCTCTTTCCCTTCTTGAAATGCTCAAAATTAATCAATACGGCATAAAGTTCTGTTTTTCTTACTTAATTCTCACAAAACTCTTTGAAGATTATGTTGGAATAGTTGTTCTGCTCTTAGAATGTTCATTACACAACTTTTTCCAGTTGCTCAAATAAATTTACTTTTATAGGTTTCTTTAGACTCGTTTGCATTTTAGATTTCATTTTCTCTGATCTTTTCAAAAGGAATGCTTTAAAATCCTCTAATTTTTTATAGAATTGTACTCTTGTTTCATATCATAATTTGTTTTTTATTGTAAGTCTACCACTTTTCCTTTGGAAAAATTGGATTCTGAAAGCTTCTTTCATTTATAATAATCAGATCTAGTGGGAATCCTGACTGTGATTCATTGATGTTTTAATTCCTTCTTTTTGGTTGCTTAAGTTTTTTTCTCTAGATTTTGAGTTAAATGACTTGCTCAGAATCACACAGTTAGTAAATGTTAAGTGTCTGAAGCCAGTTCTGAACTCAGGTCCTCCTGACTTTAGGGCCAGTGCTCTATCCACTGCACGCTCTAACTGTCCCTTGACAATCTTTTGATTTTTATTCTAATATTTCTTGTTGTTTCATGGAGTCATTAATTGCTGTTTAGTCTATCCTAGTTTTAAAAGTATGTTAATTTGTTAACCACTTTTTCTTCTGAGCTATTCTCTTTCCAGTTCTTTCCTTCAAAACTTTTTTAACCTCATATTTTATTTCTTCCAGGGATTCATATAGTAGAAGTTCAGTTTTTCTTTTGAATCTTTGCTTGTAATTATTTTATAACATTACTCTTGCCTTTTGGATTAACTGGGGACGGGGGATGGGATTGATGTACCTGTAATAATTTTTTATAGAATTTACTATCTTTACTTATCTCTCTCCAATCCACAATTCCAGTGCACTGTGCTGCACTTTTCCTTGGGATAGTCTGCCTCACTTGGTCTCATCAAGTTTTTGCATTGATTTCTACCTTTTGGTAGTTAGGTTAGGTAATCCTAGTCTTGTCAAGAGTCCTGGATTTTCATGGCCTTTTATAGCTTTCAGGACTAGAAAACTAGGTACTTAAAAGTCCTAATTTGAACCAGGTTAAATGCTGCCATGAACATATTGATGTTCTATTATGACTTAGAATTATGACTTAGAATTATGAAACACTATGACCCCAGAAAAAAAGAAATTGTATGTGATTAAAAGGACAACAAAAAGATGAATCATAAATGTAAGGCAGTGATTTGTTAAAATGATTTATGTGCAAGAAGTAACTTAAAAATCATCTAGGGAATATCTGATTAGAAAAGAACAATGGAGAAAGAGGTGTTCGTTTGTTACCAGTGATTGATTACTTGCTCACAAGAAGTAATAAAAATTATCATTAACATGTATTTTTGGACAGACTGGTAGAAAAGTTACTGAATTGTTCATATTCTTTGACCCAGAGAATCCTACTCCTGAGGGGACATAAATCATACAGAAGTAATATAATACTAAATGCTAGACACTTTATGTAAAAAAGTGTCCTTAGTTTCCTCTATAAGAAAAGAAAGTTCCCATATACAGCAAAAATCATCATAATACTTATAGTAGTAATGATCAGATCTATATTTTGGGATTCCCTTTGGTCAGGAAACCAAATGATATTAGATTCAGGGAACCAAAATGAGGAGATTAGGGTTCCTGGTGGTCAGGGAGTTAAATGATGCGGTTAGTGGCAGATTTGGGTTCAGGTAACCAAATGAAGAGGTTTGGCTCCCCTAAATCCTCTTTGGGATTAGGCACATGGGTAGGGAGTTTTGGGAACCCCTCTTCTGGCAGCGCAGAGGTCCTTCGTAAAGGAATTTTATGAACCTGAAAAGCTACATTGATAAGAAGTTTATTATAGTCTTTGGGAAGTCAGCCTTTGCTATGCATGAATAGAAAGACTGAATTCCTTAGAAGCAAGGTTCTAGCAAGGAAGTAAAGTTTCTAGTAGAGAAATTCCGACAGAGAGATATAAAGTCTCTTAGAAAAATAGGTGAGGGAGATAAAGAGAGGGTAATGCTGAAAGAGAACATTCCAGCAGGCAGTTTTCTAATATGCCTTGAAGAGAGAATTTCCTTGGCATATGGCATATTAGCTCCTCTGCAAAGAGAGGGTTTAAAATTGCTGTTTTCATAATAGAAGCCTTTGGCTACAAGCTGAGGCCTGTTCCCCCTACTAATGAGACTGATGAGTGGAGTTTGAATCTTCAATTCAATAGGGTTGGAGTTCTCCAGTTTAGGACTCAACTAGCCCCACCTAGATAACAAAAGGAAGCTGTTTGTACTTGGGCTGGGTCTTTGCAGTGGCAGGATTCAAGGAGAATCTGTCCTTCAAGGAGTTTTTAGAGTTTCGGGGTCTCTTCATCATTCCTCCCTAAAGCAGAGTTTTAGACTTTTGGGGTCCCTTCATCAGTAAAACATGGTAGAGGAGGGTGATTGTCCAGAGATGAATGCTTTAACAAGTTGTGATATGAATGGAATGGAATATATTTGAGTCATATAACAGAGAGAAATGTAGATAAATTTGGAAATATATATGAAGTGATACTGAATGAAAAAAGCAAATACTCCCCCAAAGTATGCAATGACAGCTATAATATAAATTGAAGTATTGTTAAAAGATAGCAGAACTCAGATTAATTGCAAGGAGTATTCTTGTTTATAGAAAATAGGTTGAAACTTTTTTTTTTTTTTTTTTCCTGGTTAGAGAGGTAAAAACCACAGGTACAAGATGCTGCAAATCTTGCCATATGTAGTTCCTGTATTGGATACTCTTTTGTGTAATTTCAAGGAAGGATTCCATGGAGAAATATATATTGGGAAATGGCTATTTTAAAAGAATCATTTAAAATGGAAATGAACTTAATTAAAAGAGAAGACAAGTGTCAAGATTTAAGAACAATTGGACAGTTCAAGTGCTTTATTTATATCCACAAAATATTAGAAAACCTACTGGAAGTTAGATCTTCAATGAATTGATTATAGTACATAGTAGCTCAATGGCACACAGTTTATTGAGCACTGGACTTTTGAAGAAGTCATGAGGTCAAAGCCTGTCTCAAAACAACTAAATGAGTTAACTTGGGCAAATCATTTAGTTTCTTCTGCCTCATTTTCCTCATGTATAAAATGAAGAGAATGATAGTACTTATATTACAGGATTGTTGTGAGAATAAAATGTGATAATATTTGCAAAATACTTTGCAAGCCATGAAGCACTTTATAATGCTAGCTATCTTAATTATTTTCTTCAAGGAAGGATTAAAAGCATTGTAAAGCTATTGTTACTGATAGGAATACCTAAAGATCCGCTAAAGTATTGCAGTATAATTAGATGGTATTTCTATACTACTAAAAATTGCAAAATATCTGTTGGTATAACTGGGAAGGAGCCAACCATTCTGGAGAGCAATTTGGATCTATGCTCAAAGTTATCAAACTGTGCAAACCCTTTAACCAATAGTATTAGTACTGGGCTTATATCCCAAAGAGATCTTAAAAGAGGGAAAGGGACCCACATGGGCAGCTCTTTTTGTAGTGGCCAGAAACTGGAAATTGAATGGAAGTCCATCAATTGGAGAATGGCTGAATAAATTATGGTATATGAATGTTATGGAATATTATTGTTCTTTAAGAAATGACCAACAGGATGATTTCAGAGAGGCCTGGAGAGACTTACATGGATTGATGCTAAGTGAAATGAGCAGAACCAGGAAATCATTATACACGCAACAAGACTATATGATGATCAATGTGGCTCTCTTCAATAATGAGATGATTCAAATCAATTCTAGTTATTCAGTAATGAAGAGAGCCATTTGCATTTAGAGAGTTCCTATAATCATAGGAACTGAGTGAGGATTACAACATAGCATTTTCACTCTCTGTTATTGTTTGCTTGCATTTTGTTTTCTCAGTTTTTTTTTTCTTTCTAGATCCAATTTTTCTTGTGCAGCAAGATAACTGTATAAATGTATATACATATATTTTTAAATATTTAACATATATTGGACTGCCTGTCATGTAGGGGAAGGGGTGGAGGGAAGGAGGAGAAAATTTGGAACAGAAGGTTTTGCAAGGGTCAATGTTGAAAGATTACCTATGCATATGTTTTGGGGTTTTTTTGTTGTTGGGTTGGGTTTTTTAATTATAATATATAATTATATATATATTGACAAAACATATGAATGGGTAATTTTTCAACATTGACCCTTGCAAAAACTGTGTTCCAACTTTTCCCTTCCTTTCCTCCACTCCCTCCCCTAGATGGCAGGTAGTCCCATACATGTTAATTTGTTAAAGTATATGTTAAATACAATATATGTATACATATTTTTATAGTTATCTTGATGCACAAGAAAAATCAGATTTAGAAAGAAGGTAAAAATAACCCGGGAAGAAAAACAAAAACATGCATATGTTTTGTAAATAAAAAACTATAATAAAATTTTTTTAAAAAGAATTGCAAAAGTAATTTTATCCTCATAACAACTCTCTGAAAGAATGTGGATGTAAAATTTTAGTTAGTTAATCCCCATATCTTTTACTTGTTTAAAGTTATTTGTTCTCACATAGTTGGTAATAAGCAATGAATGACCAGAAAATATATCAATGGCAAAAAAAAAAGAAGAGATAGTTTTTTATATATATATATATATATATATATATATATATATATATATGGATATTTGCAGATCCTAAATAATTTTTGCCTGGAGTTTATAATCTAGGGCTATTCAAAGCTGTGCTCTAAAATTATGGTTTTACTATTATAAAAGTGTTCCATTTTCAGAGGTTGTTGCAGAAGAAGAAATTTTGTCCTGGAAAGGACTTTAGGTTTTATAATACTATCTCATTTTGCACGTGAAAAAAATTCACTTGCCTGACATCAGAGAAATTAGTGGTATATTTGGGGAAAAGCAGGTTTTTTGACTTTATGGTTCAGTAAGAACATTTAACCATGTTGTTTCTCTAAAAGAAATGAGGGAGAGGGAAAGCTAAGGTGGAATAGAGGCAGCAACTCAACCAAATGCTCCCAACATATCCTTCCAAACAACTTTAAAAATAATTCCTCGCATCAAATTCCTGGAATAGTAGAGATGATAAAGGGCAAAGTCATACAATTTTGCCAGAATAAGACAACTTAGGACATTGGCAAGAAAGGTCTGTGACACCAGGATAGAAATCTATCCTGGGGGAAGGCAACAAAGCAACAAGACTCACTGTGGACAGCTATGACAGACTGTAGCAATATCTGGAGCTCTCTACCCAGAGATGGCAAGGGAATTAGACAACTGGTCAGAAAGAGACTATAGGATACCCTTTTGCTTCATATATAGTTTTGGTAGCAGTTCCAAGGTGGAGAGGAACACAGAGAAGTCAGGATCATAAAGAAGGGATCCTGATCACAATTTCAGAGCCAAGAGAAGTGCTGCATAGGAGCTTGGGTCCTTCTTGAATAAAAACCAGGGCACAGACCAAAAAACAGTGACCAGCCTCTTGATCACATCAACTAGGAAGCACTAAAAATTTGCAGACCTTCCCTATCAACCTAACTATTAAAATGGCAGCATGAAAAAGCCTGAAGCTTGGGTTAGGGCATTTCCACACTCACCATGAACAAAAGACATTTGATTGGGGGGGAGGGAAGGGAAAGGTATTATGATGTCAGGAAAGACCACAACACAAATGCAGAAAAAGAAAACTGAAAAGCTATAAGCAAAACTCAAAAGAAAAAAAGTAACTTCAAGACAAGTCCAACAAGAATTGCTGAAAGCTAAAGAAAGATAACAATGGAAGAGGAGAAATTGGGGAAAGAAAAGAAAGTGAAGCAAGAAAAATATGAAAAGAAAGTAACAACTTGGTAAGATATTTTTTTTAAAATGAAGAAAATAACACCTTAAAAAGTAGGCCAAATGGAAAAGAAGTTACAGAAATTCGCTGAAGAAAAGAACTTAAAAGAATTTCCCAAAATGGGGCAGCTAGATGGCTCAGTGGGTAGAGCACCAGCCCTGAATTCAGGAGGACCCAAGTTCAAATCTAGTCTCAGACACTTAACACTTCCTAGCTATGTGACCCTGAACAAATCACTTAATCCCAATTGCCTCAGGAAAAAAAAATTCATTGAAAAATAATTTCTTAAAAATTAGAAATGGATGATCGGAAGCCAGTGAGTTCATGAAACATCAAGAAAAAATAAAACTAAACAAAAGAATGAAAAATAGAAGAAAATGTAATATAATACCTCATTGAAAAAACAAGTGATCTAGAAAATAGATCTGGAAAAGATAATTTAAGAAGTTACAAAGAAAACTGCCTTCATGTTTTAGAACCAAAGATTAAACTAGAAAGACTCTATTGATTACTTCCTGTAAGAGAACCCAAAATGAAAAATACCAGGAATATTGTAGCCAAATTCAAGAATTCCCAAGTTAAGGAGAAGATATTTCAGGAATTCTTTGCTTTAAGCACTGAGACTGGACACTGAAACCATTTTCTGGCTACAGGGAAGCTGCAGAGCCCCATAAGGGGTGTTCAGAGTGGTCTACTGAACATTAAGTGAAAACTGATTTTATATAACCTTCTGGGAGAAAATGGATATTTAATAAAATAGACTTAACTATTCCTGATAAAAGACTAAATCTGAATATAAAATTTGATATTCAAACATTGGATTCAAGAAGCATAAAAAATAAACATGAAAGAGAAATCATTAAGAAATCTAGTACAGTTAAATTGTTTGCATAATTATGATGATACATGAATTCCTAAGAACTTTATCATTATTAGGGCAGTTAGTAATCTACTTTTTTTTCTTTTCTTTTTTTTTCCAACATGGCTAATATGGTGATATATTTTCAATGATTTCACATATATATAATTAATGTCTTATTATTTGCTTTCTCAGTAAGTGGGGGAGGTTCTGAAAGGAGGGAGAGAATTTGAAACTCACAATTTTAAAAAAAAGAATGCTAAAAATAATAAATTCAGGGAGTAGGGGGGAAGGAGATCCCACTAGTAGAAGAAATAACCCATTCCTCCTTCTAGAAGTTCTGTTTCTCAGCAAATTTTCTTTTGTCCAATCAACATTTGTCGTCTTGCAACTCCAAAGTTTCTCCAAAGTTTATCAGCTAGAGATAAGCAAAACTAATCAAATCCCTATTCTCAATAACAATCTTTGTAATACTTGAAGACTGCTATTATATACTCCCATTAATTACTTTTCTTTTGGCTAAATAGGATTGGTTCTCATGTCAGAATAAACAATCACCTCACCATCCTTTTATACTTCTCTGGGTGTGTTTTGTCAGTTTGTCCATAGCCTGACCTAAACTAAACATACTATTAAAGATATAGTCCAACCAGAACATTTTATAACAGTGTACCCTTCTTTTCTCTCTCTAATTACCATGTCTCTTAATACCATCTAAAGAATAAAACAAATTGTCACCAAAAATGAGAAAGGGGGAGGGGGATATGAGGAGCTATGAAAAAGCTTTTGAGTACAATCCTGATGTCAGATCAAAGTTTTCAGCCTTTTTTGAATTGAAATTTGAAAGCAGTTCATTGTCAGAAATTTGGCCATGATGATTTTGGTTGTTTTTAAATACAGGCATTCATAAAACATATCTGCTAAGGCATGGAGAAGAGGTTGTCATCTACATTGATGAGAATACACAGATTAATGACTTCATTGATCCTTAAAAGTTGAGAGTGTTTTAGCCTTTTAAAGGCAGCAGTACTGCATAATTGTCCATTTTGGACTGTATGGTTCTGAGTGCAGTTTTTCTTTTCCCTATAGAACAAGGAAAAGCTTAACAGAATGTGATGGATGATTGGGATGGGAAACAAAATATGAGAACATAAGCACATACACACACACACACACACACACACACACACACACACACACACACACACACACACACATATAAAGAAAGAGAGACAAAGAAACAAACACTGACTCGTGTCTCCAGCAGATACCTACTTGTCAGAATCAGGGAAAAGATATCAAGAGTCAAGACCTCCCACTGAGGCTACTGATTGCCAGGGGCATACAAACCAATCTTCCCTGGAAACACATGAAGATCAGCTGATGTAAAGGTGCCAAATAGCCTTTCTTATTGGTAATCTCAGCAGGGGTTTAGTAGGAAGCTAGAGCAAGTGTATGTATGTCTCTGCCTCTCTCTGCTTCTCTCTGCATCCTTCTCTGGGACTCAAAACTGATTATTTATATTTACTCTGGGATTACCCCATGCCTAACCCACTCAACACTGCATAAGTGGATCCATAGAAGGGAGGCACCTGGAGTTAGTGCTGCGTCCTAAGAAAAGATCTAGCAAGAGGACACACTCACCACCATCTCAAGGAAACACCTGTAAGACACAGCCTCCTGCCTCAGAGGGCAAGTCCCTTTTTAACCTCCTGGGTCCACCCTACTAGCTGACATGGCATACATGGCAATTCTCAGAAAGAAAGTTCCTAACAGGTAAAGATCTTGGCTTTATGACATATGAGGGAAGTCTTACTAATTACTTGATTGACCTTCTTTCTGTGATATCACAGCTCATTGGCAATCAATTAACTTCTCTGTGCCCTGGTTTTTACCTTATTGATATGAGCAAAATATTGAATTTGGTCACTGAGGTCATTTATAGCTCTAAATCTACTATTCTATGATCCTGTTTCTAGCCATAAAAGAAGCTATACTTTAAAACTCAAAGAGGGTTTTATTATTTTATTTTTTCATTCACACTGGCACACATTGAATTGAGTCAACTAAGGTCTTTTTTTTTTATGTGAATCTGTGCTAAACCAGGTTTCATCCAATTATAATTAATTTTTGGCCATAAGAGCCAGCCAAATGAATTTTTTTCCCCCTAGCTAAATTTAGTTTAATTTTGAATTTAGTCCATACATCTGTCTAATCTGTTGGAGATTTTAATTCTAATTCTGTCTTCCAGCTTCAGCTCTTTCTCATTATTATTATTACTACTATTATTCATGAATATGATAAAAGCTTTTTATCTTCATCCATATTTATATAATGAGACAAACAGGACAGACACAGATTCTGGGGCAGGCTTCCATCCTACTTTACATTAATCAGAATTCTTTTAGTACAGTTATTCAGTGAGCTTGCTCTTTCTTAGTACTATGCCTTTTGAAGTAATAGATCTAGGGAACACTTTTGTGTGTATCTGCATTGATAGACACTTGAAGCACAAACATATGAGCTTCATAGTGTCACATGAATGATTAAGCATTTTTTAAGATATATTGTGTATCTGCTATTCTAAGTGCTAGAAATACAAATTCAGCCTATACCCTTAAGGAATTGGCATTTTAATATGGAAAGACAAATTAAATTATAAGGGAGTGGTGGCCAGGAAAGGGAGATTTCCATCTGGGGACTCACAGGAAAGGCAAGTTGATATTTAAAGTATTACCTGACATTTCTATTCCTAAAGCAACTTGTTGCAAGCGGGATTCCAGGGAGATTGAAATGGCCAGGTTTGCTGGGAAGTTAAAGAATGGGAGGGGTTACCTGTGTTTAGTGGGATGATTTGTATTTAGTCATCAATTTACAGGGCCAAGGCTGGGGCAAGGACAGGCAAAGATAAAAAAGATTACCTTTCTCAGGGCTCATGAACTCCAAGATACAAGTCCAAGATACAGAAGAAGTCCTATTGGAGAGCAGGGCAACCATAATTAGGAAAGGACAAGATAGCTAGCTGATAGATAGTATGAAAAGAATGAAGCCTTAGGAAGCATGCCCAACTGGTACAATTTATTGGGGAGGGACTGATAACAGTTTCATGTCATGTAGCATACATTTATTATAATTTAGTAGAGGGAAGTGTATAATATAAAGGATAGCTTGCTTTTTGTTTTGTTTTGTAGCTAAATGATATAGTAGATAGAGTATGGAACTTGGAGTCAGGAAGACCTACCTGAATTGAAATCTAACTTCAAATAGTTACTAGCTATTCAACCCTGAATAAGTCATTGAATCTCTGATCACTTCATCTGTGAAATGCAATAATAATAGCACCTACTTTAACATGATTGTCTTGAGCATAGAGAGATAATACTTATAAAGCACTTTGCAACCATAACATATTATGTAAATACTAGATGTTACTATTTTTTCCCACTTAATAGCATTTTATTTTTATATATACAGATAGTTTTCTTTTTTGGGGGGGGGTATCTTTTTATTTATTATTTATTTTTTTATTAATTTTTATAATTATAACATTTTCTTTGACAATACATATGCATAGGTAATTTTTTTTTTTTTTTTAAACAACATTATCCCTTGTACTCCCTTCTGTCCCGAGTTTTTCCCCTCCTTCCCTCCACCCCTTCCCCTAGATGGCAGGCATTCCCATACATATTAAATATCTTATAGTATATCCTAGGTACAGTATTATATGTGCAGAACCGAATTTTTTTGTTGTTGTTGTTGCAAAGGAAGGATTGTATTCGGAAGGTAAAAATAATCTGGGAAGAGAAACAAAACAAAACAAAACAAAAAAACCAATGGTCACAGTTTACACTCATTTCCCAGTGTTCTTTTTCTGGGTGTAGCTGATTCTGTCCATCATTGATCAATTGGAATTGGATTAGCTCTTCTCTGTGTTGAAGATACCCACTTCCATCAGAATACATCCTCATACAGTATTATTGTTGAAGTGTATAATGATCTCCTAGTTCTGCTTGTTTCACTCAGCATCAGTTGATGTAAGTCTCTCCAAGCCTCTCTGTATTCCTCCTGTTGGTCATTTCTTACAGAACGATAATATTCTATAACATTCATATACCATAATTTACCCAACCATTCTCCAATTGATGGACATCCATTCATTTTCCAGGTTCTAGCCACTATGAAAAGGGCCGCCACAAACATTTTGGCACATACAGGTCCCTTTCCCCTCCTCAGTATTTCTTTGGGATATAAGCCCAGTAGTAGCACTGCTGGGTCAAAGGGTATGTACATTTTAATAACTTTTTGAGCATAATTCCAGATTGCTCTCCAGAATGGTTGGATTCTTTCACAACTCCACCAACAATGCCTCAGTGTCCCAGTTTTCCACAGCCCCTCCAACGTTCATCATTATTTGTTCCTGTCATCTTAGCCAATCTGACAGGTGTGTAATGATATCTCAGAGTTGTCTTAATTTGCATTTCTCTGATCAATAGTGATTTGGAACACTCTTTCATATGAGTGGATATAGTTTCAATATCATCATCTGAGAATTGTCTGTTCATATCCTTTGACCATTTATCAATTGGAGAATGGCTTTTGATTTCTTATAAATTAAAGTCAATTCTCTGTATATTTTGGAGATGAGGCCTTTATCAGAACCTTTAACTGTAAAAATGTTTTCCCAATTTGTTACTTCCCTTCTAATCTTGTTTGCATTAGTTTTGTTTGTGCAGAAACTTTTTAATTTGGTGCAATCAAAATTTTCTATTTTGTGATCAATAATGATATCTAGTTCTCCCTTGGACACAAACTCCTTCCTCCTCCACAAGTCTGAGAGGTAAACCATCCCATGTTCCTCCAATTTATTTATGATTTCATTCTTTATGCCTAAATCTTGGACCCATTTTGATCTAATCTTAGTATGTGGTGTTAAATGTGGGTCCATGCCTAGTTTCTGTCATACTAATTTCCAGTTTTCCCAGCAGTTTTTGTCAAATAATGAATTCTTATCCCAAAAGTTGGGATCTTTGGGTTTGTCAAACACTAGATTGCTATTTTTATTCACTATCTTGCCCTGTGAACCTAACCTATGCTACTGATCAACTAGTCTATTTCTTAGCCAATACCAAATGGTTTTGGTGACTGTTGCTTTATAATATAGTTCTAGATCAGGTACAGCTAGACCACCTTCATTTAATTTTTTTTCCATTACTTCACTTGAAATTCTTGACCTTTTGTTGTTCCATATGAATTCTGTTGTTATTTTTTGTAGGTCATTAAAATTGTTTCTTGGGAGTCTGATTGGTATAGCACTAAATAAATAGATTAGTTTAGGGAGTATTGTCATCTTAATTATATTCGCTCGGCTTATCCAGGAGCACTGAATGTCTTTCCAATTGTTTAAATCTGACTTTATTTTTGTGGCAAGTGTTTCGTAATTTTGCTCATATAATTCCTGACTTTCCTTTGGTAGATATATTCCCAAATATTTTATACTATCGACTGTTATTTTGAATGGAATTTCTCTTTGTATCTCTTGCTGTTGGATTGTGTTGGTAATGTATAAAAATGCTGAGAATTTATGTGGATTTATTTTGTATCCTGCAACTTTGCTAAAATTCTGAATTATTTCTAATAGCTTTTTAGCAGAGTCTTTGGGGTTCTCTAAGTATACCATCATGTCATCTGCAAAGAGTGATAATTTGATTTCCTCATTTCCTACTCTAATTCCTTGAATCTCTTTCTTGGCTCTTATTGCTGAGGCTAGTGTTAATAGTACTATATTGAATAATAATGGTGATAGTGGGCAACCTTGTTTCACTCCTGATCTTACAGGGAAAGGTTCTAGTTTATCGCCATTACATATGATGTTTACTGAAGGTTTAATATATATGCTCCTTATTATTTTAAGGAATAGTCCATTTATTCCTATACTCTCAAGCATTTTTAGTAGGAATGGATGTTGGATTTTATCAAATGCTTTTTCTGCATCTATTGAGATGATCATATGGTTTTTATTAATTTGATTATTAATATGGTCAATTATACTAATAGTTTTCCTAATATTAAACCAGCCCTGCATTCCTGGTATAAATCCCACTTGGTCATAGTGTATTATCCTGGGGATGATTTTCTGAAGTCTTTTTGCTAATATCTTATTTAAGATTTTAGCATCAATATTCATTAAGGAAATTGGTCTATAGTTTTCTTTCTCAGTTTTTGATCTACCTGGTTTAGATATCAGTACCATGTTGTCTGTGTCATAAAAAGAATGCAATCCCTATTTTTTCAAATAGTTTATATAGCATTGGAGTTAGTTGTTCTTTAAATGTTTGGTAGAATTCACATGTAAATCCATCTGGTCCTGGGGATTTTTTCTTAGGGAGTTGGTTAATAGCTTGGTCTATTTCTTTTTCTGAGATGGGACTATTTAGACTACTTACTTCTTCCTCTGTTAATCTGGGCAAGCTATATTTTTGAAGGTATTCTTCCATTTCATTTAAGTTATTGAATTTATTGGCATAAAGTTGAGCAAAGTAGCTCCTAACTATTGTTCTAATTTCCTCTTCATTAGTGGTGAGTTCTCCCTTGTCATTTTCAAGACTAACAATTTGCTTTTTTCTCTTTCCTTTTTTTAATCAGGTTTACTAAGGGTTTGTCTATTTTTGTTGGTTTTTTCATAGAACCAACTCTTAGTTTTATTAATTAATTCAATAGTTTTTTTTTTTTACTTTCCATTTTATTAATCTCACCCTTTATTTTTTAGAATTTCAAGTTTTGTGTTTGTCTGAGGGTTTTTAATTTGTTCCTTTTCTAGCAATTTTAGTTGTAAGCCCAGTTCATTGGCTCTCTCTCTTTCTCTATTTTATGCAAGTAGGCCTGTAGAGATATAAAACTTCCCCTTATTACTGCTTTGGCTGTATCCCACACATTTTGGTATGATGTCTCATTATTTTCATTTTCTTGGGTGAAGTTATTAATTATGTCTATGATTTGCTGTTTTACCCAATCATTCTTTAGTATAAGATTATTTAGTTTCCAATTATTTTTTGGTCTATTTTCCCCTGGCTTTTTATTAAATGTAATTTTGATTGCATTGTGGTCTGAAAAGGATGCATTTACTATTTCTGCCTTACTGCATTTGATTTTGAGGTTTTTATGTCCTAGTATATGATCAATTTTTATATAGGTTCCATGAACTGCTGAGAAGAAAGTATACTCTTTTCTGTCTCCATTTAGCTTTTGCCAAAGATCTATCATATCATATTTTCTAGTATTCTATTTACCTCTTTGACTTCTTTCTTATTTATTTTGTGGTTTGATTTATCTAATTCTGAGAGTGCAAGGTTGAGATCTCCCACTATTATAGTTTTGCTGTCTATTTCTTCTTGCAGCTCTCTTAATTTCTCTTTTAAGAATTTAGATCAATTTTTGTTTTTGCTTGATCTGAGATGAAGATGGCTACCCCTGCTTTTTTGGCTTTGCCTGAAGCATAGTAGATTCTGCTCCACCCTTTTACTTTTAGTTTGAATGTATCACCCTGTTTCAGGTGTGTTTCCTGTAAACAACATATAGTAGGATTCTGACTTTTAATCCAGTCTGCTAACTGTTTCCTCTTTATGAGGGAGTTTACCCCATTCACATTTATGGTTAGAATGACTAATTCTATATTGCTTGCCATCCTGTTAACCCCTGCTTATGCTTTTCTCCTTTCCTTCCCTCTTACCCCCCTCCCCAGTATTAAACTTGTGAACACCACTTGCTTTTCACAGCCCTCCCTTTTTAGGATCCCTCCCCCACCTTAAAGTTCCTCCCCTTATTTTACCCCTTTTCCTTACAATTTCTGTATTCCCTTCCCCTTAGCTTACTCCTTGCCTCTCACTTTTCAATGAAGATGAAGTTTCACCATAAATCAGATATGTCTATTGATACACACTATGTTCATCTCCCTCCTTTCTTTCTCTCAGCTATAATAGGTTACTTTTGCCTCTTCATGAGAAGACTTTTTACCACTTTACACTTTTTTATTTATTAATTTCCTTTCTACCTCTAGTTTCTAGGACAAATTATACCATATGTTCTTTACATATTTTTATGGCAGAAGTATAGTTCTCAAGATTTCTTTTTACCTTTTTAGAAATCTCTTGAGTTCTGTATTTGAAGATCATACATTTTATGTAGGTCTGGTTTTTCATCAAGAATAGATGGAATTCATTTATTTTGTTAAATGTCCATCTTCTTCCCTGGAAAACGATGCTCATTCTTGCTGGGTAAGTTATTCTTGGCTGCATACCAAGTTCCTTAGCCTTTCGGAATATCATATTCCAGGCCCTTCGTTCTTTTAATGTAGATGCTGCTAGATCCTGGGTTATCCTTATTGTGGCTCCTCCATATCTGAATTGATTTTTTTCTAGCAGCTTCCAATATTTTTTCCTTTGTCTGATGGTTCTTGAACTTGGCCACTATATTTCTTGGCGTTTTGATTTTAGGGTCCCTTTCAGTAGGTGATCGATGAATGTTTTCAATGTCTATTTTACCCTCTGTTTCCAAAACGTCTGGGCAGTTCTCTTTGATAATTTCCTCGAAAATAGTGTCCAAGCTCTTTTTTTCTTCACATTTTTCAGGGAGTCTGATTATTCTCAAATTGTCTCTCCTGGATCTGTTTTCCAGGTCTGTTGTCTTTCTAATAAGGTACTTGACATTCTTTTCAATTGTTTCATTTCTCTGGTTTTGCTTGACTACTTCTTGGTTTCTCCTTGAGTCATTCATTTCTATTTGTTTGAGTCTAATTTTCAATGATATATTTTCTTCACTCACTTTTTTTATATCTTTTTGTAATAGTCCAATTGTGTTTTTAAGTGAGTTTTTTTTCTTCTAGGAACTTTTTTCCATTTTATCCATTTTATTTTTTAGAGAGCTGTTTTCTTTATCCAGCTCACTAATCCTGTTTTCCTTGGAGTTGTTTACCTTTTCCAATTCACTAATTTTGTTTCTCAATGATTTGATCTCTTTATCCACTCTGGATAACTTCTCCAGGCTGTCTTGCCAAGTGTACAGATAGTTTTCAGCATTTACTTTTATAAAGTACTAAAGAGGATGATTATGCTTACAAACTAGAGGCGTCTTTGTATCTACATAGTCAGAGGTAGGGAACATCATGCCTGTAGGCTGAACAAGGTCTACAAAAATATATGCTAAGGCAACTACAGATAATGATAAGTTGAAAGCTATGTACAGCAACTTCCTACTGCTTGAGTTCTATAATTTAATGATTTTGTATGGTCCATGAATGATGTTATAAATATCTAAATGGCCTTGGCAGAAAAAAGATTCCCCACCCCTATTTGTTTATTTATTTAGAATTTTTTTTTATTTATAGCTTTTATTTACAAATAAAGATATATAATTTTTCAACACTGACCCTTGCAAAACCTTTTGTTCCAAATTGTCCACTCCTTGCCCCCACCCCTTTCCCTAGATGGAAGGTAATCCAATATATATTAAATATGTTAAAATATATTTTAAATCATATATATATATATATATTTAGTTAGTTAGTTAGTTATCTTTGTGAGATGTAGAAGACCCTTACTACTCAGAATCACTCAAAATAGGAAGCAGAAAAGGTTGTTTATTATACCTCCGGAGGATGAGCTGTTCTAGCATGAAATAAGGGAAAGAGACAACTTGTGGTAGGAGGGCTAAAGAAGTAGTAAAATTACATAGCTTTTATATAAGAGATTACATCACAACTAAGAGAGCATTGAGAAGGGGAAGGGAAGGCATCTAATTGGTTGTTGCTATCTGGAAAGATTGGAATGAAACCTGATTTCTAGAAAACAGAAGATCAGATCTTCATGCTTAAGATATAGCTAGCCAAGGCTAAAGTACATACGGGCCTGCACATATTATACAAATCATAGGAGAAACACAGAAATAATGAAAATAAAATACAGAAAAAGAATTCACAGATTCCTGTAAGTTCTTTACCTTTTCTCTCTATTCCACACATCTTGGCTGCATAAGAAAAATTGGATCTAGAAAAAATGAAAGAAACCTGAGAAGGAAAATAAAAAATGCAAGCAAACAATAACAGAAAGAGTGAAAATGCTATGTTGTCCACACTCATTTCCCATAGTCCTCTCTCTGGGTGTAGATGACTCACTTCATTACTGAACAATTGGAACTGCCCGCCCCTGTTTTAAAGTCTTAAATTGAACTCAGTAGGTCTTCTGACTTGAGACTAATTTTCTATGTATTGTATGGTATAGGAATTCTAAAACCATAAAAAGATTTGATAATAAAAACTTAATATTTATATTATAATCAAAATTATATGTTTTGATGTAACAAACCAGTTACATTCAAAACAAAAAAAATTTGCATTTGTTTCTAAAATTTTTCTCTCCTTTTTCACCACTCACAATTAAGAAACCACTATGAAGTTTATGAAAACATTTTCATAAAAGTCAAGTTGTGGGGGAAAAAAGAGATCTCGCACCCTTGAGAAAATAAAAACCCTCAGGAAAAAAGAAGTTTAAAAAAGAGAGAGAGTGCTTCAGTCCGTATTCAGACATAATTAGTTCCTCCTTTGGGTATGGATAAGATTTTTTATCATGTCCTTCAGAATAGTCAAGGATGATTGTATTACTGAGAATAGCAATATCATTCACAGCTGGTCATCCATTGCTATTACTTTGTATATAGTACATTTCGCTTTGCTTGACTTCACAGAGGATATCCCAATGTTTTTTTTTTCCTCCTAAGAGCATCCTGCTCATTTCCCATAGAACAATAATATTCCATCTCCAAAAAAATTTGGAGGCTTTAAAAGTTTTACAAATCTAAAGTTGTTAAATTGATTTTTTAAGGTAATTTTTTTTGTTGAAAATAGTTATTAAAATTTGGAGTATTTTAACTTTGAGATACTTATTTAACAAGTGTTTTCCTTTTCCTAGGACAAAATTAAACTATAATCCTCCAAAAGACGATGGGTCAACTTATAAAATTGAACTTGAAGGAATATCAGTAATGGTCATGCGAGAGATTCTGGATTACATCTTCAGTGGACAGGTATGATGGAGAACAGAAGAGAAAAGAAGATCTAAACACTCCTTAAGCTGAAGGGGAGAGTTTCCTTTTATAGTTATATAGTAAAGATCTACAACTGCTGTTATTTTAGCTTTAAGTAGATTTAAGTAGTATTTGTGTATTATTTGCTGATTAAAGGCACTCCAGAGCTCTTTTTAGCCCAACATCCTTCCAGCCATGTGAACAACAGCAGTGGAGTTGTAAATAGACCTCAGAAGCCATCTTGTCAAAACAATTTACTTTATGTAGGCAGAAGTTGAGGCCTAAAGAATCTGTGGCTTTCCAATTTGCCATTTTGATTCTTGTTTCCAGTAATCTAGGGAAAAGGCTTACCTTCTTACCTCCAGGTTTTTTTTTCTTTCTTCTTTTTTTTTTTTTTTTTTTTTAATTCCTACAACCTTCTAGAAGAGTTAGAATTTACAGTTCAGTTTTTGTACAGTTTTGTATTGTATTGTGTTTGTATTGTACAATAAATTGTATAATTTACAATAGAGTTTCCATTGACCTTGAAAACTTGGTTTATATATCAGAATCTTGGATGTTAGAAATAATTTTATGGAACTAGTTCTCTCTTTCTCCAAAACTGGCTAGTATATGTACCTTGTACCTATCTCAGTCTCACAGATAATAACTTAAGGTCACTCTCACAGGAGTATCTTTTTTTTTACGTAATTTTTTGCTACTTGCATTTTCCAATTTATATCTTCTTCCCCTATATCTCCTAAATTTCTAGAGTAAGGAAGAAAAATTATTGGAAATCTATTTGGTATTTTTTTAATTCTTATTTTCCCTACTCCAAAATGTCATTTCATGATGATGCTTTTCTCAGACGTTGTATGTTACTATATTTTCACTCAATGAATATTAAGGTCCTACTGTACGTGCAAGGCCTTGGGTTCAGTTAAGCACTAGGTGAGGCATAACACTCATAGGTCTTATAATCGAGAAAGGGGAAGCAAACCATATACAATTAACATAAAGTAGATTTACACCTAAGGTACTAATGGATTCAAAGAATGAATCACATTCAACTAGGAAAAATTTGGTTATGCTGGGAATAGATTTGATGTATGTAATATATAGTAATAATTGTCACTTCACCTCTATCCTTTCTCTTTTCTTTATTTTACTATTCTTTCTTTTCTCTTTGATTCCCTTCCTTTTTGCCATTTTTCCTTATCTGTTTTTTAGTTACAGGTTTGGATCCTGCCTGTTATCAAATGATGATCACCAAACATTAATGAACTTTAGATTTGATTTCATGACTGAATTTCATTTCTGAATTTAAGTTCATTTGGTTTTGCTTTCCTATGAAAGCAAATTTTGTCTTTTCCTGTGAAATAATCAAAGATATTCCAGGATGTCTCAGAGCCATAACTGAAAGTTGGTTTAACTTGTGTAGCTTGTTTTGAATAAAGTCCACAAACAACATATTAGCTTCCAAGTTGAATTTTAAAACTTAATGTTTATAGTTTGACTTATTTTATTCTCCCATTTAATTAAAATTTTAACTTACAATAAGATAAAGCAAGCAAAAGGTCCTGGCAAGAGTTTTATTCAATGTGATACATTTTTGCTTTTTCAAATATGAATCTTGAGAAAACTTTGCCTCATTAAGAGAATACTGTTATGACTTGAGCAATATTCCAATTCTTATATCATATGACAGATGAGTCTAGCAACTATGGGCTCCTATTGTCTAAGATTATTACAATTCTATTTTGATTATACTGTAAAAAGCAAATTTTACTTTGGTACTGTGGAATTCTTTCTTTCCATTTCTAATTAAAGGTTAGGTATTTACTCTGTGAGATGTTTTTAATAATGTATCAGGAATTCTGGAAATATAACTCTTTTAACAGAAACAGGGATTACTCTCAAAGAAAAGTGAAGAGATGATAGGGGCCCTCAGGCTAAAATTGGAAGCCAATTGGGTGAAAATATAAGAAAAACAAGATTAAAAAATCTTTCTGAAGAGCAACTTTTTGAGACTTGTTCTGAATATTAGTTACAAATTCAGATCTATCTCTTTTGCTTTGTAGATATTATATGATGCTTGATCCTCATAATAATGACTGAAGTATTACAAGATCCTAAGTTAAAATTTGTTCAATATACTGGCTTTTTCTAAAGTGAGTAAACACAAAATTTTCACCAATAATGGTGGTATTTTTAAGGGATACTCTATTAACCAAAGTGTTCAGTTAACCAGGACATAATCATTCTCAAGAATCAAAAAAAAAAATCTCTTTCCTCAATAAGCATATATTTTAATGGAGGAGACTTAAATATATATAGCAGTACATACAGTCTATATATAATATAGATACAAAATAATTAGGGGAAAATGCTATTAGCTTCTAGGATGAGGGAAAACCTCCCAACATAAAGTTATGTTTAAGCTGAATCTTGAAGGAAGCTATCCACAATAGGCATACATTGTCTATTCTTTTTTCCCTCTTTTCTTGCTCAGGGTGCCTTTACTTTTTTTGCTTTTAAAAAAAACAAAACAAAACAAAAAACTTGGCAGTACTTTTAGTTTCAAATGCTTAGAATTTAATTTTGAATATAAAATAATGTAAATAAAATTCTTACAGATCAGGCTAAATGAAGATACAATTCAAGATGTTGTTCAAGCAGCAGACTTGTTGCTGTTGACAGATCTGAAAACTCTCTGCTGCGAATTTTTGGAAGGTTGTATTGCTGCTGAGAACTGCATTGGCATTCGAGACTTTGCACTGCATTATTGTTTGCATCATGTACATTATCTTGCTACGGAATACCTGGAGACTCATTTCCGAGATGTCAGCAGCACTGAAGAGTTCTTAGAACTAAATCCTCAAAAGTTGAAAGAAGTGATTTCTCTTGAGAAGTTAAATGTTGGGAATGAAAGATATGTATTCGAAGCAGTTATTCGATGGATATCCCATGATTCAGAAATAAGAAAGGTACTATAGAGTCATTTGAAATTGATAATTTCTAATGTTTTTCTGAATATTTATTTTTAGCTGTTTGCCTATTTTGTTTTATTTTATTATGGGAAGCAACTTACAAATTGAATTGAATTTAAGAATCTGAGAATAAGATACTAGAGGTATAGAGACAATGAAGCAATCTATGTCCTCAAGGAGCTTTCATTCTATTGGAAAAAGTAACTCAAGGAATACTTAGATTAATAATGGTAATTAACATGAATATAGTGCTTTGAGATTTACAAACACTTGCTATGTATTTCTTCATTTGAGCCTGTGTAGTAGGTGTTAGAGATATTATTCCTGTTTTATAGTTGATTAGTTTTTGGAATGTAGTTTCTTAGTAAGTTGGTTATATGGAACTCTGAACTCATTATTGCACGGAAACAGTGCTATATAAAATGTGAATAAATTCCCATGCCAAACAAAAATCTATTTAAAATAATTTATTATTGTCTTCAAGTCCTGACTATACTGTGGAATCCAACTATTCTTTGGTACATTGTACTTAAGACAACATACATTATAAGTTTCAAATGGGCTACTTAGAACAATTGAGGCTTCATTTGGGCATTATCTAGCTGCTTCTGAGGTCCTCAGATAAGGAGAGAGTAGTATAGAACTTCAGAACACATAGGCAAAGAAGGAAAAGATTAATTACATAGCAAGAAGTAGGGACTTAAAAGGTTCACATTAAAGCTCTGACCAGAAGTCCTGTAGATTTGTTTTCTTTGTTTGCTTTGGGGAAAGAGATTTTGGTTAGGAGAGTTTTAGCTCCTGTACATGGCAGTAGCAAATATAGCCAGTCAGGAGAGTGTTTAAGAAATCTAGTTCAGTTATACACAGTAATAGCAATAATACAATGATATCATCTCTGAATGACAGAAATGTTGTAAAATTTAGCTATTCTTATCAATACATTGTTCAAGACAGTTCCAAAAAACTCATGTTGAAAAATGCTTCAGAGAAGGAACTGATGAAGTCCAAGTTTAAAGAATTTTTTTTCACTTTTTGCTTTTCCTTTTTTGTAACATGACTAATATGGAAATGTTTTCCATGATTTCACATGTATAGTTAGATATTATATTGCTTGCCTTTCTAATTGTGGGGGAGGAGAGGAGAAAATTTGGAATGCAAATGTTTTTTTAAAAGGAATGTTAAAATATTTTTTTAGGGAGAAGCTAAATTAAAAAACAACAACAACAACAACTTGAATTCAACTATATAGAACTATAAATTGTCATCTAGTCCAGAGCTTCTTTAATAGTTGTTTTTGTTTGTTTATTTTTGACTGTTTTGAAAGTCTGGTGAATTTAATGAACACTTTCATAATAGGTTTTTAATGGATAAAATGAAATGCATAATGTTACAAAGGAAACTAATATTGAAATGGAGTTATCAAAATTAAAAAAAAAAAAAGACTTTCTATATCCCAGGTTAAGAATTCCTCATCTAGTCCAATGCCCTCATGTTATATAAAGAAACTGAAGCACAGAAAGAAGAGGTGGTCATACAGTTCTAGGTGCAGTGAGAATAATAGTGAGTGTCTTCTATAGAAAAGGCTACTCCTAATATTAATTAGGTATTTGCTGGAGAGGCAGGAAAAATGAATCTTCAGTGGCTTTTCCCTAATGTAGGTTTTCTGAGTTATGTATTCTTTTTGTGATTATAACTTATGTTTTTTAGAATTTTTATGATGAAATTTGCTAATTTCTTTTAGTACACTTTAGGATTGTGGTGCTAATCTTTCTTGATAACTATTAAAATATTTGTCTTTACATTTATTGATATAAATATAGTAAACCCTCCTGGGTAATTATAAACCCCATATTTGTAGCCTCAATATAGTTAACTTTTCCTTGATACTTAGATTAATTACATGAAAGAGAGGATTACTTTCATTGCAAATGTCCTTCTTTGCTACTTCCAGACTCTGCCTTTTACAACCATCACTTACTCTTCTGTGGTTTATTTGATAATTCATTACCCAGTCAAGAGTCTCAGTTATTTATCTTCTGACCCCTAAGATACTTCTGTCCTTAATGAATTCATTGTCTGAGTCACAAGTCTTTCTGTCCGCCTTCATATTGTGTTTTTCGATAAAACTATTTGTAACTCCTTCAGAAGTCCCTAGCTAAAAGAAAAAAAATAAATAATTTTGGTTTTGTTTAAAATAAATAGTAAGTTGAAAAGGTAAAAAACTACCAACCTTTCCAGTTCATCAAGCTATTCAATTCTAGTTACTCCTCTACCTCACAAGCATTGGTCTAGTTATCCTCTGTAAGTATTCCACTTCTTTGTGAATTCTACAATTCCTTTATCTGATCATAATCTTTTGTCATTCCTCCTACCTGTCAACCCTTTTGTCTTTCACCCTCTAATTCTTTAACATTCATTTTTTAAAATGTTAACTTCCAAATTCCCTGCTCTTGCATATATATACTTATGTTAAAAAAGTCATGTTGTAAAAAAAATTTTAGACCACCAAAAAAACAAGCAACCCATGAAAAACAAGTTCTTTCTCTGAGGGGAGATAGCATTTTTTATCATGAGTCCTTTGGAATTGTCTTGGATCATTGTATTGCTAAGAATAGCCAAGTTATTCACAGATGATCACTGTACAAAATTGCTATCACTGTGTACAGTGTTGTGGTTCTATTCATTTCCCATCAGTTTATGTAAGTCCAGATTTTTCTGAAACCATCCCACTGATCACTTCTAATAACACAGTAGTATTCCATTACAATCATAGATCACAACTTGTTCAGCTACTCTCCAATTAATGAACATTCCCTCAATTTCCAGCTCCTTGCCACTATAAAAAGAACTGCTATAAATATTTTTGTACAAATATGTATTATTATTTTTTAAATTTTTTTGGCATACCAACCTTGTATTGCAAGAGCAAAGACTATGTACAGTTTTGTAGACCTTGGGTATAATTCCAGATTGCTATCCAGAATAGGTGAATAAGTTGACAACTCCACCAAGAAAGAGCATTAGTGTTTAAATTTTTCCACATCTCCAACACTTAACATATTAGCCAGTGTGATAGCTGTGAGGCAGTACCTCAGAGTAATTTTAATTTGCATTGTTCTAATCAATAAGGAATTAAAAGGTGTTTATACATATATATATATACATATAAAGACTATATAGAGGTAGTTTTTTATAGGACTTCTTTGATTTCTTCATCTGAAAACTATTCATATTACTTTGACCATTTATCAATTGGGGAATGATTCATATCTTTATAAATTTGACTCAGAGACACTAAAAAAATTTTTTTTGTTAGCTTTCTTCCTTCTTGGTTGCATTGGTTTTGTTTATGCAAAAACCTTTTAATTTAATATAATCAAATTTATCCATCTTACATTTCATAATGCTCTCTGTTTTTTGTTTGGTCATAAAATCTTTTTTTCCATAGATCTGACAAGGTAAATTATTCCTTGTTCTCCCAGTTTGTTTGATATCACCTAAAATAGGAAAATCATGTACACTTTTTGACTTTATTTTGGTATATAGCATAAGATATTGGTTTGTGCCTAATTTCTGCTTGCTGTTTTCCAGTTTTCCCAGCTGTTTTTGTTAAAAGGGCAGCTAGGTGGTGCAGTGGATATATCACCAACCTTGAATTCTGGAGGACCAGAGTTCAAATCTGGTCTCAGACACTTCACACTTCCTAGCTGTGTGGCCCTGGGCAAGTCACTTAACCCCAGCCTCAGGGAAAATAAAGTGCAATTCTTTCTCAAGTCATTACCTTTATATAAGCTACACTTACTATTTCCTTATCTTGATTCCTTAACTCTACATTTCCTCCTCTTATCTGTAGTTATATCTTACCAAGCCCATCCTTGGATTATCCCCAACATCTTCTCCCTTTGCTCCTATTCACTTACTGCTGAACAAAGCTAAAAGAAAATCATAAAACTTGTCCATTACAAATGTATGTTACATACACTCCAGTAGGCCTCCACTACATCATTTCAATTACATTTCCTTAATCAATTCACTATCCTTTTGCTTTCTAAAACAACCCCCTTTACATGGGCAAGTGATCACATTTCATCTCATCTTTTCCAATATTGCTCTCTTTATCAACTCCACTCCAACTCATCTTTAGCTTCTCCCAGTCAGCTGCCAAAGTGATTTTCCTAAAGTACTGATTTGAATATGTTTTTCCCTCCTTATTCACCTTCCTATCACATCCAGGATCAAATACAGTATCCTGTTAAGATTTTAAAGTCCTCCACAATCTGACCCATTCTTACCTTTCCAAGTTTCTAACACTCTACTCTCCTCTAAACATACTGTAGTCCAGCAATCCTGGTTTTGTCAGTAATTCTTGAACATAATACTCTATCGCCTTTTCATTGACAGTTTCCATAACTAGAGTATTCTTGCTTTCTTCTTTTTAATCTTTGTGCCAGAGTTTGACTGCATGTTGAGGATACTGAAGATAGATTTGTATTTCTTTGTTAATCTGTAACAGAGCTATATTCTTGAATTGTATTTCTTTGATTAAAGGGAACTCTGATGGGGAAATTCTGTCTGTCCAGGTATACCTTTTTTGTAATTTAAAGAATTACCTGGGTTATTTGAAATGTTAAATGATTAGACTGAAATCATTCAGGGTGATTTATTAAAAGGTAGGATTTCTTGGCTCTGAATAGAGCTTTCTTGTACTGTGCTGCCTCTTAGTTAATTTATAATGCTTATAAATAGTTCTAATATAGATTTTTCAGAATTAAAAAAGATTTTGAAATAGACTGTATAAAATCAATGATAAGCCACAGAATATACCAGTTAGTAAACTATAAAATATCAAAAATATCCAAATTAGGTCTTGAGTTCAATTTAAAAAATTTAATTCAAAACTAACAGTGTAAACCATTAAAAATAACTATCTACATATTTGCATGTATTTTTAGATAAATAGTACTGCATTAAGGGTAAACAAAAGCTTTATAGTATCCTGAGGATGTCTTTGAACTTTTTTCCTAGGTTTATCTATAGGAAGAGTTTAAAGGTTGATACCATTTTCTAGCCCAGATATGCTATATTAAGCTATTTCTGCATGTAATTTTTTTTTCTTAGGGAAGAAGGATGTGTTCATTATAATTTAGATCAATTCACCTTGTGTGTGTGTGTGTGTTATAACAAAATTCTTCTCTGAACAGTGTTATGGTAAGACTACTGGTTTTGGAATTAGAAGGTCTATGTTTTATATTATATATGTTGTATTGTGTGTGTGTATATATATATATATATATATATATATATATATATATATTGTCACTGTGTATGATCTTGAGCAAGTAACTTGGCTCTTCATGGTTTCCATTTCTGTAAAATGAAAGTCTATAAAGTGAAAGGGTTGGACTATATGATTTGTAAAAACAAAATATTTCTTAACTCCAAAATCCCATGAATCTACTTTGGTATGTCATGGGGTGAGGTACAGGGTTTCTGGATAGAGGGAGCAGGACCGGATGATCCTGGATCGCTAGCTCTAGGACATTCTATAAAGGTGGAGAGGCTTCAGATGAATCTCTAGTAATAGAGAGGTATAACTGTCTAAGAATCATCACCATCAAGTTAATCATTATATTTTGAAGTCTTTGGCTGTAATGGCCCATGAAAAAGCTAAAATGCAAAGTAAAATGCACACACTAGTCTTGTGTGAATCTCCCATTTCTATAATGATAGCAGTCAATCAATTGTAGAGCAAAGGGTGACAAAAAACAAAGAATGAGGAATAAAATGTGTTATAATATGCACTAATAGAAGGAATATTATTAGTAGGGGAAGGAAAAGCATAGTTATAATTGTAGTTTAATAACTTTTGTGGCTATGTATCTATAAGAATACAGTATTATTGCTTAGTAAATACTAACAATCTGATTTAGCTGAGTACATTTTAGATTTGGGGAAGTGGGGAATTTGGCAGTGAGTTAATTATGCATTTTCAAAAATAAGTTTATTTACGTTCCCCCCCACTTTTCTCCCACCCACATTCTCCTTAATCTCATATTCTTGTTCTTCAGGTCCACATGAAGGATGTTATGTCAGCTCTATGGGTTTCAGGGTTAGACTCCAGTTATTTACGGGAACAGATGTTGAGTGAACCATTAGTACGAGAGATCGTCAAAGAATGTAGCAATATACCCCTCAGCCAACCACAACAAGGAGAAGCAATGCTAGCATCTTTCAAACCCAGGGGTTATTCTGAATGCATAGTAACTGTTGGTGGTGAAGAAAGAGTGTAAGTAATTTGTATGTTACCTGAAAAGTAATTTAAAGAGTATTATTTCCTGTGTAAAGTAGAATGCAAAATGTTTATTTTTCAATTTGAGTTTCTAAAACATTGTACTTAAACAACAGTGTTTTAGTAATGCCCTTTGAAGATATGAAATTTGGTTATAATATGATGTAAAGAAAAAAACGCATGCAAATGAATTTCTATATGTGTTTTTTTTTAGTTCAAGGAAACCAACAGCAGTGATGCGTTGTATGTGCCCTCTTTATGACCCTAATAGGCAACTTTGGATTGAACTGGCCTCATTAAGTGTTCCAAGACTTAATCATGGAGTACTCTCAGCAGGTATCTATATTCTGTTAAAGGTTACCTTGACACAAGATAAGATGATGCACTGTTGCACTTACATTGTTTATTATTCTGCAGCTTTATAAAATGTAATATTATGTAAGTATTAAGTGTCTATTATATGCACTTTACTAAGCACTGAGGATACAAATAGAATGAATGAAACAATCCTCATTCACCAGGAGCTGACATTCTAAAGGAGGAGACAATAAATTACGCATGCAAAATTAACATACAAGTAACTATGAATCAGTAAAGGATAATTTGAGATGAAGGGCACAAGCAGAGGTATTAAGAAAAGTTTCATTCAGAAGATACTTGAACTAGTTCTTAAAAGAAAAGTAGAGTCTCTTTAGGTTGGAGATGAGGAAGAAGTACAGTCTAGGTATAGGAAATAGCCAGTGCAGAAGCTGTAGGTTAGGATCAGAGAAATAAGTTTGGCTAGATCAATAAATGTGTGATGTTCGTTGGGATTGGAAAGGTAGTTTGAGGCCAAGTTCTAAAGGGCATTTAAGCTAAAATTTTACTTGACTCGAGGCAATAAAAAGCTACTTGAGTTGATTGAATTAGAGTAGTAATATGGTCAAATTTGTATTCAAGGAGAAAATCAGTATGGATTTAGTGTGGGGAAAGATTTAAATTAGAAGGCTATTGTAAGAAAACAAGTGGTGATGAGTAAATGAATATAGGGGATGCAAGAGCTGTTATAAAGTCAGAGATGGCTAGATTGTCTTGGGTTTAGGAAAACTCCAGTAAATCACACTAAGATTGCAAAACTGAGGAACTGGAAAAATAATGGTGCTTTCAACATAAATAGGAATCTTGCAAGAAGAGAACATTTTAAGTTTGAGATTTCTTCAGGATTTCCCTTTTGAAGGTAAGTTTTTTAACTGAAGCTTAAAGAGACTAGAGCTGAATATATAGATCATTGAGTTCTCTGCATAGAAATGATAATGAACCATGTGAATTAATGATGAGATCACACACACACATAAAAAGGAATAAAAAGGACTGTGCTTAAATTAAGCCTTGGGAGAATATCCACATTGAGCCAAGAGTGCAGCAAATAGGTTGAGAAGGATAAGGCCTTAGAAAGGATTATCAGATTTGTGCATTTAAGAGATTACTGGTAATTGTGGAGAGAGCTGTTACAGTTGAGTAATGGGATTAAAAGTCAAATTGAAAAAGTTTGAGAAATGAATGAAGAGAGGAAGTAGAGGCAACAAGTACAAAAGGCCTTTTTAAGGAATTGGGTTGAGAAAGAGAAAAAAGATATAAAAGATTACAGGTTGAGGGGAGAATAATAGTTTTCAAGTAAAAGTTTAAGAATAGAGGGATTGGAGACAGCTAGATAAAATACCAGCTCTGGAGTCAAAGAGGACTTGAATTCAAATCTTAGCTCAGATACTCGATAATAGCTATGAGACCCTGACCAAGTCACTTAACCCTGATTGTCCCCCCCCCCCCAAAAAAAAAAAAGAATGGAGGGCTTGTCTAATCAAAGGAAAAGGAAAAGGGGAAGGAGACTTATTCTGATTCTTATTTCACTAATGTGGAAATATATTTAATATATAATTATATATATAAATGTATTTATAATATATTATATATATTTATAATATATTTTATATAAATGTATATATTTATAATATATTTAATATAAATATATTGCCTTTGGGAGAGAAGAGAAAAGGAGAAAAAATGTAACTCAAAATCTTATAAATATTGAAAACTTTTTATATGTAATTTTAAAATACTATGAAATGCAAAAAAAAAAAAAAAGGAGGGAGAGAGTTTGGAATTTAGAATGTTTTTTTAAATGAGTGTTTAAAACATGTTTGTATGTAATTGGGGAATATTTAATGAAATGATAATATAAAGAAAAACTCCTCTCCTTTAACTTTAATAAAGAACATAGTCTCTATGTAAAGCAAACAAAAAGAATAGGGGAGATTTTGTTTATATTATATCTTAAGTATATATTCTGGCTTTTAAAATGAGTATATGGAAATAAGTACATAGTACTCATTAGATGTCTTTGATCTGAAAGATTCCTTTCTACCATATTGCTGATACTAGATTTTTGACTTATAATTGGTCATTCATTTTAACCACAATTTGTATAATAATCTCTAAATCATAAAACCTTTGTAAGATCATAGATATGAATGAGGAAAGTGAAATCCAGAAATTTAAGAATTAGCTAAGATTAGAGGTCATAGAGCTAGTAACAGAACTGGAGTTTGGCTGCAAACAAACTGCACGCTATACAACACTGCCCCCTGTTGTGGGGAGTTATCTGGAATGAACTTGTTCTACTACTGCAGATTGATATCTCTTTTTATAAATTATATAGATAAAAACTTAAGAGTTATATGAATTACTGAGAGATTGGTACTTGTCAGGGACCCATATATGTTGGAGAGAGGACTTGGATGTGCAAATCTTTCTGACGTTGAAGACTATTCTCTATCCACTTTATCATGCTGCCTCTTGATATCTTTATGTGAAACTCTACAACAGTGGTCCTCAAACTTTTTAAATAGGGGCTAGTTCCCTGTCTCTCAAACTGTTGGAGGGCCGGACTATAGTAAAAACAAAAGCTCACACTCTGTCTCCGCCCCTCAGCCCATTTGCCATAACCCAGCAGGTCACAAAAACTGCCGCATCTGGCCCATGGGCAGTAGTTTGAGAACCCCTGCTCTACAATAACTACAAAGGTTTTGTGAGAAAAAAATGTGAAAGTATTTTAGAAATGTTTTCTTTAAATGGAAGACCTTTTATTTAGTTTATATAGGATTTTTGTTTAGTTTAGTTTTGTTTTTTGCCTAGGCAATTGGGATTAAGTGTCTCACCCAGGGTCACACAGCTATGAAATATTAAGTATCTGATGCCAGATTTGAACTCCAGTCCTCCTGACTTCAGGGCTGGTACTCTATCCACTGTGCCACCTAGCAGTCCCTAGTTTATATAAATTTAAAATGAGATACCAAAATTAATAGCAGCTAAATGTGAAAGCATTGTGTATAACAATGATTCTTTTGTACATATTATCCAACTCTTAATTATATATGCTAGTAAGAAAAGTTGATGCTCCCACAGCCTGGCAGGTTGCCAACTCACTTTATGGCAGTCTGGTTGAAGCCTAGGAATCCTCAGAATAACTATTTTGAACACATTAAATAAAATATATAGTATTAAAAAGGAAAAGAAATGTACTATAGCTATTTTAACTTTTTAAACTTTTTTTTAGTTTATTTTAACTTTTTAAAAAAGTCACAGACCTCCAGTTAGCATCCTAGATCTATGATCTTAAAAGAAGACTGTGCATACTATATGAATATATGTATAAAGTTCATGTATTTTCATGGTTGAAAAGTTTTTATCTCAAATACAAGCTCCTGAAATTGAATTTTGTAAAAATTCAACATTAAAGAACTTGGAAACTTTGAAGAAACAATAACCAATAGAGATTTGTTTTCTTGATCATGTTCTCCACACCAACCTAATTTTTGAAACAGCTTATCTGCCTGATATGTGATCAGTTAGTAAATGCTTATTAACTTGAAATAGGAGGATTATAATGGTACATTCTTCCTCTAGCTTTACAACTATAATACTATCTTCTTGTCCTGATAGAAGTCCCTGACATCATTCCTTTATAAATTAGAGACAGTGTCCTGGAGGAGTTGGTCTTATAGGAACTGACTGAAAAGATGAAAAAAGGAGAGAATATAGCAAGTTGGAACAAAGCATGGGTTATAACTTAAAGATAAGAATATGGTGTTTATAATTTGGGAAGAAAAATGAAAGCAATCTACATGAAAGAATTTGGCACCATGAATAGAGATAATGGGAAGATATAAATGAAGTAACATTCTTTAGAGTAGCAGTTCTCAAAATGTGATCTAAGTATCCCTCAGACCATTTCAAGAGGTTTATGAAGTCAAAACTCTTTTCATAATAAAGCCTAAGACATTGTAATTTCTAATATGATAAATATTGGTAGATATAGACTATAAAAACAAAAAGGTCCTGAATGTTTTTTTAAGAATCTAAAGGAGACAAAAGTTTGAAAATCACTTCCCGAGTGGCATAGTGTGGTATGCATTTGAATCTTAGTCTACATCTCTATGGTTTGATGGTCCCCGAAATCATCAGAATTGGGAAAGGAAATGGTAATATTGAAGGCTTAGGGAGCCAGAGTGTGGAACAATGTTGATTGTAAATAAGTAAACATTTGTTAAGTACCTATGGTATGGCGGGTATTTAACTATATGCTAGGGATACTAAAGAAAAATATGGTTCCTACTGTCAAGGCACTAGCAGTCTAATGTGAAACTATGAGCAGGATAAATGCAGGATAGATTGGAGAGAATAAAAAGGGAAGATAGTAGAATTAAGGAAGATCAGAAAAGACTTGATATAGAAAGTGGGGTTTTAGCTGCAATTTGAAGAATTCTCAGAAATGAGAAAAAGCATTCCAGATTTAGGGGACTGACAAAGAAAATTTCATGGGTTGTGCAAAGAACAACAAGGAAGTCAGTGTCATTGGAGTACCGTAATGGGGCATGTTAGATGTAAGAACACTACAAAAGTAAGAACAGGTAATAAAGGTCTTCAAAGACCAAATAGGATTTTACATTTAACCTTGGAGAGGTGATAGTTACTAGAGTTTGTTGAATGGGGCAGTTGGAGGGTGGGGGGGAAGAAGTAGTAAGAAAGAGTTGATTTCTAGGGGATGAGCATAGGATGGTTATACTTGTGTGATATACTTTGACAGCTGAATGGAAGATGGACTTCCATCCTCCATTGGGGAAGGATTTAAGGGTTAGGATGCCAACTAGAAAGCTATTGTTATAAAACAGATGTGAAGTGATGAGTGCCTATACTAAGAGTGGTAGGGGTATAAGAGGAGAGAAGAGATATTACAAAGATTAAAATTTGCATGTCTTGGGAACATACTGGATAAGAAAAGTTGAAGATAACAATCTATGTTGGAAGTCTGAGTGACTAGGAAAATGGTGGTGTCTTTGTTATTAATGGGAAAGTTTGGAGGGGGGTAGAGTTTGGAAGAAAAGATGAGTTCAGTTTTAGATGTATTTCAGTTTAAGATGTCTTCAGGATATTCAATTTGAGAGGTCCAAAATGCAATTGAAGATGGGAAACTAGAGGTCAGCATATAGGTTAGAGCTAGATAAATAGATTTGAGAATCTTTAATTAGCACATAGATTACAATAAAAATTATGGGAACATCACCAAGTGAAAAAGTATAGTGGGAAAAGAGAAGAATATCCAGGACAGAGCCTTGCAGAACACCCATCTTTAGAAGGCATGACCTGGAAGAAGATCCAACAAAGGAGATTTTTTTTAAAAGCTTTTAGATAGGAGCAAAACCGAGATAGAATAGTAAAATGGTAACTTAGAAAAAAAGTTATGAAGGAGAAGAAGGTGATCAATAGTATCAGAGGCTACAAGAGAGACCAAGAAAGGTGAAGATTAAGAAAAGATCCTGGACTGCTAGGTGGTGCAGTGGATAGAGCACCAGCCTTGAATTCAGGAGGACTGGAGTTCAAATCTGCTCTCAGACACTTAACACTTCCTAGTTGTGTGACCCTGGGCAAGTCACTTAACCCCAGCCTCAAGGAAAAAAAAAAAGAAAAGATCCTTATATTTACATTTAAAAAATCATCAGTAATTTTAAAGAGATCAGTGAAGAGACTGGAAATCAGAGATGGTGGCAGAAGGTATTTGAATAATATGAAATAAAAGAAGGGGAGCCTTCAGCAAATGACCTTGATTTTTTTTTTTTTTTTTTTTTTTTTTCAGTAAAATGAGGCAAAGGTCTCATCTGAGAGGATAAAAATAAGAAGAAACTTAGGAGGTTTGAGAGAAGCACAAAAAGATTGGGAAGTGCTACTGTTGTGAATGGGATATTGAGTTAGAGAAATATAAAAGGATTGCTTTGCCATAATAAGGGCCCAGTTGAGGTTATATAACAAATCTAAATGGACCCAGTCAACTCCAGTTTTGTTAAAAAAAAAAAAAAAATTTCTAGCTTCATTCAAGCAATACATATATAAGGGTATGTGATGTGATTGTCTACATGAAAAATAGTTTGTTTTTTTTTTAATGTTATATTAGCTAGGATTAAGATAAAAAGATGTTATTGGAAGATATAAGTTGGTTATATTTATCAAATACCTAAATGTTGAGACTTCTGTTTTTATTTTACAGAAGGATTTTTGTTTGTATTTGGGGGCCAAGATGAAAATAAAAAGATCCTGAGTTCAGGTGAAAAATATGATCCAGATTCTAATTCATGGAGTGCATTACCACCAATGAATGAGGTAAATAATAATAATATTAACTTTGTGTCTTATTTGACAAGAGTTTGAGTGCTTTCCCCATCCTAGTCGATTCCCTGTGGATACTTTCCACATGTCAAGGGTTTCCTGAAATGTGGCACTCAAAACTGTATACCATATTCCAGAAATAGTTTGGCCATGGCTAATTAAAGTAACTATTGGGTTTTTTGTTTCCACTCTTGATATGGTGCTCTACCACTACCTCTTAATTTGTAACCTTAAAAGAGGCAAATTTAGGACTGAATAAAAAGAAAACTTTCTGATAAAATAAGAGCTGTTCAAAAATGTAGTGAGCTGCCTTTGGTAATAGTGGTTTTCCTATCACAGGAGGTTTTCTGACAGAGATTAGAAGACTTTTTTGAATGTTGTAGAAATTTCTATTAATTACAGTTTAATTAGATGAACTCTGAAATCTGAAACTTTCTTTCTCTGAGATTCTCTGCTTCTATAATTTTCGATAAAATGAATCCTTGGACTCAAAGGAATTAGAAATAGTTTAGAGAATTCCATAGAGGAGAATAGTAATGGAATAATGGATTTTGACTCTAACCCTGATATTCCCTCACTTGTGACAGAATAAAATTAAAGATGTGATGTTACATTCAATATTGTGGTTATCAAAATACCAGATGCTGACCTTTATGTAGTGTTTTTATATATCCAATCTCATTTATTCCAGGTCACAACTCTGAGGTAAGTCCTACAGATTTTTCTTTTTTTAAAACCCATTTTTATATATGAGTAAACTGAGGTATTGGAGAAAGTGTGGCTTGCTAGTGAATACTAGTGAGTATTTGGAAATGTGTTTAAAACCCGAATCTTTTTTTACATTAAGGCCAATCTCTATTCTATTACACTGTAATGCTTCACTTAGTATATGGTTTATGATTATATGGCTTATTTTGAAAGTGAAATTATTCTTTGTCCTTTTAGGCAAGACAGAATTTTGGAATTGTGGAGATAGATGGAATGCTGTATGTCTTGGGTGGTGATGATGGTGAAAAAGAGCTGATTTCCATGGAATGTTATGATATATATTCTAAAACCTGGACAAAACAGCCTGATTTGACTATGGTTAGAAAGGTAACTTTGCATTGAACACTATTAAACCATTTTTCCAAAGTTTCTACTTCTATTATAAAGTCATATCTCTTCATCTCCAGATAATTCTTTTCACATAGATTGTAGATATATAGGAAATATATATATATATATATATCTTTTCCTATAGGAACCCATCTACTTATACTACTTATAAACAAAAATAGAAGACTTTCAACAGAATTTCAGCCCATTAAGATATTAAACTCAGTATACATTTAGTAGCCAAATGTGAACATGGTTATTTTCTTTTTTTTTTTCTTTTTTTTTTTTTTAATAATATTATCCCTTGTATTCATTTTTCCAAATTATCCCTCCCTCCCTCTATTCCCTCCCCCCGATGACAGGCAATCCCATACATTTTACATGTGTTACAATATAGTCTAGATACAATACATGTGTGTAAATATCATTTTCTTGTTGCACAATAAACATTAGATTCCGAAGGTACATGCAACATGGTTATTTTCTTAGGGAGAAAAATTCTAAAGGAAATTGTATTAATTACATCTATAATTTACACATTTTATGTGTATTTATTTATACATTTAATTTACACAGCAAGTATATTCTGAGTAAACTCAATGAGTCATTAAATCCTTAATTTTTATATATGACAATGTATATTCATTGATATTTCTTTACTTCTTTACTTCATTGTTCCAGGATTTTGTGTGTGGAAATATGTGCACAGGCATGCACATACATAGTAGATTAGACTGTTTTAAGTAAGTATTCAGATAGCATGGTCCTAAATATACATTATGGCTTTTGTCTTTTCTCTGAGGATAAGAATTATACATTTTATTTTTTTAATCTTTCAAATCAATGAATTTTAATGGAGACAATATAATTTTGCTTTTTGAAACTGTTAAATTTCTGAAATAATTACTTGCTTAATAGACCATTTTAAAGTGACAAGTATTGAATTTGTTAGTGATTTTTTTTTTTTCTTTTCTTTTTTTTTAAAAATTAGATTGGCTGCTATGCAGCAATGAAAAAGAAAATCTATGCAATGGGGGGAGGATCATATGGAAAACTTTTTGAATCTGTGGAGTGTTACGATCCTAGGACTCAGCAATGGACTGCTATTTGTCCATTAAAAGAAAGCAGGTAAGGATTTTTTTTTAAACTTTATTTGTTTAAGTAAATAAAACTAAATTTTTCTTATCTCAGAGCTTATGTTAGTCATTTTAAAAAGAATTCTTATCAATTTTTGTGGTAAAACTAGCTTTCTATAGATAGATTTTGTTGTTGTGGTTGTTCTTACTTTTTCAAAATAGGATTAACATAATTCCTAGAGAATTAATTTTGCCATTTATTATTAAGAATTTGAAACCATTTCATTATTTTTACACACCAAATATATAAAGTAGTAAATGCGTATGGCAGAAGGGGAAGAGAGAGAAGGGGCTGATATAAATGGTTATTTTAATGAAAGTCATGTTTAATGTATGAGAATTGTGAAGTAATCACCTACAAATAAGTTCTTAATTAGCATTACACTTAATTTTTGTCTGTATATATTAGGAAAAATAGAAAGAAGAGAAGATACAGCAAGCAAGGTCATTTTTTAAAGGAAAGGATTCTAGAGAGAAAGGATAGTGAAGACTAGTTTTTAAGGATCTAGATTTCTTAAACTTCTGTGTGGAAGAAAGTGATTTATTGATGTCACATTTCCTGAGAAGAGAATTAGAAAAAAATTGTTTTTTAAGTTTTTAGAATTATAAATTAGGTTATAAAGAAATTATTACTGATACTAAAGCAAGTTATACTGATAAGATTCTTCTTTATTGGGTATCTATAGGATAGGAAAGACCATTACTTGTAATGTTTTAAGTGATAGGATACTCTATGGAGTAGATAAAGTCTTTGCTAACCTTGTATGAAATTGCAATACAGGTAGTTCTAGGTAACTTGTTCTGCCCACATTTTATATTTCACTAAAATCAAGTAAACTTCTTTGTTATTCCTATTGCCTTTATTCTCCTGACTCCTCCTTACTTTACTTCTTTCTGCCCTTTTTATAAGTTTTAATCAAGTAGCACTAATTCCACTTCATCTTTCACAGTCTCAAATTTTTCTTGACTTCAGTTCTTTCAAATAATAATAACAATAATAACTGATATGTATAGAGTTTGTTTTCCAAAATACACTATGTATATTTTATTATTCGATCCTATTCAGATTTCACTTCCAAATGGAAAAGTAAGCTAGCTATTTCACACATTTCCTCAGATAATCAGATGACCATTGTTTTATATTGTTAATGATATATTATCCAAGTCTCAAGGAACTTATGACTAACCAAAATAATAGAAACTGTGATGTTATTAGTATATGTTCTATACTGGATATTGACTTTCTGAATACTTAAGACAAAGTAATTCTTACTAAACTCTTTAGTATTTCCTGTATTTTGTTTTAGTCTGTCTTATAAATATAAGATCACATTTTTATATTTGAAAGCTAATAATAGGGGCAGCTAGATGGCACAGTGGTTAGAGCACCAGCCTTGAATTCAGGAGTTCAAATCTGGTCTCAGACACTTAACACTTCCTAGCTGTGTGACCCTGGGCAAGTCACTTAACCCCAGCCTCCAAAAAAAAAAAAGAAAGAAAAAAAGAAAAAGAAAGCTAATAATATGCTTTTCTATAATACTTAACCATGTGAAAAGCATTTATTCAATCAATAAGTTATACTCCCCCAAAAAATAGAAAATCACACGTACATCAGAAAACTTTCAGAATTAAAGCAAGCTAGAGGCTTAAAATAAGATGACTGTACAAACCAATATGTGTATCTAATATTTAACACACTATTCTTGATATGTCAGATTTGGGGCCGTGGCTTGTGGAGTTGCCTTAGAACTCTATGTATTTGGTGGAGTCAGAACTCGTGAAGAAGGTCAAAACAATGAGATGGTGACATGCAAATCAGAATTCTACCATGATGAATTTAAAAGGTAAATTATCTATTCCTGGTTAGACTATAATCCATCAAAGAAAGGGATTATTGGAATTGGGAAGAGTTCAAATCTGGCCTCAGACATTTACTGACTTATGTGGGCCAGGGAAAATCACTTCATCCTGTTTGCCTCAGTCACCTCATTTGTAAAATAAGCTGGAGAAGGAAATGGCAAACCACTCTAGGATCTTTGCCACAAAAACCCCAAATTATGGAAAAGAGTGATCATTTTAATTTTGACTTTGATCTCAAAGTTTACCAGAAGGGGGTGCTGTAGCACCAAATTGAACTTCATATTCTTAAGTTGGGGTTGGGGGGAGAGGGGAAACAAAAGTAAGTTATTGTTATTTCAGAACCATTCACTAAAGGTACAAAAATCTTAATTAATTTGGGGAATATTTCATTTTAATAGCTTTAAATCATTTTTCTCCATTGTGACTGAGAACCCATATTGGAAGGGAAATAGACTACTATTTTAATTAGTGTGGTTTATACGTGTTTTAGAGAGTTTGAAAAGG